>NC_137867.1:43906827-44054531 GCF_963924005.1 Protomyctophum bolini | reverse complement strand
ACCATGGGCTATAGCCCATATCGTACGGCATACTATAGCGCGCCGTTTTTCATCATTTTTGAAGATTTGAAAAAAATGACGAAATGACAAAAACGAAAGGTTATAGCCCATGTTTTTTGAAATTTTGAAAAAAAAAGTTAGCCTCGTTTCTCATCATTTTGGACCATGGGCTATAGCCCATATCGTACGGCATACTATAGCGCGCCGTTTTTCATCATTTTTGAAGATTTGAAAAAAATGACGAAATGACAAAAACGAAAGGTTATAGCCCATGTTTTTTGAAATTTTGAAAAAAAAAGTTAGCCTCGTTTCTCATCATTTTGGACCATGGGCTATAGCCCATATCGTACGGCATTCTATAGCGCGCCGTTTTTCATCATTTTTAAAGATTTGAAAAAAATGACGAAATGACAAAAACGAAAGGTTATAGCCCATGTTTTTTGAAATTTTGAAAAAGAAAGTTAGCCTCGTTTCTCATCATTTTGGACCATGGGCTATAGCCCATATCGTACGGCATACTATAGCGCGCCGTTTTTCATCATTTTTGAAGATTTGAAAAAAATGACGAAATGACAAAAACGAAAGGTTATAGCCCATGTTTTTTGAAATTTTGAAAATAAAAGTTAGCCTCGTTTCTCATCATTTTGGACCATGGGCTATAGCCCATATCGTACGGCATACTATAGCGCGCCGTTTTTCATCATTTTTGAAGATTTGAAAAAAATGACGAAATGACAAAAACGAAAGGTTATAGCCCATGTTTTTTGAAATTTTGAAAAAAAAAGTTAGCCTCGTTTCTCATCATTTTGGACCATGGGCTATAGCCCATATCGTACGGCATACTATAGCGCGCCGTTTTTCATCATTTTTGAAGATTTGAAAAAAATGACGAAATGACAAAAACGAAAGGTTATAGCCCATGTTTTTTGAAATTTTGAAAAAAAAAGTTAGCCTCGTTTCTCATCATTTTGGACCATGGGCTATAGCCCATATCGTACGGCATACTATAGCGCGCCGTTTTTCATCATTTTTGAAGATTTGAAAAAAATGACGAAATGACAAAAACGAAAGGTTATAGCCCATGTTTTTTGAAATTTTGAAAAAAAAAGTTAGCCTCGTTTCTCATCATTTTGGACCATGGGCTATAGCCCATATCGTACGGCATACTATAGCGCGCCGTTTTTCATCATTTTTGAAGATTTGAAAAAAATGACGAAATGACAAAAACGAAAGGTTATAGCCCATGTTTTTTGAAATTTTGAAAAAAAAGTTAGCCTCGTTTCTCATCATTTTGGACCATGGGCTATAGCCCATATCGTACGGCATACTATAGCGCGCCGTTTTTCATCATTTTTGAAGATTTGAAAAAAATGACGAAATGACAAAAACGAAAGGTTATAGCCCATGTTTTTTGAAATTTTGAAAAAAAAAGTTAGCCTCGTTTCTCATCATTTTGGACCATGGGCTATAGCCCATATCGTACGGCATACTATAGCGCGCCGTTTTTCATCATTTTTGAAGATTTGAAAAAAATGACGAAATGACAAAAACGAAAGGTTATAGCCCATGTTTTTTGAAATTTTGAAAAAAAAGTTAGCCTCGTTTCTCATCATTTTGGACCATGGGCTATAGCCCATATCGTACGGCATACTATAGCGCGCCGTTTTTCATCATTTTTGAAGATTTGAAAAAAATGACGAAATGACAAAAACGAAAGGTTATAGCCCATGTTTTTTGAAATTTTGAAAAAAAAAGTTAGCCTCGTTTCTCATCATTTTGGACCATGGGCTATAGCCCATATCGTACGGCATACTATAGCGCGCCGTTTTTCATCATTTTTGAAGATTTGAAAAAAATGACGAAATGACAAAAACGAAAGGTTATAGCCCATGTTTTTTGAAATTTTGAAAAAAAAAGTTAGCCTCGTTTCTCATCATTTTGGACCATGGGCTATAGCCCATATCGTACGGCATACTATAGCGCGCCGTTTTTCATCATTTTTGAAGATTTGAAAAAAATGACGAAATGACAAAAACGAAAGGTTATAGCCCATGTTTTTTGAAATTTTGAAAAAAAAAGTTAGCCTCGTTTCTCATCATTTTGGACCATGGGCTATAGCCCATATCGTACGGCATACTATAGCGCGCCGTTTTTCATCATTTTTGAAGATTTGAAAAAAATGACGAAATGACAAAAACGAAAGGTTATAGCCCATGTTTTTTGAAATTTTGAAAAAAAAAGTTAGCCTCGTTTCTCATCATTTTGGACCATGGGCTATAGCCCATATCGTACGGCATACTATAGCGCGCCGTTTTTCATCATTTTTGAAGATTTGAAAAAAATGACGAAATGACAAAAACGAAAGGTTATAGCCCATGTTTTTTGAAATTTTGAAAAAAAAAGTTAGCCTCGTTTCTCATCATTTTGGACCATGGGCTATAGCCCATATCGTACGGCATACTATAGCGCGCCGTTTTTCATCATTTTTGAAGATTTGAAAAAAATGACGAAATGACAAAAACGAAAGGTTATAGCCCATGTTTTTTGAAATTTTGAAAAAAAAAGTTAGCCTCGTTTCTCATCATTTTGGACCATGGGCTATAGCCCATATCGTACGGCATACTATAGCGCGCCGTTTTTCATCATTTTTGAAGATTTGAAAAAAATGACGAAATGACAAAAACGAAAGGTTATAGCCCATGTTTTTTGAAATTTTGAAAAAAAAAGTTAGCCTCGTTTCTCATCATTTTGGACCATGGGCTATAGCCCATATCGTACGGCATACTATAGCGCGCCGTTTTTCATCATTTTTGAAGATTTGAAAAAAATGACGAAATGACAAAAACGAAAGGTTATAGCCCATGTTTTTTGAAATTTTGAAAAAAAAAGTTAGCCTCGTTTCTCATCATTTTGGACCATGGGCTATAGCCCATATCGTACGGCATACTATAGCGCGCCGTTTTTCATCATTTTTGAAGATTTGAAAAAAATGACGAAATGACAAAAACGAAAGGTTATAGCCCATGTTTTTTGAAATTTTGAAAAAAAAAGTTAGCCTCGTTTCTCATCATTTTGGACCATGGGCTATAGCCCATATCGTACGGCATACTATAGCGCGCCGTTTTTCATCATTTTTGAAGATTTGAAAAAAATGACGAAATGACAAAAACGAAAGGTTATAGCCCATGTTTTTTGAAATTTTGAAAAAAAAAGTTAGCCTCGTTTCTCATCATTTTGGACCATGGGCTATAGCCCATATCGTACGGCATACTATAGCGCGCCGTTTTTCATCATTTTTGAAGATTTGAAAAAAATGACGAAATGACAAAAACGAAAGGTTATAGCCCATGTTTTTTGAAATTTTGAAAAAAAAAGTTAGCCTCGTTTCTCATCATTTTGGACCATGGGCTATAGCCCATATCGTACGGCATACTATAGCGCGCCGTTTTTCATCATTTTTGAAGATTTGAAAAAAATGACGAAATGACAAAAACGAAAGGTTATAGCCCATGTTTTTTGAAATTTTGAAAAAAAAAGTTAGCCTCGTTTCTCATCATTTTGGACCATGGGCTATAGCCCATATCGTACGGCATACTATAGCGCGCCGTTTTTCATCATTTTTGAAGATTTGAAAAAAATGACGAAATGACAAAAACGAAAGGTTATAGCCCATGTTTTTTGAAATTTTGAAAAAAAAAGTTAGCCTCGTTTCTCATCATTTTGGACCATGGGCTATAGCCCATATCGTACGGCATACTATAGCGCGCCGTTTTTCATCATTTTTGAAGATTTGAAAAAAATGACGAAATGACAAAAACGAAAGGTTATAGCCCATGTTTTTTGAAATTTTGAAAAAAAAAGTTAGCCTCGTTTCTCATCATTTTGGACCATGGGCTATAGCCCATATCGTACGGCATACTATAGCGCGCCGTTTTTCATCATTTTTGAAGATTTGAAAAAAATGACGAAATGACAAAAACGAAAGGTTATAGCCCATGTTTTTTGAAATTTTGAAAAAAAAAGTTAGCCTCGTTTCTCATCATTTTGGACCATGGGCTATAGCCCATATCGTACGGCATACTATAGCGCGCCGTTTTTCATCATTTTTGAAGATTTGAAAAAAATGACGAAATGACAAAAACGAAAGGTTATAGCCCATGTTTTTTGAAATTTTGAAAAAAAAAGTTAGCCTCGTTTCTCATCATTTTGGACCATGGGCTATAGCCCATATCGTACGGCATACTATAGCGCGCCGTTTTTCATCATTTTTGAAGATTTGAAAAAAATGACGAAATGACAAAAACGAAAGGTTATAGCCCATGTTTTTTGAAATTTTGAAAAAAAAAGTTAGCCTCGTTTCTCATCATTTTGGACCATGGGCTATAGCCCATATCGTACGGCATACTATAGCGCGCCGTTTTTCATCATTTTTGAAGATTTGAAAAAAATGACGAAATGACAAAAACGAAAGGTTATAGCCCATGTTTTTTGAAATTTTGAAAAAAAAAGTTAGCCTCGTTTCTCATCATTTTGGACCATGGGCTATAGCCCATATCGTACGGCATACTATAGCGCGCCGTTTTTCATCATTTTTGAAGATTTGAAAAAAATGACGAAATGACAAAAACGAAAGGTTATAGCCCATGTTTTTTGAAATTTTGAAAAAAAAAGTTAGCCTCGTTTCTCATCATTTTGGACCATGGGCTATAGCCCATATCGTACGGCATACTATAGCGCGCCGTTTTTCATCATTTTTGAAGATTTGAAAAAAATGACAAATGACAAAAACGAAAGGTTATAGCCCATGTTTTTTGAAATTTTGAAAAAAAAAGTTAGCCTCGTTTCTCATCATTTTGGACCATGGGCTATAGCCCATATCGTACGGCATACTATAGCGCGCCGTTTTTCATCATTTTTGAAGATTTGAAAAAAATCGACGAAATGACAAAAACGAAAGGTTATAGCCCATGTTTTTTGAAATTTTGAAAAAAAAAGTTAGCCTCGTTTCTCATCATTTTGGACCATGGGCTATAGCCCATATCGTACGGCATACTATAGCGCGCCGTTTTTCATCATTTTTGAAGATTTGAAAAAAATGACGAAATGACAAAAACGAAAGGTTATAGCCCATGTTTTTTGAAATTTTGAAAAAAAAAGTTAGCCTCGTTTCTCATCATTTTGGACCATGGGCTATAGCCCATATCGTACGGCATACTATAGCGCGCCGTTTTTCATCATTTTTGAAGATTTGAAAAAAATGACGAAATGACAAAAACGAAAGGTTATAGCCCATGTTTTTTGAAATTTTGAAAAAAAAAGTTAGCCTCGTTTCTCATCATTTTGGACCATGGGCTATAGCCCATATCGTACGGCATACTATAGCGCGCCGTTTTTCATCATTTTTGAAGATTTGAAAAAAATGACGAAATGACAAAAACGAAAGGTTATAGCCCATGTTTTTTGAAATTTTGAAAAAAAAAGTTAGCCTCGTTTCTCATCATTTTGGACCATGGGCTATAGCCCATATCGTACGGCATACTATAGCGCGCCGTTTTTCATCATTTTTGAAGATTTGAAAAAAATGACGAAATGACAAAAACGAAAGGTTATAGCCCATGTTTTTTGAAATTTTGAAAAAAAAAGTTAGCCTCGTTTCTCATCATTTTGGACCATGGGCTATAGCCCATATCGTACGGCATACTATAGCGCGCCGTTTTTCATCATTTTTGAAGATTTGAAAAAAATGACGAAATGACAAAAACGAAAGGTTATAGCCCATGTTTTTTGAAATTTTGAAAAAAAAAGTTAGCCTCGTTTCTCATCATTTTGGACCATGGGCTATAGCCCATATCGTACGGCATACTATAGCGCGCCGTTTTTCATCATTTTTGAAGATTTGAAAAAAATGACGAAATGACAAAAACGAAAGGTTATAGCCCATGTTTTTTGAAATTTTGAAAAAAAAAGTTAGCCTCGTTTCTCATCATTTTGGACCATGGGCTATAGCCCATATCGTACGGCATACTATAGCGCGCCGTTTTTCATCATTTTTGAAGATTTGAAAAAAATGACGAAATGACAAAAACGAAAGGTTATAGCCCATGTTTTTTGAAATTTTGAAAAAAAAAGTTAGCCTCGTTTCTCATCATTTTGGACCATGGGCTATAGCCCATATCGTACGGCATACTATAGCGCGCCGTTTTTCATCATTTTTGAAGATTTGAAAAAAATGACGAAATGACAAAAACGAAAGGTTATAGCCCATGTTTTTTGAAATTTTGAAAAAAAAAGTTAGCCTCGTTTCTCATCATTTTGGACCATGGGCTATAGCCCATATCGTACGGCATACTATAGCGCGCCGTTTTTCATCATTTTTGAAGATTTGAAAAAAATGACGAAATGACAAAAACGAAAGGTTATAGCCCATGTTTTTTGAAATTTTGAAAAAAAAAGTTAGCCTCGTTTCTCATCATTTTGGACCATGGGCTATAGCCCATATCGTACGGCATACTATAGCGCGCCGTTTTTCATCATTTTTGAAGATTTGAAAAAAATGACGAAATGACAAAAACGAAAGGTTATAGCCCATGTTTTTTGAAATTTTGAAAAAAAAAGTTAGCCTCGTTTCTCATCATTTTGGACCATGGGCTATAGCCCATATCGTACGGCATACTATAGCGCGCCGTTTTTCATCATTTTTGAAGATTTGAAAAAAATGACGAAATGACAAAAACGAAAGGTTATAGCCCATGTTTTTTGAAATTTTGAAAAAAAAAGTTAGCCTCGTTTCTCATCATTTTGGACCATGGGCTATAGCCCATATCGTACGGCATACTATAGCGCGCCGTTTTTCATCATTTTTGAAGATTTGAAAAAAATGACGAAATGACAAAAACGAAAGGTTATAGCCCATGTTTTTTGAAATTTTGAAAAAAAAAGTTAGCCTCGTTTCTCATCATTTTGGACCATGGGCTATAGCCCATATCGTACGGCATACTATAGCGCGCCGTTTTTCATCATTTTTGAAGATTTGAAAAAAATGACGAAATGACAAAAACGAAAGGTTATAGCCCATGTTTTTTGAAATTTTGAAAAAAAAAGTTAGCCTCGTTTCTCATCATTTTGGACCATGGGCTATAGCCCATATCGTACGGCATACTATAGCGCGCCGTTTTTCATCATTTTTGAAGATTTGAAAAAAATGACGAAATGACAAAAACGAAAGGTTATAGCCCATGTTTTTTGAAATTTTGAAAAAAAAAGTTAGCCTCGTTTCTCATCATTTTGGACCATGGGCTATAGCCCATATCGTACGGCATACTATAGCGCGCCGTTTTTCATCATTTTTGAAGATTTGAAAAAAATGACGAAATGACAAAAACGAAAGGTTATAGCCCATGTTTTTTGAAATTTTGAAAAAAAAAGTTAGCCTCGTTTCTCATCATTTTGGACCATGGGCTATAGCCCATATCGTACGGCATACTATAGCGCGCCGTTTTTCATCATTTTTGAAGATTTGAAAAAAATGACGAAATGACAAAAACGAAAGGTTATAGCCCATGTTTTTTGAAATTTTGAAAAAAAAAGTTAGCCTCGTTTCTCATCATTTTGGACCATGGGCTATAGCCCATATCGTACGGCATACTATAGCGCGCCGTTTTTCATCATTTTTGAAGATTTGAAAAAAATGACGAAATGACAAAAACGAAAGGTTATAGCCCATGTTTTTTGAAATTTTGAAAAAAAAAGTTAGCCTCGTTTCTCATCATTTTGGACCATGGGCTATAGCCCATATCGTACGGCATACTATAGCGCGCCGTTTTTCATCATTTTTGAAGATTTGAAAAAAATGACGAAATGACAAAAACGAAAGGTTATAGCCCATGTTTTTTGAAATTTTGAAAAAAAAAGTTAGCCTCGTTTCTCATCATTTTGGACCATGGGCTATAGCCCATATCGTACGGCATTCTATAGCGCGCCGTTTTTCATCATTTTTAAAGATTTGAAAAAAATGACGAAATGACAAAAACGAAAGGTTATAGCCCATGTTTTTTGAAATTTTGAAAAAGAAAGTTAGCCTCGTTTCTCATCATTTTGGACCATGGGCTATAGCCCATATCGTACGGCATACTATAGCGCGCCGTTTTTCATCATTTTTGAAGATTTGAAAAAAATGACGAAATGACAAAAACGAAAGGTTATAGCCCATGTTTTTTGAAATTTTGAAAAAAAAAGTTAGCCTCGTTTCTCATCATTTTGGACCATGGGCTATAGCCCATATCGTACGGCATACTATAGCGCGCCGTTTTTCATCATTTTTGAAGATTTGAAAAAAATGACGAAATGACAAAAACGATGGTTATAGCCCATGTTTTTTGAAATTTTGAAAAAAAAAGTTAGCCTCGTTTCTCATCATTTTGGACCATGGGCTATAGCCCATATCGTACGGCATACTATAGCGCGCCGTTTTTCATCATTTTTGAAGATTTGAAAAAAATGACGAAATGACAAAAACGAAAGGTTATAGCCCATGTTTTTTGAAATTTTGAAAAAAAAAGTTAGCCTCGTTTCTCATAATTTTGGACCATGGGCTATAGCCCATATCGTACGGCATACTATAGCGCGCCGTTTTTCATCATTTTTGAAGATTTGAAAAAAATGACGAAATGAGAAAAACGAAAGGTTATAGCCCATGTTTTTTGAAATTTTGAAAAAAAAAGTTAGCCTCGTTTCTCATCATTTTGGACCATGGGCTATAGCCCATATCGTACGGCATACTATAGCGCGCCGTTTTTCATCATTTTTGAAGATTTGAAAAAAATGACGAAATGACAAAAACGAAAGGTTATAGCCCATGTTTTTTGAAATTTTGAAAAAAAAAGTTAGCCTCGTTTCTCATCATTTTGGACCATGGGCTATAGCCCATATCGTACGGCATACTATAGCGCGCCGTTTTTCATCATTTTTGAAGATTTGAAAAAAATGACAAAATGACAAAAACGAAAGGTTATAGCCCATGTTTTTTGAAATTTTGAAAAAAAAAGTTAGCCTCGTTTCTCATCATTTTGGACCATGGGCTATAGCCCATATCGTACGGCATTCTATAGCGCGCCGTTTTTCATCATTTTTAAAGATTTGAAAAAAATGACAAAATGACAAAAACGAAAGGTTATAGCCCATGTTTTTTGAAATTTTGAAAAAAAAAGTTAGCCTCGTTTCTCATCATTTTGGACCATGGGCTATAGCCCATATCGTACGGCATACTATAGCGCGCCGTTTTTCATCATTTTTGAAGATTTGAAAAAAATGACGAAATGACAAAAACGAAAGGTTATAGCCCATGTTTTTTGAAATTTTGAAAAAAAAAGTTAGCCTCGTTTCTCATCATTTTGGACCATGGGCTATAGCCCATATCGTACGGCATACTATAGCGCGCCGTTTTTCATCATTTTTGAAGATTTGAAAAAAATGACGAAATGACAAAAACGAAAGGTTATAGCCCATGTTTTTTGAAATTTTGAAAAAAAAAGTTAGCCTCGTTTCTCATCATTTTGGACCATGGGCTATAGCCCATATCGTACGGCATACTATAGCGCGCCGTTTTTCATCATTTTTGAAGATTTGAAAAAAATGACGAAATGACAAAAACGAAAGGTTATAGCCCATGTTTTTTGAAATTTTGAAAAAAAAAGTTAGCCTCGTTTCTCATCATTTTGGACCATGGGCTATAGCCCATATCGTACGGCATACTATAGCGCGCCGTTTTTCATCATTTTTGAAGATTTGAAAAAAATGACGAAATGACAAAAACGAAAGGTTATAGCCCATGTTTTTTGAAATTTTGAAAAAAAAAGTTAGCCTCGTTTCTCATCATTTTGGACCATGGGCTATAGCCCATATCGTACGGCATACTATAGCGCGCCGTTTTTCATCATTTTTGAAGATTTGAAAAAAATGACAAAATGACAAAAACGAAAGGTTATAGCCCATGTTTTTTGAAATTTTGAAAAAAAAAGTTAGCCTCGTTTCTCATCATTTTGGACCATGGGCTATAGCCCATATCGTACGGCATTCTATAGCGCGCCGTTTTTCATCATTTTTAAAGATTTGAAAAAAATTACGAAATGACAAAAACGAAAGGTTATAGCCCATGTTTTTTGAAATTTTGAAAAAAAAAGTTAGCCTCGTTTCTCATCATTTTGGACCATGGGCTATAGCCCATATCGTACGGCATACTATAGCGCGCCGTTTTTCATCATTTTTGAAGATTTGAAAAAAATGACAAAATGACAAAAACGAAAGGTTATAGCCCATGTTTTTTGAAATTTTGAAAAAAAAAGTTAGCCTCGTTTCTCATCATTTTGGACCATGGGCTATAGCCCATATCGTACGGCATACTATAGCGCGCCGTTTTTCATCATTTTTGAAGATTTGAAAAAAATGACGAAATGACAAAAACGATGGGTTATAGCCCATGTTTTTTGAAATTTTGAAAAAAAAAGTTAGCCTCGTTTCTCATCATTTTGGACCATGGGCTATAGCCCATATCGTACGGCATACTATAGCGCGCCGTTTTTCATCATTTTTGAAGATTTGAAAAAAATGACGAAATGACAAAAACGAAAGGTTATAGCCCATGTTTTTTGAAATTTTGAAAAAAAAAGTTAGCCTCGTTTCTCATCATTTTGGACCATGGGCTATAGCCCATATCGTACGGCATACTACAGCGCGCAGTTTTTCATCATTTTTGAAGATTTGAAAAAAATGACGAAATGACAAAAACGAAAGGTTATAGCCCATGTTTTTTGAAATTTTGAAAAAAAAAGTTAGCCTCGTTTCTCATCATTTTGGACCATGGGCTATAACCCATATCGTACGGCATACTACAGCGCGCAGTTTTTCATCATTTTTGAAGATTTGAAAAAAATGACGAAATGACAAAAACGAAAGGTTATAGCCCATGTTTTTTGAAATTTTGAAAAAAAAAGTTAGCCTCGTTTCTCATCATTTTGGACCATGGGCTATAGCCCATATCGTACGGCATACTATAGCGCGCCGTTTTTCATCATTTTTGAAGATTTGAAAAAAATGACGAAATGACAAAAACGAAAGGTTATAGCCCATGTTTTTTGAAATTTTGAAAAAAAAAGTTAGCCTCGTTTCTCATAATTTTGGACCATGGGCTATAGCCCATATCGTACGGCATACTATAGCGCGCCGTTTTTCATCATTTTTGAAGATTTGAAAAAAATGACGAAATGACAAAAACGATGGGTTATAGCCCATGTTTTTTGAAATTTTGAAAAAAAAAGTTAGCCTCGTTTCTCATCATTTTGGACCATGGGCTATAGCCCATATCGTACGGCATACTATAGCGCGCCGTTTTTCATCATTTTTGAAGATTTGAAAAAAATGACGAAATGACAAAAACGAAAGGTTATAGCCCATGTTTTTTGAAATTTTGAAAAAAAAAGTTAGCCTCGTTTCTCATCATTTTGGACCATGGGCTATAGCCCATATCGTACGGCATACTACAGCGCGCAGTTTTTCATCATTTTTGAAGATTTGAAAAAAATGACGAAATGACAAAAACGAAAGGTTATAGCCCATGTTTTTTGAAATTTTGAAAAAAAAAGTTAGCCTCGTTTCTCATCATTTTGGACCATGGGCTATAACCCATATCGTACGGCATACTACAGCGCGCAGTTTTTCATCATTTTTGAAGATTTGAAAAAAATGACGAAATGACAAAAACGAAAGGTTATAGCCCATGTTTTTTGAAATTTTGAAAAAAAAAGTTAGCCTCGTTTCTCATCATTTTGGACCATGGGCTATAGCCCATATCGTACGGCATACTATAGCGCGCCGTTTTTCATCATTTTTGAAGATTTGAAAAAAATGACAAAATGACAAAAACGAAAGGTTATAGCCCATGTTTTTTGAAATTTTGAAAAAAAAAGTTAGCCTCGTTTCTCATCATTTTGGACCATGGGCTATAGCCCATATCGTACGGCATACTATAGCGCGCCGTTTTTCATCATTTTTGAAGATTTGAAAAAAATGACGAAATGACAAAAACGAAAGGTTATAGCCAATGTTTTTTGAAATTTTGAAAAAAAAAGTTAGCCTCGTTTCTCATCATTTTGGACCATGGGCTATAGCCCATATCGTACGGCATACTACAGCGCGCAGTTTTTCATCATTTTTGAAGATTTGAAAAAAATGACGAAATGACAAAAACGAAAGGTTATAGCCCATGTTTTTTGAAATTTTGAAAAAAAAAGTTAGCCTCGTTTCTCATCATTTTGGACCATGGGCTATAACCCATATCGTACGGCATACTACAGCGCGCAGTTTTTCATCATTTTTGAAGATTTGAAAAAAATGACGAAATGACAAAAACGAAAGGTTATAGCCCATGTTTTTTGAAATTTTGAAAAAAAAAGTTAGCCTCGTTTCTCATCATTTTGGACCATGGGCTATAGCCCATATCGTACGGCATACTATAGCGCGCCGTTTTTCATCATTTTTGAAGATTTGAAAAAAATGACAAAATGACAAAAACGAAAGGTTATAGCCCATGTTTTTTGAAATTTTGAAAAAAAAAGTTAGCCTCGTTTCTCATCATTTTGGACCATGGGCTATAGCCCATATCGTACGGCATACTATAGCGCGCCGTTTTTCATCATTTTTGAAGATTTGAAAAAAATGACGAAATGACAAAAACGAAAGGTTATAGCCAATGTTTTTTGAAATTTTGAAAAAAAAAGTTAGCCTCGTTTCTCATCATTTTGGACCATGGGCTATAGCCCATATCGTACGGCATACTATAGCGCGCCGTTTTTCATCATTTTTGAAGATTTGAAAAAAATGACGAAATGACAAAAACGAAAGGTTATAGCCCATGTTTTTTTAAATTTTGAAAAAAAAAGTTAGCCTCGTTTCTCATCATTTTGGACCATGGGCTATAGCCCATATCGTACGGCATACTATAGCGCGCCGTTTTTCATCATTTTTGAAGATTTGAAAAAAATGACGAAATGACAAAAACGAAAGGTTATAGCCCATGTTTTTTGAAATTTTGAAAAAAAAAGTTAGCCTCGTTTCTCATCATTTTGGACCATGGGCTATAGCCCATATCGTACGGCATACTATAGCGCGCCGTTTTTCATCATTTTTGAAGATTTGAAAAAAATGACAAAATGACAAAAACGAAAGGTTATAGCCCATGTTTTTTGAAATTTTGAAAAAAAAAGTTAGCCTCGTTTCTCATCATTTTGGACCATGGGCTATAGCCCATATCGTACGGCATTCTATAGCGCGCCGTTTTTCATCATTTTTAAAGATTTGAAAAAAATGACAAAATGACAAAAACGAAAGGTTATAGCCCATGTTTTTTGAAATTTTGAAAAAAAAAGTTAGCCTCGTTTCTCATCATTTTGGACCATGGGCTATAGCCCATATCGTACGGCATACTATAGCGCGCCGTTTTTCATCATTTTTGAAGATTTGAAAAAAATGACGAAATGACAAAAACGAAAGGTTATAGCCCATGTTTTTTGAAATTTTGAAAAAAAAAGTTAGCCTCGTTTCTCATCATTTTGGACCATGGGCTATAGCCCATATCGTACGGCATACTATAGCGCGCCGTTTTTCATCATTTTTGAAGATTTGAAAAAAATGACGAAATGACAAAAACGAAAGGTTATAGCCCATGTTTTTTGAAATTTTGAAAAAAAAAGTTAGCCTCGTTTCTCATCATTTTGGACCATGGGCTATAGCCCATATCGTACGGCATACTATAGCGCGCCGTTTTTCATCATTTTTGAAGATTTGAAAAAAATGACGAAATGACAAAAACGAAAGGTTATAGCCCATGTTTTTTGAAATTTTGAAAAAAAAAGTTAGCCTCGTTTCTCATCATTTTGGACCATGGGCTATAGCCCATATCGTACGGCATACTATAGCGCGCCGTTTTTCATCATTTTTGAAGATTTGAAAAAAATGACGAAATGACAAAAACGAAAGGTTATAGCCCATGTTTTTTGAAATTTTGAAAAAAAAAGTTAGCCTCGTTTCTCATCATTTTGGACCATGGGCTATAGCCCATATCGTACGGCATACTATAGCGCGCCGTTTTTCATCATTTTTGAAGATTTGAAAAAAATGACAAAATGACAAAAACGAAAGGTTATAGCCCATGTTTTTTGAAATTTTGAAAAATAAAGTTAGCCTCGTTTCTCATCATTTTGGACCATGGGCTATAGCCCATATCGTACGGCATTCTATAGCGCGCCGTTTTTCATCATTTTTAAAGATTTGAAAAAAATTACGAAATGACAAAAACGAAAGGTTATAGCCCATGTTTTTTGAAATTTTGAAAAAAAAAGTTAGCCTCGTTTCTCATCATTTTGGACCATGGGCTATAGCCCATATCGTACGGCATACTATAGCGCGCCGTTTTTCATCATTTTTGAAGATTTGAAAAAAATGACAAAATGACAAAAACGAAAGGTTATAGCCCATGTTTTTTGAAATTTTGAAAAAAAAAGTTAGCCTCGTTTCTCATCATTTTGGACCATGGGCTATAGCCCATATCGTACGGCATACTATAGCGCGCCGTTTTTCATCATTTTTGAAGATTTGAAAAAAATGACGAAATGACAAAAACGATGGGTTATAGCCCATGTTTTTTGAAATTTTGAAAAAAAAAGTTAGCCTCGTTTCTCATCATTTTGGACCATGGGCTATAGCCCATATCGTACGGCATACTATAGCGCGCCGTTTTTCATCATTTTTGAAGATTTGAAAAAAATGACGAAATGACAAAAACGAAAGGTTATAGCCCATGTTTTTTGAAATTTTGAAAAAAAAAGTTAGCCTCGTTTCTCATCATTTTGGACCATGGGCTATAGCCCATATCGTACGGCATACTACAGCGCGCAGTTTTTCATCATTTTTGAAGATTTGAAAAAAATGACGAAATGACAAAAACGAAAGGTTATAGCCCATGTTTTTTGAAATTTTGAAAAAAAAAGTTAGCCTCGTTTCTCATCATTTTGGACCATGGGCTATAACCCATATCGTACGGCATACTACAGCGCGCAGTTTTTCATCATTTTTGAAGATTTGAAAAAAATGACGAAATGACAAAAACGAAAGGTTATAGCCCATGTTTTTTGAAATTTTGAAAAAAAAAGTTAGCCTCGTTTCTCATCATTTTGGACCATGGGCTATAGCCCATATCGTACGGCATACTATAGCGCGCCGTTTTTCATCATTTTTGAAGATTTGAAAAAAATGACGAAATGACAAAAACGAAAGGTTATAGCCCATGTTTTTTGAAATTTTGAAAAAAAAAGTTAGCCTCGTTTCTCATAATTTTGGACCATGGGCTATAGCCCATATCGTACGGCATACTATAGCGCGCCGTTTTTCATCATTTTTTAAGATTTGAAAAAAATGACGAAATGACAAAAACGATGGGTTATAGCCCATGTTTTTTGAAATTTTGAAAAAAAAAGTTAGCCTCGTTTCTCATCATTTTGGACCATGGGCTATAGCCCATATCGTACGGCATACTATAGCGCGCCGTTTTTCATCATTTTTGAAGATTTGAAAAAAATGACGAAATGACAAAAACGAAAGGTTATAGCCCATGTTTTTTGAAATTTTGAAAAAAAAAGTTAGCCTCGTTTCTCATCATTTTGGACCATGGGCTATAGCCCATATCGTACGGCATACTACAGCGCGCAGTTTTTCATCATTTTTGAAGATTTGAAAAAAATGACGAAATGACAAAAACGAAAGGTTATAGCCCATGTTTTTTGAAATTTTGAAAAAAAAAGTTAGCCTCGTTTCTCATCATTTTGGACCATGGGCTATAACCCATATCGTACGGCATACTACAGCGCGCAGTTTTTCATCATTTTTGAAGATTTGAAAAAAATGACGAAATGACAAAAACGAAAGGTTATAGCCCATGTTTTTTGAAATTTTGAAAAAAAAAAGTTAGCCTCGTTTCTCATCATTTTGGACCATGGGCTATAGCCCATATCGTACGGCATACTATAGCGCGCCGTTTTTCATCATTTTTGAAGATTTGAAAAAAATGACAAAATGACAAAAACGAAAGGTTATAGCCCATGTTTTTTGAAATTTTGAAAAAAAAAGTTAGCCTCGTTTCTCATCATTTTGGACCATGGGCTATAGCCCATATCGTACGGCATACTATAGCGCGCCGTTTTTCATCATTTTTGAAGATTTGAAAAAAATGACGAAATGACAAAAACGAAAGGTTATAGCCCATGTTTTTTGAAATTTTGAAAAAAAAAGTTAGCCTCGTTTCTCATAATTTTGGACCATGGGCTATAGCCCATATCGTACGGCATACTATAGCGCGCCGTTTTTCATCATTTTTGAAGATTTGAAAAAAATGACGAAATGACAAAAACGATGGGTTATAGCCCATGTTTTTTGAAATTTTGAAAAAAAAAGTTAGCCTCGTTTCTCATCATTTTGGACCATGGGCTATAGCCCATATCGTACGGCATACTATAGCGCGCCGTTTTTCATCATTTTTGAAGATTTGAAAAAAATGACGAAATGACAAAAACGAAAGGTTATAGCCCATGTTTTTTGAAATTTTGAAAAAAAAAGTTAGCCTCGTTTCTCATCATTTTGGACCATGGGCTATAGCCCATATCGTACGGCATACTACAGCGCGCAGTTTTTCATCATTTTTGAAGATTTGAAAAAAATGACGAAATGACAAAAACGAAAGGTTATAGCCCATGTTTTTTGAAATTTTGAAAAAAAAAGTTAGCCTCGTTTCTCATCATTTTGGACCATGGGCTATAACCCATATCGTACGGCATACTACAGCGCGCAGTTTTTCATCATTTTTGAAGATTTGAAAAAAATGACGAAATGACAAAAACGAAAGGTTATAGCCCATGTTTTTTGAAATTTTGAAAAAAAAAAGTTAGCCTCGTTTCTCATCATTTTGGACCATGGGCTATAGCCCATATCGTACGGCATACTATAGCGCGCCGTTTTTCATCATTTTTGAAGATTTGAAAAAAATGACAAAATGACAAAAACGAAAGGTTATAGCCCATGTTTTTTGAAATTTTGAAAAAAAAAGTTAGCCTCGTTTCTCATCATTTTGGACCATGGGCTATAGCCCATATCGTACGGCATACTATAGCGCGCCGTTTTTCATCATTTTTGAAGATTTGAAAAAAATGACGAAATGACAAAAACGAAAGGTTATAGCCAATGTTTTTTGAAATTTTGAAAAAAAAAGTTAGCCTCGTTTCTCATCATTTTGGACCATGGGCTATAGCCCATATCGTACGGCATACTATAGCGCGCCGTTTTTCATCATTTTTGAAGATTTGAAAAAAATGACGAAATGACAAAAACGAAAGGTTATAGCCCATGTTTTTTTAAATTTTGAAAAAAAAAGTTAGCCTCGTTTCTCATCATTTTGGACCATGGGCTATAGCCCATATCGTACGGCATACTATAGCGCGCCGTTTTTCATCATTTTTGAAGATTTGAAAAAAATGACGAAATGACAAAAACGAAAGGTTATAGCCCATGTTTTTTTAAATTTTGAAAAAAAAAGTTAGCCTCGTTTCTCATCATTTTGGACCATGGGCTATAGCCCATATCGTACGGCATACTATAGCGCGCCGTTTTTCATCATTTTTGAAGATTTGAAAAAAATGACAAAATGACAAAAACGAAAGGTTATAGCCCATGTTTTTTGAAATTTTGAAAAAAAAAGTTAGCCTCGTTTCTCATCATTTTGGACCATGGGCTATAGCCCATATCGTACGGCATACTATAGCGCGCCGTTTTTCATCATTTTTGAAGATTTGAAAAAAATGACGAAATGACAAAAACGAAAGGTTATAGCCCATGTTTTTTGAAATTTTGAAAAAAAAAGTTAGCCTCGTTTCTCATCATTTTGGACCATGGGCTATAGCCCATATCGTACGGCATACTATAGCGCGCCGTTTTTCATCATTTTTGAAGATTTGAAAAAAATGACGAAATGACAAAAACGAAAGGTTATAGCCCATGTTTTTAGAAATTTTGAAAAAAAAAGTTAGCCTCGTTTCTCATCATTTTGGACCATGGGCTATAGCCCATATCGTACGGCATACTATAGCGCGCCGTTTTTCATCATTTTTGAAGATTTGAAAAAAATGACGAAATGACAAAAACGAAAGGTTATAGCCCATGTTTTTTGAAATTTTGAAAAAAAAAGTTAGCCTCGTTTCTCATCATTTTGGACCATGGGCTATAGCCCATATCGTACGGCATACTATAGCGCGCAGTTTTTCATCATTTTTGAAGATTTGAAAAAAATGACGAAATGACAAAAACGAAAGGTTATAGCCCATGTTTTTTGAAATTTTGAAAAAAAAAGTTAGCCTCGTTTCTCATCATTTTGGACCATGGGCTATAGCCCATATCGTACGGTATACTATAGCGCGCCGTTTTTCATCATTTTTGAAGATTTGAAAAAAATGACGAAATGACAAAAACGAAAGGTTATAGCCCATGTTTTTTGAAATTTTGAAAAAAAAAGTTAGCCTCGTTTCTCATCATTTTGGACCATGGGCTATAGCCCATATCGTACGGTATACTATAGCGCGCCGTTTTTCATCATTTTTGAAGATTTGAAAAAAATGACAAAATGACAAAAACGAAAGGTTATAGCCCATGTTTTTTGAAATTTTGAAAAAAAAAGTTAGCCTCGTTTCTCATCATTTTGGACCATGGGCTATAGCCCATATCGTACGGCATTCTATAGCGCGCCGTTTTTCATCATTTTTAAAGATTTGAAAAAAATGACGAAATGACAAAAACGAAAGGTTATAGCCCATGTTTTTTGAAATTTTGAAAAAAAAAGTTAGCCTCGTTTCTCATCATTTTGGACCATGGGCTATAGCCCATATCGTACGGCATACTATAGCGCGCCGTTTTTCATCATTTTTGAAGATTTGAAAAAAATGACGAAATGACAAAAACGAAAGGTTATAGCCCATGTTTTTTGAAATTTTGAAAAAAAAAGTTAGCCTCGTTTCTCATCATTTTGGACCATGGGCTATAGCCCATATCGTACGGCATACTATAGCGCGCCGTTTTTCATCATTTTTGAAGATTTGAAAAAAATGACGAAATGACAAAAACGAAAGGTTATAGCCCATGTTTTTTGAAATTTTGAAAAAAAAAGTTAGCCTCGTTTCTCATCATTTTGGACCATGGGCTATAGCCCATATCTTACGGCATACTATAGCGCGCCGTTTTTCATCATTTTTGAAGATTTGAAAAAAATGACGAAATGACAAAAACGAAAGGTTATAGCCCATGTTTTTTGAAATTTTGAAAAAAAAAGTTAGCCTCGTTTCTCATCATTTTGGACCATGGGCTATAGCCCATATCGTACGGCATACTATAGCGCGCCGTTTTTCATCATTTTTGAAGATTTGAAAAAAATGACGAAATGACAAAAACGAAAGGTTATAGCCCATGTTTTTTGAAATTTTGAAAAAAAAAGTTAGCCTCGTTTCTCATCATTTTGGACCATGGGCTATAGCCCATATCGTACGGCATACTATAGCGCGCCGTTTTTCATCATTTTTGAAGATTTGAAAAAAATGACAAAATGACAAAAACGAAAGGTTATAGCCCATGTTTTTTGAAATTTTGAAAAAAAAAGTTAGCCTCGTTTCTCATCATTTTGGACCATGGGCTATAGCCCATATCGTACGGCATTCTATAGCGCGCCGTTTTTCATCATTTTTAAAGATTTGAAAAAAATTACGAAATGACAAAAACGAAAGGTTATAGCCCATGTTTTTTGAAATTTTGAAAAAAAAAGTTAGCCTCGTTTCTCATCATTTTGGACCATGGGCTATAGCCCATATCGTACGGCATACTATAGCGCGCCGTTTTTCATCATTTTTGAAGATTTGAAAAAAATGACGAAATGACAAAAACGAAAGGTTATAGCCCATGTTTTTTGAAATTTTGAAAAAAAAAGTTAGCCTCGTTTCTCATCATTTTGGACCATGGGCTATAGCCCATATCGTACGGCATACTATAGCGCGCCGTTTTTCATCATTTTTGAAGATTTGAAAAAAATGACGAAATGACAAAAACGATGGGTTATAGCCCATGTTTTTTGAAATTTTGAAAAAAAAAGTTAGCCTCGTTTCTCATCATTTTGGACCATGGGCTACAGCCCATATCGTACGGCATACTATAGCGCGCCGTTTTTCATCATTTTTGAAGATTTGAAAAAAATGACAAAATGACAAAAACGAAAGGTTATAGCCCATGTTTTTTGAAATTTTGAAAAAAAAAGTTAGCCTCGTTTCTCATCATTTTGGACCATGGGCTATAGCCCATATCGTACGGCATACTACAGCGCGCAGTTTTTCATCATTTTTTAAGATTTGAAAAAAATGACGAAATGACAAAAACGAAAGGTTATAGCCCATGTTTTTTGAAATTTTGAAAAAAAAAGTTAGCCTCGTTTCTCATCATTTTGGACCATGGGCTATAACCCATATCGTACGGCATACTACAGCGCGCAGTTTTTCATCATTTTTGAAGATTTGAAAAAAATGACGAAATGACAAAAACGAAAGGTTATAGCCCATGTTTTTTGAAATTTTGAAAAAAAAAGTTAGCCTCGTTTCTCATCATTTTGGACCATGGGCTATAGCCCATATCGTACGGCATACTATAGCGCGCCGTTTTTCATCATTTTTGAAGATTTGAAAAAAATGACGAAATGACAAAAACGAAAGGTTATAGCCCATGTTTTTTGAAATTTTGAAAAAAAAAGTTAGCCTCGTTTCTCATAATTTTGGACCATGGGCTATAGCCCATATCGTACGGCATACTATAGCGCGCCGTTTTTCATCATTTTTGAAGATTTGAAAAAAATGACGAAATGACAAAAACGAAAGGTTATAGCCAATGTTTTTTGAAATTTTGAAAAAAAAAGTTAGCCTCGTTTCTCATCATTTTGGACCATGGGCTATAGCCCATATCGTACGGCATACTATAGCGCGCCGTTTTTCATCATTTTTGAAGATTTGAAAAAAATGACGAAATGACAAAAACGAAAGGTTATAGCCCATGTTTTTTGAAATTTTGAAAAAAAAAGTTAGCCTCGTTTCTCATCATTTTGGACCATGGGCTATAGCCCATATCGTACGGCATACTATAGCGCGCCGTTTTTCATCATTTTTGAAGATTTGAAAAAAATGACAAAATGACAAAAACGAAAGGTTATAGCCCATGTTTTTTGAAATTTTGAAAAAAAAAGTTAGCCTCGTTTCTCATCATTTTGGACCATGGGCTATAGCCCATATCGTACGGCATACTATAGCGCGCCGTTTTTCATCATTTTTGAAGATTTGAAAAAAATGACGAAATGACAAAAACGAAAGGTTATAGCCCATGTTTTTTGAAATTTTGAAAAAAAAAGTTAGCCTCGTTTCTCATCATTTTGGACCATGGGCTATAGCCCATATCGTACGGCATACTATAGCGCGCCGTTTTTCATCATTTTTGAAGATTTGAAAAAAATGACGAAATGACAAAAACGAAAGGTTATAGCCCATGTTTTTTGAAATTTTGAAAAAAAAAGTTAGCCTCGTTTCTCATCATTTTGGACCATGGGCTATAGCCCATATCGTACGGCATACTATAGCGCGCAGTTTTTCATCATTTTTGAAGATTTGAAAAAAATGACGAAATGACAAAAACGAAAGGTTATAGCCCATGTTTTTTGAAATTTTGAAAAAAAAAGTTAGCCTCGTTTCTCATCATTTTGGACCATGGGCTATAGCCCGTATCGTACGGCATACTATAGCGCGCCGTTTTTCATCATTTTTGAAGATTTGAAAAAAATGACGAAATGACAAAAACGAAAGGTTATAGCCCATGTTTTTTGAAATTTTGAAAAAAAAAGTTAGCCTCGTTTCTCATCATTTTGGACCATGGGCTATAGCCCATATCGTACGGCATACTATAGCGCGCCGTTTTTCATCATTTTTGAAGATTTGAAAAAAATGACGAAATGACAAAAACGAAAGGTTATAGCCCATGTTTTTTGAAATTTTGAAAAAAAAAGTTAGCCTCGTTTCTCATCATTTTGGACCATGGGCTATAGCCCATATCGTACGGCATACTATAGCGCGCCGTTTTTCATCATTTTTGAAGATTTGAAAAAAATGACGAAATGACAAAAACGAAAGGTTATAGCCCATGTTTTTTGAAATTTTGAAAACAAAAGTTAGCCTCGTTTCTCATCATTTTGGACCATGGGCTATAGCCCATATCGTACGGCATACTATAGCGCGCCGTTTTTCATCATTTTTGAAGATTTGAAAAAAATGACAAAATGACAAAAACGAAAGGTTATAGCCCATGTTTTTTGAAATTTTGAAAAAAAAAGTTAGCCTCGTTTCTCATCATTTTGGACCATGGGCTATAGCCCATATCGTACGGCATTCTATAGCGCGCCGTTTTTCATCATTTTTAAAGATTTGAAAAAAATGACGAAATGACAAAAACGAAAGGTTATAGCCCATGTTTTTTGAAATTTTGAAAAAAAAAGTTAGCCTCGTTTCTCATCATTTTGGACCATGGGCTATAGCCCATATCGTACGGCATACTATAGCGCGCCGTTTTTCATCATTTTTGAAGATTTGAAAAAAATGACGAAATGACAAAAACGAAAGGTTATAGCCCATGTTTTTTGAAATTTTGAAAAAAAAAGTTAGCCTCGTTTCTCATCATTTTGGACCATGGGCTATAGCCCATATCGTACGGCATACTATATGGCGCCGTTTTTCATCATTTTTGAAGATTTGAAAAAAATGACAAAATGACAAAAACGAAAGGTTATAGCCCATGTTTTTTGAAATTTTGAAAAAAAAAGTTATCCTCGTTTCTCATCATTTTGGACCATGGGCTATAGCCCATATCGTACGGCATTCTATAGCGCGCCGTTTTTCATCATTTTTAAAGATTTGAAAAATATTACGAAATGACAAAAACGAAAGGTTATAGCCCATGTTTTTTGAAATTTTGAAAAAAAAAGTTAGCCTCGTTTCTCATCATTTTGGACCATGGGCTATAGCCCATATCGTACGGCATACTATAGCGCGCCGTTTTTCATCATTTTTGAAGATTTGAAAAAAATGACGAAATGACAAAAACGAAAGGTTATAGCCCATGTTTTTTGAAATTTTGAAAAAAAAAGTTAGCCTCGTTTCTCATCATTTTGGACCATGGGCTATAGCCCATATCGTACGGCATACTATAGCGCACCGTTTTTCATCATTTTTGAAGATTTGAAAAAAATGACGAAATGACAAAAACGAAAGGTTATAGCCCATGTTTTTTGAAATTTTGAAAAAAAAAGTTAGCCTCGTTTCTCATCATTTTGGACCATGGGCTATAGCCCATATCGTACGGCATACTATAGCGCGCCGTTTTTCATCATTTTTGAAGATTTGAAAAAAATGACGAAATGACAAAAACGAAAGGTTATAGCCCATGTTTTTTGAAATTTTGAAAAAAAAAGTTAGCCTCGTTTCTCATCATTTTGGACCATGGGCTATAGCCCATATCGTACGGCATACTATAGCGCGCAGTTTTTCATCATTTTTGAAGATTTGAAAAAAATGACAAAATGACAAAAACGAAAGGTTATAGCCCATGTTTTTTGAAATTTTGAAAAAAAAAGTTAGCCTCGTTTCTCATCATTTTGGACCATGGGCTATAGCCCATATCGTACGGCATTCTATAGCGCGCCGTTTTTCATCATTTTTAAAGATTTGAAAAAATGACGAAATGACAAAAACGAAAGGTTATAGCCCATGTTTTTTGAAATTTTGAAAAAAAAAGTTAGCCTCGTTTCTCATCATTTTGGACCATGGGCTATAGCCCATATCGTACGGCATACTATAGCGCGCCGTTTTTCATCATTTTTGAAGATTTGAAAAAAATTACGAAATGACAAAAACGAAAGGTTATAGCCAATGTTTTTTGAAATTTTGAAAAAAAAAGTTAGCCTCGTTTCTCATCATTTTGGACCATGGGCTATAGCCCATATCGTACGGCATACTATAGCGCGCCGTTTTTCATCATTTTTGAAGATTTGAAAAAAATGACGAAATGACAAAAACGAAAGGTTATAGCCCATGTTTTTTGAAATTTTGAAAAAAAAAGTTAGCCTCGTTTCTCATCATTTTGGACCATGGGCTATAGCCCATATCGTACGGCATACTATAGCGCGCAGTTTTTCATCATTTTTGAAGATTTGAAAAAAATGACGAAATGACAAAAACGAAAGGTTATAGCCCATGTTTTTTGAAATTTTGAAAAAAAAAGTTAGCCTCGTTTCTCATCATTTTGGACCATGGGCTATAGCCCATATCATACGGCATACTATAGCGCGCCGTTTTTCATCATTTTTGAAGATTTGAAAAAAAATGACGAAATGACAAAAACGAAAGGTTATAGCCCATGTTTTTTGAAATTTTGAAAAAAAAAGTTAGCCTCGTTTCTCATCATTTTGGACCATGGGCTATAGCCCATATCGTACGGCATACTACAGCGCGCAGTTTTTCATCATTTTTTAAGATTTGAAAAAAATGACGAAATGACAAAAACGAAAGGTTATAGCCCATGTTTTTTGAAATTTTGAAAAAAAAAGTTAGCCTCGTTTCTCATCATTTTGGACCATGGGCTATAACCCATATCGTACGGCATACTACAGCGCGCAGTTTTTCATCATTTTTGAAGATTTGAAAAAAATGACGAAATGACAAAAACGAAAGGTTATAGCCCATGTTTTTTGAAATTTTGAAAAAAAAGTTAGCCTCGTTTCTCATCATTTTGGACCATGGGCTATAGCCCATATCGTACGGCATACTATAGCGCGCCGTTTTTCATCATTTTTGAAGATTTGAAAAAAATGACGAAATGACAAAAACGAAAGGTTATAGCCCATGTTTTTTGAAATTTTGAAAAAAAAAGTTAGCCTCGTTTCTCATAATTTTGGACCATGGGCTATAGCCCATATCGTACGGCATACTATAGCGCGCCGTTTTTCATCATTTTTGAAGATTTGAAAAAAATGACGAAATGACAAAACGAAAGGTTATAGCCAATGTTTTTTGAAATTTTGAAAAAAAAAGTTAGCCTCGTTTCTCATCATTTTGGACCATGGGCTATAGCCCATATCGTACGGCATACTATAGCGCGCCGTTTTTCATCATTTTTGAAGATTTGAAAAAAATGACGAAATGACAAAAACGAAAGGTTATAGCCCATGTTTTTTGAAATTTTGAAAAAAAAAGTTAGCCTCGTTTCTCATCATTTTGGACCATGGGCTATAGCCCATATCGTACGGCATACTATAGCGCGCCGTTTTTCATCATTTTTGAAGATTTGAAAAAAATGACAAAATGACAAAAACGAAAGGTTATAGCCCATGTTTTTTGAAATTTTGAAAAAAAAAGTTAGCCTCGTTTCTCATCATTTTGGACCATGGGCTATAGCCCATATCGTACGGCATACTATAGCGCGCCGTTTTTCATCATTTTTGAAGATTTGAAAAAAATGACGAAATGACAAAAACGAAAGGTTATAGCCCATGTTTTTTGAAATTTTGAAAAAAAAAGTTAGCCTCGTTTCTCCTCATTTTGGACCATGGGCTATAGCCCATATCGTACGGCATACTATAGCGCGCCGTTTTTCATCATTTTTGAAGATTTGAAAAAAATGACGAAATGACAAAAACGAAAGGTTATAGCCCATGTTTTTTGAAATTTTGAAAAAAAAAGTTAGCCTCGTTTCTCATCATTTTGGACCATGGGCTATAGCCCATATCGTACGGCATACTATAGCGCGCCGTTTTTCATCATTTTTGAAGATTTGAAAAAAATGACGAAATGACAAAAACGAAAGGTTATAGCCCATGTTTTTTGAAATTTTGAAAAAAAAAGTTAGCCTCGTTTCTCATCATTTTGGACCATGGGCTATAGCCCATATCGTACGGCATACTATAGCGCGCCGTTTTTCATCATTTTTGAAGATTTGAAAAAAATGACGAAATGACAAAAACGAAAGGTTATAGCCCATGTTTTTTGAAATTTTGAAAAAAAAAGTTAGCCTCGTTTCTCATCATTTTGGACCATGGGCTATAGCCCATATCGTACGGCATACTATAGCGCGCCGTTTTTCATCATTTTTGAAGATTTGAAAAAAATGACGAAATGACAAAAACGAAAGGTTATAGCCCATGTTTTTTGAAATTTTGAAAAAAAAAGTTAGCCTCGTTTCTCATCATTTTGGACCATGGGCTATAGCCCATATCGTACGGCATACTATAGCGCGCCGTTTTTCATCATTTTTGAAGATTTGAAAAAAATGACGAAATGACAAAAACGAAAGGTTATAGCCCATGTTTTTTGAAATTTTGAAAAAAAAAGTTAGCCTCGTTTCTCATCATTTTGGACCATGGGCTATAGCCCATATCGTACGGCATACTATAGCGCGCCGTTTTTCATCATTTTTGAAGATTTTAAAAAAATGACGAAATGACAAAAACGAAAGGTTATAGCCCATGTTTTTTGAAATTTTGAAAAAAAAAGTTAGCCTCGTTTCTCATCATTTTGGACCATGGGCTATAGCCCATATCGTACGGCATACTATAGCGCGCCGTTTTTCATCATTTTTGAAGATTTGAAAAAAATGACGAAATGACAAAAACGAAAGGTTATAGCCCATGTTTTTTGAAATTTTGAAAAAAAAAGTTAGCCTCGTTTCTCATCATTTTGGACCATGGGCTATAGCCCATATCGTACGGCATACTATAGCGCGCCGTTTTTCATCATTTTTGAAGATTTGAAAAAAATGACAAAATGACAAAAACGAAAGGTTATAGCCCATGTTTTTTGAAATTTTGAAAAAAAAAGTTAGCCTCGTTTCTCATCATTTTGGACCATGGGCTATAGCCCATATCGTACGGCATTCTATAGCGCGCCGTTTTTCATCATTTTTAAAGATTTGAAAAAAATTACGAAATGACAAAAACGAAAGGTTATAGCCCATGTTTTTTGAAATTTTGAAAAAAAAAGTTAGCCTCGTTTCTCATCATTTTGGACCATGGGCTATAGCCCATATCGTACGGCATACTATAGCGCGCCGTTTTTCATCATTTTTGAAGATTTGAAAAAAATGACGAAATGACAAAAACGAAAGGTTATAGCCCATGTTTTTTGAAATTTTGAAAAAAAAAGTTAGCCTCGTTTCTCATCATTTTGGACCATGGGCTATAGCCCATATCGTACGGCATACTATAGCGCGCCGTTTTTCATCATTTTTGAAGATTTGAAAAAAATGACGAAATGACAAAAACGATGGGTTATAGCCCATGTTTTTTGAAATTTTGAAAAAAAAAGTTAGCCTTGTTTCTCATCATTTTGGACCATGGGCTATAGCCCATATCGTACGGCATACTATAGCGCGCCGTTTTTCATCATTTTTGAAGATTTGAAAAAAATGACGAAATGACAAAAACGAAAGGTTATAGCCCATGTTTTTTGAAATTTTGAAAAAAAAAGTTAGCCTCGTTTCTCATCATTTTGGACCATGGGCTATAGCCCATATCGTACGGCATACTACAGCGCGCAGTTTTTCATCATTTTTGAAGATTTGAAAAAAATGACGAAATGACAAAAACGAAAGGTTATAGCCCATGTTTTTTGAAATTTTGAAAAAAAAAGTTAGCCTCGTTTCTCATCATTTTGGACCATGGGCTATAGCCCATATCGTACGGCATACTATAGCGCGCCGTTTTTCATCATTTTTGAAGATTTGAAAAAAATGACGAAATGACAAAAACGAAAGGTTATAGCCCATGTTTTTTGAAATTTTGAAAAAAAAAGTTAGCCTCGTTTCTCATAATTTTGGACCATGGGCTATAGCCCATATCGTACGGCATACTATAGCGCGCCGTTTTTCATCATTTTTGAAGATTTGAAAAAAATGACGAAATGACAAAAACGAAAGGTTATAGCCAATGTTTTTTGAAATTTTGAAAAAAAAAGTTAGCCTCGTTTCTCATCATTTTGGACCATGGGCTATAGCCCATATCGTACGGCATACTATAGCGCGCCGTTTTTCATCATTTTTGAAGATTTAAAAAAAATGACGAAATGACAAAAACGAAAGGTTATAGCCCATGTTTTTTGAAATTTTGAAAAAAAAAGTTAGCCTCGTTTCTCATCATTTTGGACCATGGGCTATAGCCCATATCGTACGGCATACTATAGCGCGCCGTTTTTCATCATTTTTGAAGATTTGAAAAAAATGACAAAATGACAAAAACGAAAGGTTATAGCCCATGTTTTTTGAAATTTTGAAAAAAAAAGTTAGCCTCGTTTCTCATCATTTTGGACCATGGGCTATAGCCCATATCGTACGGCATACTATAGCGCGCCGTTTTTCATCATTTTTGAAGATTTGAAAAAAATGACGAAATGACAAAAACGAAAGGTTATAGCCCATGTTTTTTGAAATTTTGAAAAAAAAAGTTAGCCTCGTTTCTCATCATTTTGGACCATGGGCTATAGCCCATATCGTACGGCATACTATAGCGCGCCGTTTTTCATCATTTTTGAAGATTTGAAAAAAATGACGAAATGACAAAAACGAAAGGTTATAGCCCATGTTTTTTGAAATTTTGAAAAAAAAAGTTAGCCTCGTTTCTCATCATTTTGGACCATGGGCTATAGCCCATATCGTACGGCATACTATAGCGCGCCGTTTTTCATCATTTTTGAAGATTTGAAAAAAATGACGAAATGACAAAAACGAAAGGTTATAGCCCATGTTTTTTGAAATTTTGAAAAAAAAAGTTAGCCTCGTTTCTCATCATTTTGGACCATGGGCTATAGCCCATATCGTACGGCATACTATAGCGCGCAGTTTTTCATCATTTTTGAAGATTTGAAAAAAATGACGAAATGACAAAAACGAAAGGTTATAGCCCATGTTTTTTGAAATTTTGAAAAAAAAAGTTAGCCTCGTTTCTCATCATTTTGGACCATGGGCTATAGCCCATATCGTACGGCATACTATAGCGCGCCGTTTTTCATCATTTTTGAAGATTTGAAAAAAATGACGAAATGACAAAAACGAAAGGTTATAGCCCATGTTTTTTGAAATTTTGAAAAAAAAAGTTAGCCTCGTTTCTCATCATTTTGGACCATGGGCTATAGCCCATATCGTACGGCATACTATAGCGCGCCGTTTTTCATCATTTTTGAAGATTTGAAAAAAATGACGAAATGACAAAAACGAAAGGTTATAGCCCATGTTTTTTGAAATTTTGAAAAAAAAAGTTAGCCTCGTTTCTCATCATTTTGGACCATGGGCTATAGCCCATATCGTACGGCATACTATAGCGCGCCGTTTTTCATCATTTTTGAAGATTTGAAAAAAATGACGAAATGACAAAAACGAAAGGTTATAGCCCATGTTTTTTGAAATTTTGAAAAAAAAAGTTAGCCTCGTTTCTCATCATTTTGGACCATGGGCTATAGCCCATATCGTACGGCATTCTATAGCGCGCCGTTTTTCATCATTTTTAAAGATTTGAAAAAAATGACGAAATGACAAAAACGAAAGGTTATAGCCCATGTTTTTTGAAATTTTGAAAAAAAAAGTTAGCCTCGTTTCTCATCATTTTGGACCATGGGCTATAGCCCATATCGTACGGCATACTATAGCGCGCCGTTTTTCATCATTTTTGAAGATTTGAAAAATATTACGAAATGACAAAAACGAAAGGTTATAGCCCATGTTTTTTGAAATTTTGAAAAAAAAAGTTAGCCTCGTTTCTCATCCTTTTGGACCATGGGCTATAGCCCATATCGTACGGCATTCTATAGCGCGCCGTTTTTCATCATTTTTAAAGATTTGAAAAAAATGACGAAATGACAAAAACGAAAGGTTATAGCCCATGTTTTTTGAAATTTTGAAAAAAAAAGTTAGCCTCGTTTCTCATCATTTTGGACCATGGGCTATAGCCCATATCGTACGGCATACTATAGCGCGCCGTTTTTCATCATTTTTGAAGATTTGAAAAATATTACGAAATGACAAAAACGAAAGGTTATAGCCCATGTTTTTTGAAATTTTGAAAAAAAAAGTTAGCCTCGTTTCTCATCATTTTGGACCATGGGCTATAGCCCATATCGTACGGCATACTATATGGCGCCGTTTTTCATCATTTTTGAAGATTTGAAAAAAATGACGAAATGACAAAAACGAAAGGTTATAGCCCATGTTTTTTGAAATTTTGAAAAAAAAAGTTAGCCTCGTTTCTCATCATTTTGGACCATGGGCTATAGCCCATATCGTACGGCATACTATAGCGCACCGTTTTTCATCATTTTTGAAGATTTGAAAAAAATGACGAAATGACAAAAACGAAAGGTTATAGCCCATGTTTTTTGAAATTTTGAAAAAAAAAGTTAGCCTCGTTTCTCATCATTTTGGACCATGGGCTATAGCCCATATCGTACGGCATACTATAGCGCGCCGTTTTTCATCATTTTTGAAGATTTGAAAAAAATGACGAAATGACAAAAACGAAAGGTTATAGCCCATGTTTTTTGAAATTTTGAAAAAAAAAGTTAGCCTCGTTTCTCATCATTTTGGACCATGGGCTATAGCCCATATCGTACGGCATACTATAGCGCGCCGTTTTTCATCATTTTTGAAGATTTGAAAAAAATGACAAAATGACAAAAACGAAAGGTTATAGCCCATGTTTTTTGAAATTTTGAAAAAAAAAGTTAGCCTCGTTTCTCATCATTTTGGACCATGGGCTATAGCCCATATCGTACGGCATTCTATAGCGCGCCGTTTTTCATCATTTTTAAAGATTTGAAAAAAATGACGAAATGACAAAAACGAAAGGTTATAGCCCATGTTTTTTGAAATTTTGAAAAAAAAAGTTAGCCTCGTTTCTCATCATTTTGGACCATGGGCTATAGCCCATATCGTACGGCATACTATAGCGCGCCGTTTTTCATCATTTTTGAAGATTTGAAAAAAATTACGAAATGACAAAAACGAAAGGTTATATCCCATGTTTTTTGAAATTTTGAAAAAAAAAGTTAGCCTCGTTTCTCATCATTTTGGACCATGGGCTATAGCCCATATCGTACGGCATTCTATAGCGCGCCGTTTTTCATCATTTTTAAAGATTTGAAAAAAATGACGAAATGACAAAAACGAAAGGTTATAGCCCATGTTTTTTGAAATTTTGAAAAAAAAAGTTAGCCTCGTTTCTCATCATTTTGGACCATGGGCTATAGCCCATATCGTACGGCATACTATAGCGCGCCGTTTTTCATCATTTTTGAAGATTTGAAAAAAATGACGAAATGACAAAAACGAAAGGTTATAGCCCATGTTTTTTGAAATTTTGAAAAAAAAAGTTAGCCTCGTTTCTCATCATTTTGGACCATGGGCTATAGCCCATATCGTACGGCATACTATAGCGCGCCGTTTTTCATCATTTTTGAAGATTTGAAAAAAATGACGAAATGACAAAAACGAAAGGTTATAGCCCATGTTTTTTGAAATTTTGAAAAAAAAAGTTAGCCTCGTTTCTCATCATTTTGGACCATGGGCTATAGCCCATATCGTACGGCATACTATAGCGCGCCGTTTTTCATCATTTTTGAAGATTTGAAAAAAATGACGAAATGACAAAAACGAAAGGTTATAGCCCATGTTTTTTGAAATTTTGAAAAAAAAAGTTAGCCTCGTTTCTCATCATTTTGGACCATGGGCTATAGCCCATATCGTACGGCATACTATAGCGCGCCGTTTTTCATCATTTTTGAAGATTTGAAAAAAATGACGAAATGACAAAAACAAAAGGTTATAGCCCATGTTTTTTGAAATTTTGAAAAAAAAAGTTAGCCTCGTTTCTCATCATTTTGGACCATGGGCTATAGCCCATATCGTACGGCATACTATAGCGCGCCGTTTTTCATAATTTTTGAAGATTTGAAAAAAATGACAAAATGACAAAAACGAAAGGTTATAGCCCATGTTTTTTGAAATTTTGAAAAAAAAAGTTAGCCTCGTTTCTCATCATTTTGGACCATGGGCTATAGCCCATATCGTACGGCATTCTATAGCGCGCCGTTTTTCATCATTTTTAAAGATTTGAAAAAAATTACGAAATGACAAAAACGAAAGGTTATAGCCCATGTTTTTTGAAATTTTGAAAAAAAAAGTTAGCCTCGTTTCTCATCATTTTGGACCATGGGCTATAGCCCATATCGTACGGCATACTATAGCGCGCCGTTTTTCATCATTTTTGAAGATTTGAAAAAAATGACGAAATGACAAAAACGAAAGGTTATAGCCCATGTTTTTTGAAATTTTGAAAAAAAAAGTTAGCCTCGTTTCTCATCATTTTGGACCATGGGCTATAGCCCATATCGTACGGCATACTATAGCGCGCCGTTTTTCATCATTTTTGAAGATTTGAAAAAAATGACGAAATGACAAAAACGATGGGTTATAGCCCATGTTTTTTGAAATTTTGAAAAAAAAAGTTAGCCTCGTTTCTCATCATTTTGGACCATGGGCTATAGCCCATATCGTACGGCATACTATAGCGCGCCGTTTTTCATCATTTTTGAAGATTTGAAAAAAATGACGAAATGACAAAAACGAAAGGTTATAGCCCATGTTTTTTGAAATTTTGAAAAAAAAAGTTAGCCTCGTTTCTCATCATTTTGGACCATGGGCTATAGCCCATATCGTACGGCATACTACAGCGCGCAGTTTTTCATCATTTTTGAAGATTTTAAAAAAATGACGAAATGACAAAAACGAAAGGTTATAGCCCATGTTTTTTGAAATTTTGAAAAAAAAAGTTAGCCTCGTTTCTCATCATTTTGGACCATGGGCTATAACCCATATCGTACGGCATACTACAGCGCGCAGTTTTTCATCATTTTTGAAGATTTGAAAAAAATGACGAAATGACAAAAACGAAAGGTTATAGCCCATGTTTTTTGAAATTTTGAAAAAAAAAGTTAGCCTCGTTTCTCATCATTTTGGACCATGGGCTATAGCCCATATCGTACGGCATACTATAGCGCGCCGTTTTTCATCATTTTTGAAGATTTGAAAAAAATGACGAAATGACAAAAACGAAAGGTTATAGCCCATGTTTTTTGAAATTTTGAAAAAAAAAGTTAGCCTCGTTTCTCATAATTTTGGACCATGGGCTATAGCCCATATCGTACGGCATACTATAGCGCGCCGTTTTTCATCATTTTTGAAGATTTGAAAAAAATGACGAAATGACAAAAACGAAAGGTTATAGCCAATGTTTTTTGAAATTTTGAAAAAAAAAGTTAGCCTCGTTTCTCATCATTTTGGACCATGGGCTATAGCCCATATCGTACGGCATACTATAGCGCGCCGTTTTTCATCATTTTTGAAGATTTTAAAAAAATGACGAAATGACAAAAACGAAAGGTTATAGCCCATGTTTTTTGAAATTTTGAAAAAAAAAGTTAGCCTCGTTTCTCATCATTTTGGACCATGGGCTATAGCCCATATCGTACGGCATACTATAGCGCGCCGTTTTTCATCATTTTTGAAGATTTGAAAAAAATGAGAAAATGACAAAAACGAAAGGTTATAGCCCATGTTTTTTGAAATTTTGAAAAAAAAAGTTAGCCTCGTTTCTCATCATTTTGGACCATGGGCTATAGCCCATATCGTACGGCATACTATAGCGCGCCGTTTTTCATCATTTTTGAAGATTTGAAAAAAATGACGAAATGACAAAAACGAAAGGTTATAGCCCATGTTTTTTGAAATTTTGAAAAAAAAAGTTAGCCTCGTTTCTCATCATTTTGGACCATGGGCTATAGCCCATATCGTACGGCATACTATAGCGCGCCGTTTTTCATCATTTTTGAAGATTTGAAAAAAATGACGAAATGACAAAAACGAAAGGTTATAGCCCATGTTTTTTGAAATTTTGAAAAAAAAAGTTAGCCTCGTTTCTCATCATTTTGGACCATGGGCTATAGCCCATATCGTACGGCATACTATAGCGCGCCGTTTTTCATCATTTTTGAAGATTTGAAAAAAATGACGAAATGACAAAAACGAAAGGTTATAGCCCATGTTTTTTGAAATTTTGAAAAAAAAAGTTAGCCTCGTTTCTCATCATTTTGGACCATGGGCTATAGCCCATATCGTACGGCATACTATAGCGCGCAGTTTTTCATCATTTTTGAAGATTTGAAAAAAATGACGAAATGACAAAAACGAAAGGTTATAGCCCATGTTTTTTGAAATTTTGGAAAAAAAAGTTAGCCTCGTTTCTCATCATTTTGGACCATGGGCTATAGCCCATATCGTACGGCATACTATAGCGCGCCGTTTTTCATCATTTTTGAAGATTTGAAAAAAATGACGAAATGACAAAAACGAAAGGTTATAGCCCATGTTTTTTGAAATTTTGAAAAAAAAAGTTAGCCTCGTTTCTCATCATTTTGGACCATGGGCTATAGCCCATATCGTACGGCATACTATAGCGCGCCGTTTTTCATCATTTTTGAAGATTTGAAAAAAATGACGAAATGACAAAAACGAAAGGTTATAGCCCATGTTTTTTGAAATTTTGAAAAAAAAAGTTAGCCTCGTTTCTCATCATTTTGGACCATGGGCTATAGCCCATATCGTACGGCATACTATAGCGCGCCGTTTTTCATCATTTTTGAAGATTTGAAAAAAATGACGAAATGACAAAAACGAAAGGTTATAGCCCATGTTTTTTGAAATTTTGAAAAAAAAAGTTAGCCTCGTTTCTCATCATTTTGGACCATGGGCTATAGCCCATATCGTACGGCATACTATAGCGCGCCGTTTTTCATCATTTTTGAAGATTTGAAAAAAATGACAAAATGACAAAAACGAAAGGTTATAGCCCATGTTTTTTGAAATTTTGAAAAAAAAAGTTAGCCTCGTTTCTCATCATTTTGGACCATGGGCTATAGCCCATATTGTACGGCATTCTATAGTGCGCCGTTTTTCATCATTTTTAAAGATTTGAAAAAAATGACGAAATGACAAAAACGAAAGGTTATAGCCCATGTTTTTTGAAATTTTGAAAAAAAAAGTTAGCCTCGTTTCTCATCATTTTGGACCATGGGCTATAGCCCATATCGTACGGCATACTATAGCGCGCCGTTTTTCATCATTTTTGAAGATTTGAAAAAAATGACGAAATGACAAAAACGAAAGGTTATAGCCCATGTTTTTTGAAATTTTGAAAAAAAAAGTTAGCCTCGTTTCTCATCATTTTGGACCATGGGCTATAGCCCATATCGTACGGCATACTATATGGCGCCGTTTTTCATCATTTTTGAAGATTTGAAAAAAATGACAAAATGACAAAAACGAAAGGTTATAGCCCATGTTTTTTGAAATTTTGAAAAAAAAAGTTAGCCTCGTTTCTCATCATTTTGGACCATGGGCTATAGCCCATATCGTACGGCATTCTATAGCGCGCCGTTTTTCATCATTTTTAAAGATTTGAAAAATATTACGAAATGACAAAAACGAAAGGTTATAGCCCATGTTTTTTGAAATTTTGAAAAAAAAAGTTAGCCTCGTTTCTCATCATTTTGGACCATGGGCTATAGCCCATATCGTACGGCATACTATAGCGCGCCGTTTTTCATCATTTTTGAAGATTTGAAAAAAATGACGAAATGACAAAAACGAAAGGTTATAGCCCATGTTTTTTGAAATTTTGAAAAAAAAAGTTAGCCTCGTTTCTCATCATTTTGGACCATGGGCTATAGCCCATATCGTACGTCATACTATAGCGCACCGTTTTTCATCATTTTTGAAGATTTGAAAAAAATGACGAAATGACAAAAACGAAAGGTTATAGCCCATGTTTTTTGAAATTTTGAAAAAAAAAGTTAGCCTCGTTTCTCATCATTTTGGACCATGGGCTATAGCCCATATTGTACGGCATTCTATAGTGCGCCGTTTTTCATCATTTTTAAAGATTTGAAAAAAATGACGAAATGACAAAAACGAAAGGTTATAGCCCATGTTTTTTGAAATTTTGAAAAAAAAAGTTAGCCTCGTTTCTCATCATTTTGGACCATGGGCTATAGCCCATATCGTACGGCATACTATAGCGCGCCGTTTTTCATCATTTTTGAAGATTTGAAAAAAATGACGAAATGACAAAAACTAAAGGTTAGAGCCCATGTTTTTTGAAATTTTGAAAAAAAAAGTTAGCCTCGTTTCTCATCATTTTGGACCATGGGCTATAGCCCATATCGTACGGCATACTATAGCGCGCCGTTTTTCATCATTTTTGAAGATTTGAAAAAAATGACAAAATGACAAAAACGAAAGGTTATAGCCCATGTTTTTTGAAATTTTGAAAAAAAAAGTTAGCCTCGTTTCTCATCATTTTGGACCATGGGCTATAGCCCATATCGTACGGCATTCTATAGCGCGCCGTTTTTCATCATTTTTAAAGATTTGAAAAAAATGACGAAATGACAAAAACGAAAGGTTATAGCCCATGTTTTTTGAAATTTTGAAAAAAAAAGTTAGCCTCGTTTCTCATCATTTTGGACCATGGGCTATAGCCCATATCGTACGGCATACTATAGCGCGCCGTTTTTCATCATTTTTGAAGATTTGAAAAAAATTACGAAATGACAAAAACGAAAGGTTATAGCCAATGTTTTTTGAAATTTTGAAAAAAAAAGTTAGCCTCGTTTCTCATCATTTTGGACCATGGGCTATAGCCCATATCGTACGGCATACTATAGCGCGCCGTTTTTCATCATTTTTGAAGATTTGAAAAAAATGACGAAATGACAAAAACGAAAGGTTATAGCCCATGTTTTTTGAAATTTTGAAAAAAAAAGTTAGCCTCGTTTCTCATCATTTTGGACCATGGGCTATAGCCCATATCGTACGGCATACTATAGCGCGCCGTTTTTCATCATTTTTGAAGATTTGAAAAAAATGACAAAATGACAAAAACGAAAGGTTATAGCCCATGTTTTTTGAAATTTTGAAAAAAAAAGTTAGCCTCGTTTCTCATCATTTTGGACCATGGGCTATAGCCCATATCGTACGGCATACTATAGCGCGCCGTTTTTCATCATTTTTGAAGATTTGAAAAAAATGACGAAATGACAAAAACGAAAGGTTATAGCCCATTTTTTTTGAAATTTTGAAAAAAAAAGTTAGCCTCGTTTCTCATCATTTTGGACCATGGGCTATAGCCCATATCGTACGGCATACTATAGCGCGCCGTTTTTCATCATTTTTGAAGATTTGAAAAAAATGACGAAATGACAAAAACGAAAGGTTATAGCCCATGTTTTTTGAAATTTTGAAAAAAAAAGTTAGCCTCGTTTCTCATCATTTTGGACCATGGGCTATAGCCCATATCGTACGGCATACTATAGCGCGCCGTTTTTCATCATTTTTGAAGATTTGAAAAAAATGACGAAATGACAAAAACGAAAGGTTATAGCCCATGTTTTTTGAAATTTTGAAAAAAAAAGTTAGCCTCGTTTCTCATCATTTTGGACCATGGGCTATAGCCCATATCGTACGGCATTCTATAGCGCGCCGTTTTTCATCATTTTTAAAGATTTGAAAAAAATGACGAAATGACAAAAACGAAAGGTTATAGCCCATGTTTTTTGAAATTTTGAAAAAAAAAGTTAGCCTCGTTTCTCATCATTTTGGACCATGGGCTATAGCCCATATCGTACGGCATACTATAGCGCGCCGTTTTTCATCATTTTTGAAGATTTGAAAAAAATTACGAAATGACAAAAACGAAAGGTTATAGCCAATGTTTTTTGAAATTTTGAAAAAAAAAGTTAGCCTCGTTTCTCATCATTTTGGACCATGGGCTATAGCCCATATCGTACGGCATACTATAGCGCGCCGTTTTTCATCATTTTTGAAGATTTGAAAAAAATGACGAAATGACAAAAACGAAAGGTTATAGCCCATGTTTTTTGAAATTTTGAAAAAGAAAGTTAGCCTCGTTTCTCATCATTTTGGACCATGGGCTATAGCCCATATCGTACGGCATACTATAGCGCGCCGTTTTTCATCATTTTTGAAGATTTGAAAAAAATGACAAAATGACAAAAACGAAAGGTTATAGCCCATGTTTTTTGAAATTTTGAAAAAAAAAGTTAGCCTCGTTTCTCATCATTTTGGACCATGGGCTATAGCCCATATCGTACGGCATACTATAGCGCGCCGTTTTTCATCATTTTTGAAGATTTGAAAAAAATGACGAAATGACAAAAACGAAAGGTTATAGCCCATTTTTTTTGAAATTTTGAAAAAAAAAGTTAGCCTCGTTTCTCATCATTTTGGACCATGGGCTATAGCCCATATCGTACGGCATACTATAGCGCGCCGTTTTTCATCATTTTTGAAGATTTGAAAAAAATGACGAAATGACAAAAACGAAAGGTTATAGCCCATGTTTTTTGAAATTTTGAAAAAAAAAGTTAGCCTCGTTTCTCATCATTTTGGACCATGGGCTATAGCCCATATCGTACGGCATACTATAGCGCGCCGTTTTTCATCATTTTTGAAGATTTGAAAAAAATGACGAAATGACAAAAACGAAAGGTTATAGCCCATGTTTTTTGAAATTTTGAAAAAAAAAGTTAGCCTCGTTTCTCATCATTTTGGACCATGGGCTATAGCCCATATCGTACGGCATACTATAGCGCGCAGTTTTTCATCATTTTTGAAGATTTGAAAAAAATGACGAAATGACAAAAACGAAAGGTTATAGCCCATGTTTTTTGAAATTTTGAAAAAAAAGGTTAGCCTCGTTTCTCATCATTTTGGACCATGGGCTATAGCCCATATCGTACGGCATACTATAGCGCGCCGTTTTTCATCATTTTTGAAGATTTGAAAAAAATGACGAAATGACAAAAACGAAAGGTTATAGCCCATGTTTTTTGAAATTTTGAAAAAAAAAGTTAGCATCGTTTCTCATCATTTTGGACCATGGGCTATAGCCCATATCGTACGGCATACTATAGCGCGCCGTTTTTCATCATTTTTGAAGATTTGAAAAAAATGACGAAATGACAAAAACGAAAGGTTATAGCCCATGTTTTTTGAAATTTTGAAAAAAAAAGTTAGCCTCGTTTCTCATCATTTTGGACCATGGGCTATAGCCCATATCGTACGGCATACTATAGCGCGCCGTTTTTCATCATTTTTGAAGATTTGAAAAAAATGACGAAATGACAAAAACGAAAGGTTATAGCCCATGTTTTTTGAAATTTTGAAAAAAAAAGTTAGCCTCGTTTCTCATCATTTTGGACCATGGGCTATAGCCCATATCGTACGGCATACTATAGCGCGCCGTTTTTCATCATTTTTGAAGATTTGAAAAAAATGACAAAATGACAAAAACGAAAGGTTATAGCCCATGTTTTTTGAAATTTTGAAAAAAAAAGTTAGCCTCGTTTCTCATCATTTTGGACCATGGGCTATAGCCCATATCGTACGGCATTCTATAGCGCGCCGTTTTTCATCATTTTTAAAGATTTGAAAAAAATGACGAAATGACAAAAACGAAAGGTTATAGCCCATGTTTTTTGAAATTTTGAAAAAAAAAGTTAGCCTCGTTTCTCATCATTTTGGACCATGGGCTATAGCCCATATCGTACGGCATACTATAGCGCGCCGTTTTTCATCATTTTTGAAGATTTGAAAAATATTACGAAATGACAAAAACGAAAGGTTATAGCCCATGTTTTTTGAAATTTTGAAAAAAAAAGTTAGCCTCGTTTCTCATCATTTTGGACCATGGGCTATAGCCCATATCGTACGGCATACTATATGGCGCCGTTTTTCATCATTTTTGAAGATTTGAAAAAAATGACGAAATGACAAAAACGAAAGGTTATAGCCCATGTTTTTTGAAATTTTGAAAAAAAAAGTTAGCCTCGTTTCTCATCATTTTGGACCATGGGCTATAGCCCATATCGTACGGCATTCTATAGCGCGCCGTTTTTCATCATTTTTAAAGATTTGAAAAAAATGACGAAATGACAAAAACGAAAGGTTATAGCCCATGTTTTTTGAAATTTTGAAAAAAAAAGTTAGCCTCGTTTCTCATCATTTTGGACCATGGGCTATAGCCCATATCGTACGGCATACTATAGCGCGCCGTTTTTCATCATTTTTGAAGATTTGAAAAATATTACGAAATGACAAAAACGAAAGGTTATAGCCCATGTTTTTTGAAATTTTGAAAAAAAAAGTTAGCCTCGTTTCTCATCATTTTGGACCATGGGCTATAGCCCATATCGTACGGCATACTATATGGCGCCGTTTTTCATCATTTTTGAAGATTTGAAAAAAATGACGAAATGACAAAAACGAAAGGTTATAGCCCATGTTTTTTGAAATTTTGAAAAAAAAAGTTAGCCTCGTTTCTCATCATTTTGGACCATGGGCTATAGCCCATATCGTACGGCATACTATAGCGCACCGTTTTTCATCATTTTTGAAGATTTGAAAAAAATGACGAAATGACAAAAACGAAAGGTTATAGCCCATGTTTTTTGAAATTTTGAAAAAAAAAGTTAGCCTCGTTTCTCATCATTTTGGACCATGGGCTATAGCCCATATCGTACGGCATACTATAGTGCGCCGTTTTTCATCATTTTTGAAGATTTGAAAAAAATGACGAAATGACAAAAACGAAAGGTTATAGCCCATGTTTTTTGAAATTTTGAAAAAAAAAGTTAGCCTCGTTTCTCATCATTTTGGACCATGGGCTATAGCCCATATCGTACGGCATACTATAGCGCGCCGTTTTTCATCATTTTTGAAGATTTGAAAAAAATGACAAAATGACAAAAACGAAAGGTTATAGCCCATGTTTTTTGAAATTTTGAAAAAAAAAGTTAGCCTCGTTTCTCATCATTTTGGACCATGGGCTATAGCCCATATCGTACGGCATTCTATAGCGCGCCGTTTTTCATCATTTTTAAAGATTTGAAAAAAATGACGAAATGACAAAAACGAAAGGTTATAGCCCATGTTTTTTGAAATTTTGAAAAAAAAAGTTAGCCTCGTTTCTCATCATTTTGGACCATGGGCTATAGCCCATATCGTACGGCATACTATAGCGCGCCGTTTTTCATCATTTTTGAAGATTTGAAAAAAATTACGAAATGACATAAACGAAAGGTTATAGCCCATGTTTTTTGAAATTTTGAAAAAAAAAGTTAGCCTCGTTTCTCATCATTTTGGACCATGGGCTATAGCCCATATCGTACGGCATTCTATAGCGCGCCGTTTTTCATCATTTTTAAAGATTTGAAAAAAATGACGAAATGACAAAAACGAAAGGTTATAGCCCATGTTTTTTGAAATTTTGAAAAAAAAAGTTAGCCTCGTTTCTCATCATTTTGGACCATGGGCTATAGCCCATATCGTACGGCATACTATAGCGCGCCGTTTTTCATCATTTTTGAAGATTTGAAAAAAATGACAAAATGACAAAAACGAAAGGTTATAGCCCATGTTTTTTGAAATTTTGAAAAAAAAAGTTAGCCTCGTTTCTCATCATTTTGGACCATGGGCTATAGCCCATATCGTACGGCATTCTATAGCGCGCCGTTTTTCATCATTTTTAAAGATTTGAAAAAAATGACGAAATGACAAAAACGAAAGGTTATAGCCCATGTTTTTTGAAATTTTGAAAAAAAAAGTTAGCCTCGTTTCTCATCATTTTGGACCATGGGCTATAGCCCATATCGTACGGCATACTATAGCGCGCCGTTTTTCATCATTTTTGAAGATTTGAAAAATATTACGAAATGACAAAAACGAAAGGTTATAGCCCATGTTTTTTGAAATTTTGAAAAAAAAAGTTAGCCTCGTTTCTCATCATTTTGGACCATGGGCTATAGCCCATATCGTACGGCATACTATATGGCGCCGTTTTTCATCATTTTTGAAGATTTGAAAAAAATGACGAAATGACAAAAACGAAAGGTTATAGCCCATGTTTTTTGAAATTTTGAAAAAAAAAGTTAGCCTCGTTTCTCATCATTTTGGACCATGGGCTATAGCCCATATCGTACGGCATTCTATAGCGCGCCGTTTTTCATCATTTTTAAAGATTTGAAAAAAATGACGAAATGACAAAAACGAAAGGTTATAGCCCATGTTTTTTGAAATTTTGAAAAAAAAAGTTAGCCTCGTTTCTCATCATTTTGGACCATGGGCTATAGCCCATATCGTACGGCATACTATAGCGCGCCGTTTTTCATCATTTTTGAAGATTTGAAAAATATTACGAAATGACAAAAACGAAAGGTTATAGCCCATGTTTTTTGAAATTTTGAAAAAAAAAGTTAGCCTCGTTTCTCATCATTTTGGACCATGGGCTATAGCCCATATCGTACGGCATACTATATGGCGCCGTTTTTCATCATTTTTGAAGATTTGAAAAAAATGACGAAATGACAAAAACGAAAGGTTATAGCCCATGTTTTTTGAAATTTTGAAAAAAAAAGTTAGCCTCGTTTCTCATCATTTTGGACCATGGGCTATAGCCCATATCGTACGGCATACTATAGCGCACCGTTTTTCATCATTTTTGAAGATTTGAAAAAAATGACGAAATGACAAAAACGAAAGGTTATAGCCCATGTTTTTTGAAATTTTGAAAAAAAAAGTTAGCCTCGTTTCTCATCATTTTGGACCATGGGCTATAGCCCATATCGTACGGCATACTATAGTGCGCCGTTTTTCATCATTTTTGAAGATTTGAAAAAAATGACGAAATGACAAAAACGAAAGGTTATAGCCCATGTTTTTTGAAATTTTGAAAAAAAAAGTTAGCCTCGTTTCTCATCATTTTGGACCATGGGCTATAGCCCATATCGTACGGCATACTATAGCGCGCCGTTTTTCATCATTTTTGAAGATTTGAAAAAAATGACAAAATGACAAAAACGAAAGGTTATAGCCCATGTTTTTTGAAATTTTGAAAAAAAAAGTTAGCCTCGTTTCTCATCATTTTGGACCATGGGCTATAGCCCATATCGTACGGCATTCTATAGCGCGCCGTTTTTCATCATTTTTAAAGATTTGAAAAAAATGACGAAATGACAAAAACGAAAGGTTATAGCCCATGTTTTTTGAAATTTTGAAAAAAAAAGTTAGCCTCGTTTCTCATCATTTTGGACCATGGGCTATAGCCCATATCGTACGGCATACTATAGCGCGCCGTTTTTCATCATTTTTGAAGATTTGAAAAAAATTACGAAATGACATAAACGAAAGGTTATAGCCCATGTTTTTTGAAATTTTGAAAAAAAAAGTTAGCCTCGTTTCTCATCATTTTGGACCATGGGCTATAGCCCATATCGTACGGCATTCTATAGCGCGCCGTTTTTCATCATTTTTAAAGATTTGAAAAAAATGACGAAATGACAAAAACGAAAGGTTATAGCCCATGTTTTTTGAAATTTTGAAAAAAAAAGTTAGCCTCGTTTCTCATCATTTTGGACCATGGGCTATAGCCCATATCGTACGGCATACTATAGCGCGCCGTTTTTCATCATTTTTGAAGATTTGAAAAAATGACGAAATGACAAAAACGAAAGGTTATAGCCCATGTTTTTTGAAATTTTGAAAAAAAAAGTTAGCCTCGTTTCTCATCATTTTGGACCATGGGCTATAGCCCATATCGTACGGCATACTATAGCGCGCCGTTTTTCATCATTTTTGAAGATTTGAAAAAAATGACAAAATGACAAAAACGAAAGGTTATAGCCCATGTTTTTTGAAATTTTGAAAAAAAAAGTTAGCCTCGTTTCTCATCATTTTGGACCATGGGCTATAGCCCATATCGTACGGCATTCTATAGCGCGCCGTTTTTCATCATTTTTAAAGATTTGAAAAAAATTACGAAATGACAAAAACGAAAGGTTATAGCCCATGTTTTTTGAAATTTTGAAAAAAAAAGTTAGCCTCGTTTCTCATCATTTTGGACCATGGGCTATAGCCCATATCGTACGGCATACTATAGCGCGCCGTTTTTCATCATTTTTGAAGATTTGAAAAAAATGACGAAATGACAAAAACGAAAGGTTATAGCCCATGTTTTTTGAAATTTTGAAAAAAAAAGTTAGCCTCGTTTCTCATCATTTTGGACCATGGGCTATAGCCCATATCGTACGGCATACTATAGCGCGCCGTTTTTCATCATTTTTGAAGATTTGAAAAAAATGACGAAATGACAAAAACGATGGGTTATAGCCCATGTTTTTTGAAATTTTGAAAAAAAAAGTTAGCCTCGTTTCTCATCATTTTGGACCATGGGCTATAGCCCATATCGTACGGCATACTATAGCGCGCCGTTTTTCATCATTTTTGAAGATTTGAAAAAAATGACGAAATGACAAAAACGAAAGGTTATAGCCCATGTTTTTTGAAATTTTGAAAAAAAAAGTTAGCCTCGTTTCTCATCATTTTGGACCATGGGCTATAGCCCATATCGTACGGCATACTACAGCGCGCAGTTTTTCATCATTTTTGAAGATTTGAAAAAAATGACGAAATGACAAAAACGAAAGGTTATAGCCCATGTTTTTTGAAATTTTGAAAAAAAAAGTTAGCCTCGTTTCTCATCATTTTGGACCATGGGCTATAGCCCATATCGTACGGCATACTATAGCGCGCCGTTTTTCATCATTTTTGAAGATTTTAAAAAAATGACGAAATGACAAAAACGAAAGGTTATAGCCCATGTTTTTTGAAATTTTGAAAAAAAAAGTTAGCCTCGTTTCTCATCATTTTGGACCATGGGCTATAGCCCATATCGTACGGCATACTATAGCGCGCCGTTTTTCATCATTTTTGAAGATTTGAAAAAAATGACGAAATGACAAAAACGAAAGGTTATAGCCAATGTTTTTTGAAATTTTGAAAAAAAAAGTTAGCCTCGTTTCTCATCATTTTGGACCATGGGCTATAGCCCATATCGTACGGCATACTATAGCGCGCCGTTTTTTATCATTTTTGAAGATTTGAAAAAAATGACGAAATGACAAAAACGAAAGGTTATAGCCCATGTTTTTTGAAATTTTGAAAAAAAAGGTTAGCCTCGTTTCTCATCATTTTGGACCATGGGCTATAGCCCATATCGTACGGCATACTATAGCGCGCCGTTTTTCATCATTTTTGAAGATTTGAAAAAAATGACGAAATGACAAAAACGAAAGGTTATAGCCCATGTTTTTTGAAATTTTGAAAAAAAAAGTTAGCCTCGTTTCTCATCATTTTGGACCATGGGCTATAGCCCATATCGTACGGCATACTATAGCGCGCCGTTTTTCATCATTTTTGAAGATTTGAAAAAAATGACGAAATGACAAAAACGAAAGGTTATAGCCCATGTTTTTTGAAATTTTGAAAAAAAAAGTTAGCCTCGTTTCTCATCATTTTGGACCATGGGCTATAGCCCATATCGTACGGCATACTATAGCGCGCCGTTTTTCATCATTTTTGAAGATTTGAAAAAAATGACGAAATGACAAAAACGAAAGGTTATAGCCCATGTTTTTTGAAATTTTGAAAAAAAAAGTTAGCCTCGTTTCTCATCATTTTGGACCATGGGCTATAGCCCATATCGTACGGCATACTATAGCGCGCAGTTTTTCATCATTTTTGAAGATTTGAAAAAAATGACGAAATGACAAAAACGAAAGGTTATAGCCCATGTTTTTTGAAATTTTGAAAAAAAAAGTTAGCCTCGTTTCTCATCATTTTGGACCATGGGCTATAGCCCATATCGTACGGCATACTATAGCGCGCCGTTTTTCATCATTTTTGAAGATTTGAAAAAAATGACGAAATGACAAAAACGAAAGGTTATAGCCCATGTTTTTTGAAATTTTGAAAAAAAAAGTTAGCCTCGTTTCTCATCATTTTGGACCATGGGCTATAGCCCATATCGTACGGCATACTATAGCGCGCCGTTTTTCATCATTTTTGAAGATTTGAAAAAAATGACGAAATGACAAAAACGAAAGGTTATAGCCCATGTTTTTTGAAATTTTGAAAAAAAAAGTTAGCCTCGTTTCTCATCATTTTGGACCATGGGCTATAGCCCATATCGTACGGCATACTATAGCGCGCCGTTTTTCATCATTTTTGAAGATTTGAAAAAAATGACGAAATGACAAAAACGAAAGGTTATAGCCCATGTTTTTTGAAATTTTGAAAAAAAAAGTTAGCCTCGTTTCTCATCATTTTGGACCATGGGCTATAGCCCATATCGTACGGCATACTATAGGGCGCCGTTTTTCATCATTTTTGAAGATTTGAAAAAAATGACAAAATGACAAAAACGAAAGGTTATAGCCCATGTTTTTTGAAATTTTGAAAAAAAAAGTTAGCCTCGTTTCTCATCATTTTGGACCATGGGCTATAGCCCATATCGTACGGCATTCTATAGCGCGCCGTTTTTCATCATTTTTAAAGATTTGAAAAAAATGACGAAATGACAAAAACGAAAGGTTATAGCCCATGTTTTTTGAAATTTTGAAAAAAAAAGTTAGCCTCGTTTCTCATCATTTTGGACCATGGGCTATAGCCCATATCGTACGGCATACTATAGCGCGCCGTTTTTCATCATTTTTGAAGATTTGAAAAAAATTACGAAATGACAAAAACGAAAGGTTATAGCCCATGTTTTTTGAAATTTTGAAAAAAAAAGTTAGCCTCGTTTCTCATCATTTTGGACCATGGGCTATAGCCCATATCGTACGGCATACTATAGCGCGCCGTTTTTCATCATTTTTGAAGATTTGAAAAAAATGACGAAATGACAAAAACGATGGGTTATAGCCCATGTTTTTTGAAATTTTGAAAAAAAAAGTTAGCCTCGTTTCTCATCATTTTGGACCATGGGCTATAGCCCATATCGTACGGCATACTATAGCGCGCCGTTTTTCATCATTTTTGAAGATTTGAAAAAAATGACGAAATGACAAAAACGAAAGGTTATAGCCCATGTTTTTTGAAATTTTGAAAAAAAAAGTTAGCCTCGTTTCTCATCATTTTGGACCATGGGCTATAGCCCATATCGTACGGCATACTATAGCGCGCCGTTTTTCATCATTTTTGAGGATTTGAAAAAAATGACAAAATGACAAAAACGATGGGTTATAGCCCATGTTTTTTGAAATTTTGAAAAAAAAGGTTAGCCTCGTTTCTCATCATTTTGGACCATGGGCTATAGCCCATATCGTACGGCATACTATAGCGCGCCATTTTTCATCATTTTTGAGGATTTGAAAAAAATGACGAAATGACAAAAACGATGGGTTTTAGCCCATGTTTTTGAAATTTTGAAAAAAAAAGTTAGCCTCGTTTCTCATCATTTTGGACCATGGGCTATAGCCCATATCGTACGGCATACTATAGCGCGCCGTTTTTCATCATTTTTGAGGATTTAAAAAAAATGACAAAATGACAAAAACGATGGGTTATAGCCCATGTTTTTTGAAATTTTGAAAAAAAAAGTTAGCCTCGTTTCTCATCATTTTGGACCATGGGCTATAGCCCATATCGTACGGCATACTATAGCGCGCCGTTTTTCATCATTTTTGAGGATTTGAAAAAAATGACGAAATGACAAAAACGATGGGTTATAGCCCATGTTTTTGAAAAAAAAAGTTAGCCTCGTTTCACATCATTTTGGACCATGGGCTATAGCCCATATCGTACGGCATACTATAGCGCGCCGTTTTTCATCATTTTTGAGGATTTGAAAAAAATGACAAAAACGATGGGTTATAGCCCATGTTTTGAAATTTTGAAAAAAAAAGTTAGCCTCGTTTCTCATCATTTTGGACCATGGGCTATAGCCCATATCGTACGGCATACTATAGCGCGCCGTTTTTCATCATTGAGGATTTGAAAAAAATGACGAAATGACAAAAACGATGGGTTATAGCCCATGTTTTTGAAATTTTGAAAAAAAAAGTTAGCCTCGTTTCTCATCATTTTGGACCATGGGCTATAGCCCATATCGTACGGCATACTATAGCGCGCCGTTTTTCATCATTTTTGAGGATTTGAAAAAAATGACAAAAACGATGGGTTATAGCCCATGTTTTTTGAAATTTTGAAAAAAAAAGTTAGCCTCGTTTCTCATCATTTTGGACCATGGGCTATAGCCCATATCGTACGGCATACTATAGCGCGCCGTTTTTCATCATTTTTGAGGATTTTTAAAAAAAATGACGAAATGACAAAAACGTTGGGTTATAGCCCATGTTTTTGAAATTTTGAAAAAAAAAGTTAGCCTCGTTTCTCATCATTTTGGACCATGGGCTATAGCCCATATCGTACGGCATACTATAGCGCGCCGTTTTTCATCATTTTTGAGGATTTGAAAAAAATGACAAAATGACAAAAACGATGGGTTATAGCCCATGTTTTTTGAAATTTTGAAAAAAAAAGGTTAGCCTCGTTTCTCATCATATTGGACCATGGGCTATAGCCCATATCGTACGGCATACTATAGCGCGCCGTTTTTCATCATTTTTGAGGATTTGAAAAAAATGACGAAATGACAAAAACGATGGGTAATAGCCCATGTTTTTGAAATTTTGAAAAAAAAAGTTAGCCTCGTTTCTCATCATTTTGGACCATGGGCTATAGCCCATATCGTACGGCATACTATAGCGCGCCGTTTTTCATCATTTTTGAAAAAAATGACGAAATGACAAAAACGATGGGTTATAGCCCATGTTTTTTTAAATTTTGAAAAAAAAAGTTAGTCTCGTTTCTCATCATTTTGGACCATTGCCCATATCGTACGGCATACTATAGCGCGCACAATGAGCAGAAAATGAACCATGTAAATACAACAAATTGAGGGCACCGCAGGGAGTTGAACCCCATTCTGGTAAACCAGGAGTACCACACCAGTGCCATAGTTTTTTGTTTTATAATTTACAGGTCCAAAATCAGTCATTAGTTTAAATTTTTCTAAATATGTTTAACTTACTCTTGCCGACCTCCTGCGGCAAGATAATAAAAAGATAGCCTAAACACTCAATTTGAATGATAGCCATGATTATGTATTTATACAATTTAAAGAAGACTCACACCACAAATACATTAAGGAAAACTCCTCAGACATAAACTAAGACATTTATTTTGTCATGCTCATAAAGTGCTGCAAAGTGCTACAAGTGAAAAGTGCAGCAGAAAACGTTTGGGTCATAGGCCCATCGTCGATGCCTCGTCTACTGACCGGCATGGATGATGAAGTTTTAGCTGTGCAAATGGAAGCATAAATAAATCACATCAATACACACCACATAATGTGATGTTAACTGACGCGATGAAGCTTCACTCGCACATTATAAAAGACATACATCACATCAACCAACATCACATACCTAGCCCTAACCCTACCCTATGTACATTATGTGATGTAGGAGGACATGATGAAGCCTTACTCACAAATGTGAAATGAGACAAGACATAAACACACATCACATACCGGGCCTGTGTTCATAGGTGATGTGGGCTTACATAATGAAGCTTTACTCACAAATTAGATCTGATAATATAGCACCAACAATGGTCTTATGACCTAGATGTTTGCTGCTGCACTTTTCACTTTAAGAACTTTGAGCACTTTATGAACATGAACAAAATAGATTTTCTTGGTCTCTGCCCAAGCAGTTGGCCTTAAGTTTCCGTGGCACAAGTTTGTCTATCTAGTTGTCCCATGTAGGAAACATGGGGCAAAATGTACAATTTATGCCATTTGTGGACGATTGACATAAATTATACGAGGTAGCAGCATTCTTTGCGCCCCAGTATTTGTCAGCAATACTACGAACATTAGTACACAACATACAACAGCAATAAACACAATTCGTATGGCGCAATGCCAACATACGTGAATAACAAGCTATCCGCAATTGCTGTGAAATATCACCTTTAAAAAACACATGAATGCACATCACATATCGGCCTGTGTTCATATCTGATGTGAACTGACGTGTTGACGCTTTACTGGTAAATTACATGAAACAGCTTCAAGTGAGAAACTGTACACGAGACATACCCGAGTCACACATACACTAGTGAAGAACTAGTGTCATAGATAGGAAAGAAAGAAATTATAAATTACAATACAGCAAAATGCGATTAAAAACTCTGACCACAAAAAAATAACTTTATTAAAGCAAAGAATAGAAGAGAGAAAAGATGAAGGTTGGGTAGAAACCTTGTACATCCAAAACAGTTACTTTTCTGGACTAAAAAACTACTGTGATCCAATATTATTAATATAATAATCTGTGTTCCAATGTTATTATTTAGTCACAAGCTCTTGCTGATACTTCACTGGTTCAATATATTAGAAAAACAGAATACTACATAATGTTAAATATTCAATAATGCATTTGCCTCGTGAGATTGGCCATTTGCTACTTGTGTGTGACACTGTAGCATGACCAAGTAAGGAAATGTATTTACTAAAGATTGAACTATGGCGATACAAGGTTTCTGCCCAACAGTCAAGGATAATAAACTACGCTCACTTACCTTCAATATCAGCACTAAACAAAACACACACACCAACCAAGGAAACAAATGACACAGCGGCCATCATTTGCTTCCTCTTGTTAGTTTGCACAGACCTACAGCATAGTAAGCTGTAAACACAGTGTTAAGGGGCTACATGCTACCATAATGACGCAAGACATAAATCACATACCTCCACATCACATTTGTACACACATAAAACACTAGTGAAGAACTAGGGCAATAGATAGGCAAGAAGAAAGAAATAACCTAAATAAAGCAAAATGCGATTAAAAACTATGACAACAAAAAATAAATAACTTTATTAAATCCAAAGAATAGAGAAGAGAAAGGAGACACAAGAGAACATACATATGTGATGTGGACAGACTTTACCCGTAAATTATGTTAAACGATAAATAAATCACATGCCTCAACAAACATCACATAACGGTGATGTGGACTGTCATTATACACACAAATTAAGTGAAACTATACATGGCGCGAAAGACAACCTACGGTATGGTAGCATGTAGCCCACTTAAACAAGCAGCAGGAATCAGACGGTTAACTAACCTTCACTGCTAACAGCAGCCAGCAGTGGCAACAGCATAGAGTTCACACCTCCAGTCAGCTTCACTTTCTGAAATGGCAGGGGGAAAGAAAATTAGTTGTCGGCCTACAGGATGACATTTTGGAAGTCATAAAAGTCACTGACAGGGCTGTGTCACCTTTATTACACACAGTCTAGGGCTATAATCTGCCTTGTGCAACCATTTATTTTATGAAGACAGCCCTAGTTTCTACTACAGCCACATGTAATCCAGGTACATACCATGTGGGGCCTTCCGTCGCTCGGTTGAAGATGGCCGGTATTAATAGAGCCGCGTAGGTTGTATGGCACAATACGTCCCGAGCACCGTACGCCTCGTAATCTCAGGGAGCGTTCGTTGACACCGTTATTCGTTTCAGCCCAGCCGAGTAGACACTCTATTACCAATACCAGCCATCTCCTGATGACTGCAGCCAAGGTCACCGCATGACACCAAGGTCACATGATCAACCTGTAAGACACAAACATACACCAACATTACTCTTTATCCAGATTTTATACATTGTAGAAAATACGTCTTTAGGAAATTCTTGCATTTTTCTTTTGCAACCAGATCTTATTTTAATGATGTTTGGGAGACAAAAAACACTTTCCTGGGGTTTTTATGCGTTTAGATATTTTAGTATTTCAAAGAGTCCATGATGTCATGGACACTGGGCTCACTTCCTTCCTGGACTGTTGTCTCAGCAAGACAGCCCTCCCCTATCCACAAGGAGGAGCAGTGGACCAAAGCATTGTGGGAATTGTAGTTCAGGAAGGAAGTGAGCCCGGTGTCCATGACATCATGGAGTCCATAGACACTTTGAAATACTAAAATAACTAAAAACACATAAAAAACCCAGGAAAGTGTTTGTCTCAAAAATCATTCAAATAAGATCTGGCTGCAAAAGGGGTGAAGTGGCCCTTTAAAGTTGCTCTGTATGGTAGAAATTGGCATGTAGATCTGCTACTTTTGTATGCATGTGTACGTTTGTACATTTGAGTTTTCCATCCAGCAGAGACATTTAGTTTAATCTTATGAATGTGTCTGAGCCACAGTTACAACTTGTGTTACCATGATGTACTAAAGTAAAAGGGTATGGCATCAAAATGCACTAACAAAATGCCAAATGTAGCTCATTATGCAGATATGTCCCATTTCAAATGTTTGAAAGAAAACAAATCTGAAAATAGCAGATCTACAATCTCACAATGCATTGTGAGCTTGTAGATAAGCTACTTTCAAATTTCAAAATGTGGTTGTAGCCCTAGTGGTAAATAACTGCAATGTAGCTAGGCTGTTTATTTTAATAATCCAAATCGACAAAGTAACTAGCAATTAAAAGTTTCCAAATAATTGTAGTGTAGTATAAAAGTAGCCTACAACATATTTTCCACAGTAGCCCAACTTCAATAAAATGTAGTGATTAACTTCACACTGGTTTAGTTTAGCTTGTTTGCTTCTCAAAAAGGACCAACTAATTCCTCATAATGTTGTCCATTTAGTGTCACAATAAACAACCAACAGTCCTTCTAACAACTCTAATGTTTAAACAATAGAGTTAATGGTGGATAAAAACCTTACCTTGCAGCAGCTACGCCCCAAACACACTGCCACTGCACCGCATGCGTCCATTTTAAACCTAGAGTATCCGGATCTGTTGAAACACGTCATTGGAAAGTCCATCGGTCATTGGTTGGTTGGTTCCGTCAGAGTGAATGGACTCATCTCATCCGCTGCAGCTGTGTGTGGATTTACAAGCAGCACGCACACACACACACGCACACGCACCGGCGAGTGGAAGTAGGCAGCCTGCATGCACTCACAAACGTGTTATATTAAATTAAATTAACATCATGAATGTTGTGTTCTTATATCCTTACTGAATTGAATCATATACATAAGATTGTCTTTCTGGTTTCTTTATTATCATGACCGCTCCTGTCGACTTGCCGGTCTCAATCATAACATCCTGTTACATCACCTTTGGTGTCCCTATACATTTATGTTACCTGTCGTTACCTGCTTGCTTCCTGGTCATGTGACTTCAGTAACCAATACACGACAATGAATATAAATTATAAACGGTTTATTGATTAAAGAACCCTGAAAGAAGAGATATATAAACATAGCCTACTCTGTTGTAAAGTATAGGAAGTAAAACAAGTATAGGAAGTATACATGAATAAATAAATAGACAGACAGACAGACAGACAGACAGACAGACGGACAGACGGACAGACAGACAGACAGATCTAGAATGGTTTGGACATACAGCAAATTAATGATACATGTGATTGTTCTTTATAGCAATTTTATGTTTAATGCATTTTTATTTTATTTATTCATTCATAATTATATGAATAAATTGTCACCTTTTACTTTGAAATGATTTGTAGTTTTTGAGCATTTTAACTTAAACGCCCAATGCATATATTTTGCCAATGGCAATAGCACAAACTTCGGCACGCTACTAGTCCTATACATACACCTATAGAAATATGTTCATCTTACGGTGGACTGCATGTTTGCCTGAAAACGAATCTCTGAAATGTTCCATAGATTTAGAAATATTATAGTGCTTTAACATTTGAGGATTTACAATGGGGGTCATCCCAGTCATGCTTGCAAAATATATGTAAATAATTCAAATAAAATATACACAATATACAAAACATGGGGTCAGTTTCCTTCACCCCATGAAGGCCTCGGAGTGATTTTCGTCTTTTTTTCAAATCCTCAAAAATGATTAAAAAAAAACGTCATGCATAGTATGCCGTCTGAGGCCATGGGCTGTTTATCTCTAGACGTTTGAATGCTTATAATAATACATTTTATTTATATGGCGCCTTTCAGGTCACTCAAGGTCGCCTAACAAGCAGGAAAGAAATACAATACAATAAAGCAAGTTTAAAATACACACAAAGGCCTGCAGCAGACTTTTACTCAAGGTGGGAGTAAGCTTGTCTGAATAGGTGAGTTTTGAGGTGGGATTTGAAGGTGAGTCCATGTTTCGAATGTCGGTGGGAATAGAAGGCTGTTCCAGAGGCGAGGGGCATTGTTTCCACAATGGAAACAAGTCTCTGGCTCTTCCATCATTATTGATTTTAGCTTTCCGTATACACAGCGAGCACAGTGGCTCACTGGGTAATGTGGTACAGAGCCTGCCTGGGAATCAGGAGGCCACAGGTTCAAGTCCTGGCTCTGACATAGTGTCCCAAAATCATGAAAAAATGACATACTATGCTGTCTGAAACCATGAACTATATAGGCCTGTTTTGTGATTTTCATATTTTTTTCAAATCCTCCAAAAAAACGACATATACTATAGTATGCCGTCCGAAACCATGGACTATATTATGTAGTTTTTTCGTGATTTTCATCTTTCTTTCAAATCCTCCAAAAATCAACGGACATTTTTGTTTTAGACACTGGCTGCCTGCCTGCCTGCGTCTCCCCAAACTGCTCATCTTGGTGGAGGTTTCCCTGCGCGGTCCCGGTCCCGCCGCACGCCTGCCGCTCCGCTAGGCTCCGCGCGCTCTGGGGGGATTTACGGCCAGGTGATTGGTGCTGACAGAGAAGAATTAAACGGTCTATAGCCAAAAACATTTGTGCGAATGTGGTGAGTGACGCGCCATGTTTCTCCTCCTGCTCGTCTGGTTACATTTGGTAATGTCTGTGACATACAGTAGGCCTACATAAGGCTGAAAAAAGGCTGAGTTCATTTATATTAAATATTGAAGATGATGATAGTCAAATAGAATCGTTTAAATCCGAAGGTAGATTACGTAGTTGGCCCTTAAGGTGTTCTAATTTTTTCTAATATGAAAAAAAGGTTTGGACACCCCTGGCCTCGACTAAATGGCAGGGACTTGCAGAGTGTGTTCCAGGTGCACTTTTTAGACAAAAATATAGTGAAAATGGCAGATCTACAAGCTCACAATGTGTCACGCAGCCGGCGACGCGTTGAGAGCTTGTAGATCTGCTATTTTCGGGGCGCAACCCAGCACTCTGCTATAGTGGAGATGCAGGTGTGTAACGACATGGATTTATAAACACATTTGATCAAGGCAAAATATTGTCATTAATCAATTCCACAGACAAAGTTCATGAATCAATTCTACGATACTAATATACTAATTGATTAAAATTATAACAGTGTTGGCATCATAATATACTTAGAGTAAGCTGAGTAGTACTGAACTTGTTTACTAGCTTTAAAAAAAAAAGCACAATAATGATGTCTACAAGCTACGATTTACATGCTACAAGTTTTTGAGTGGTGCAACCACTCCTACAAGCAGCAATGTCCGTGTACCTGTGTACCTGTGTGTGTGTGCACGTGAGCACGAGTATGTTACGTATTTATACCAGTAGGGGGCACCAGAAACAGAGAGAGGGGTATTGCTGTGGCTGCTAATGAGAGAGAGAGAGAGAGAGAGAGAGAGAGAGAGGGGGAATTGCACCACTCAGTTCACACAGGTGTGATTTTTTTAAAAACAACTACCTAAAAAGTTGTATTTTATATTATGTTTACAAGCTAAAAAGCACTATTTCTAACTATTTTAACTTTTTTAAGTAAACCTACCTGGTTTAAAAATATATTATATTATATCGTTGCCGTCAGGCAGAAATATCTCATCAGTGGTTTTAAACCTTTCTCATATCAAGGCCCGGTTCAATTGACATTATGAGGAATATGAGCCATATGGACCACCTTTCAATGAAATCTAGCCTCTCAGACCCCAAACTAAAGAATATTTAGTTAAACATTTATTTCTGCCTGACACATTCAGGACGGTCGGGAATACCCCTTTTGGTGTTTTGAGCAGGTTATACTTTAGCCATTGAAAAATAGCAGATCTACAAGCTCATAGCGTGGCACCGAGTGCCGAGCTTGTAGCTCTGCTATTTTAGGGGAAGAAATGGTGAAAATGTGGCGCAAATCTTTGAATATATATTTTTTCAGAGCGAACGTTTTTAACTCAAATCTTTGCTTCCGGGGCGGTCCCCCTGAAACGACATATTTTCAGATGGGGGGGGGGGGGTCGGCGGCCAATTAAAGATACTGTAATGTGCGATTGTGCATGGCAGAGAGACGAGTGGTGGTATATATACAGTATACTGTCTGTACAGTATTGGTGTACGGCAGGGGTGGGAAACCTGCGGCTCTTATAGGTCCTCTCCCATGGCTCCCAGTTGCTACGGCAGAGAAGTATGAAAAGGAATTTGTTTGTATTTAATAAGGAATTTAATCATAATTTATTATTGAATTTGTAGTATAGGCATAAAGTTATTCTTTCATTTTAATATTGCAAAACAATGTTGCCTATATACACCAGATAAAAATAAGAATCAAATGTAATGAAGGAAAATAGAAGAATGTATTAATGATAAGACATCTTTGTTTGTTTTCACCACCAATGCTGCTGGCTTACTGGTATACAGTATACTTGATATGCTATCACACACACACACACACACACACACACACACACACACACACACACACACACACACACACACACACACACACACACACACACACACACACACACACACACAATTTGTAGTGCCAGAGAGCTGGAGAGCTGCCGGTGTCGACTCCTCCCACGTCACCTCTGATTGGCTCGCGGGGTGTTCCGTGGGCGGATCCTAAGAGATAGTTCCCACAACGCCTCCTCGGCCAGGTGGTCGCTGAAGCCGTTGAAGAACGACACGATGTCCTCGTTACGACATAACGAGTAACGGCTGCAGGCAGACAGACAGACAGACAGACTTTTGTTGTGTAAAGTGTATTGACTCGATGGACTGAATACTACATTAGTCAAACGATGTAAACAGCAACACATTAAGGATAAAACTAAGGATAACACGGACACCAGGTCCTTTGTTTACATTGTGGATTCCACTCAGGACGGGAACCCCTTTTCAAGGTTCAAGTACATTCTTTGAATGTACAGTATGTTCTTTCAGAGAACATTTTTAACTCATATCTTTGCTTCTGGGGGGGTCCCTGGAATAACATATTTTCAGACAGGGGTCGGAGGCATGTTTCATATACTGTATATTGGGGGTCCTTGCTATGAAAATGTTTGAGAACCACTGACATAGAAACATGGGGTTTTGCAGAAAACTGTCTGGATTTAGAAGACATTTGTATAATCGTCCTCGGGTCTAAATGGGTTACAATCTTGACGGTATTTCCAATTTTCAGTACTTTTACTTCTACTCCACTACATCTCAGAGGCAAATATTGTAATTTTACTCCACTAGTCTACATTACTTTTGATTATTATTATATATAATAAAATAAAATAAATAAAAAAACATGCATTACCCACTTCAGCCATATAAGGCCTAGATACATTTCGGCCATTTGAAAATAGCCGATCTACAAGATCACAATGTGTCGCATTGTGACACATTGTGAGCTTGTAGATCTGCTATTTTCAAAAGTTTAAAAAAAAAACTTGAAATGGGACATATCTGCGTAATGAGTACTTTTACTCTGGACTTTTACTTGTAACAGAATATTTCTACATTGCAATATTGATACGTTTACTTTAATTTCGACCGATTCTACAAATGTCTTCTAAATCATGACAGTTTTCTGAAAACCCCATGTTTCTATATCAGTGGTTCTCAAACTGTTTCATGTCAAGGAGCCCCAAAATTATATGTAATATTACATATACATATCACATACATATATAATATGTATTATATGCCGCCGACCCCCATCTGAAAATATGAAGCAGATATTTCAGTTAAAAATGTTCGCTCTGAAAGAATATATATTCAAAGATTTGCGCAACATTTTCACGATTTTTCAAAAATAGCAGACCTACAAGGTCGTAGCGCGGCACAGATCTGCTATTTTTCAATAGCTAAAGTATAACATAATGCTTAAAACACCAAAAGGGGTTCCCGTCCAGAATGTCTTTTCTCCACCACTGGTGCTACGGTACCGGTCCAATTCAGAACGACAGAGGAGGGGAAAAAAAGCTAAACGAACGTTTGTTGAAAACTCCTCACGGTGTCCAGGATGTTGAACTGCTGCCAGCGCTTGGAGAAGTTCACCTTTGACCCCTGTGATGTCATCACCTGGTCAGGGTTCCCCAAGTGGACAAAGGTCAGGTCCTGCAGGATCAGACCCCTGGACAGACAGACAAGTTCAAAGGTCATACGTACAGATATGGAATGCATGGAGGTCATAAAGTCATACATACAGATAGGGAATGCGTGGAGGTCATAAGGTCATGCATGGAGGTCAAAGGTCATACAGATAGGGAATACATGGAGGTCGTAAGGTCAAAGGTCATACGTACAGATAGGGAATACATGGAGGTTCCACTTCCGCCAAAGCTGTTCTGTAGTTTCTGAACGATGATGAGCTGTCAATCAAACTGCTGTACTCCTCCAAGGCCTGGACACACACACACACACACACACACACACACACACACACACACACACACACACACACACACACACACACACACACACACACACACACACACACACACACACACACACACACACACACACACACACACACACACACACACACACACACACACACCTCGATGAGACAACTGCAGTTGATTAAGAAGAGTGTTGTTTGACTCTAGCCTCGCACTAAACGAGGAAATGGGACGACAATACTATTTATTTATTTATGTATTTAATGTAATAGTAAATCTGTGTATATAAAATATATATTTCCCGGCAACATTGTTCATGTGAAGTAGTTGGTTTATGCCTATGTACTGTATGTCAACCATGACATTTCGCCCGGGGTTAAGAGTATCTCTGTGGGGACGCGTGAATTCCGTTTGTGTCCGAGCATAGGCATGGTAACACCCCGCCTGCCTGTGATTGGTCTACTGACACTGCCCGTCTTGACTGCCCTCCAAGACGCGAGGTCACTCCGTGGTGAGATTGAGAAATAAATAATACAACGAGAGAATGACAGCTTGGCACGTGCGACAGGATGCAGCCTTGTAACTAACTTGTACGTTTTATTTTTGTAGAAGAGGCAAACTTATCGTTTATGCGGCTGCCGTTTGCTTTGATTGAATACGTATGTTGTACTATGATTTGATTTGGGTAAATAAAGTGTTACGTGTTGATTATCGTGTATTAATCTAATTATAGTAAACTAATACTATTACACTAAAAAGGATTAAAGATGAAGGGAAAATATAAGTTTTTATAGTACAATAATGTTTCAACACAAACACTTTATTTTAGAACACACCCAAATCATATTATGGCGTGCGCATGTTCAATCAATTATTCCTTCAAAGCAAACGGCATAAACAATAATTTAGTTTGCCTCTTCTACAAAAATAAAACGTACAAGTTAGCGTTCTCTTGTATCATACCATACTACTTGTATTATTTCCCACCAGTAACCTCGCATCAGACGATTCCAGGCAGGCATCCAGCATGTATCCACCTCGGACGGAGCTCGGAGGACAGTAGGCCAATCACAGGCAGTGATCACGGGGCGTTACCATGCCTATGCTCAGACACAAACGGAATTTACGCTGTGGGGACACAGGGGGTTTAGAGTGTGTGTGTGTGTGTGTGTGTGTGTGTGTGTGTGTGTGTGTGTGTGTGTGTGTGTGTGTGTGTGTGTGTGTGTGTGTGTGTGTGTGTGACCTCTGCAGTGCTTCGTTGCCAGTCCAGTCTGCTGAGTGGAGCGCTGTCCAACGCAGAGAGAACACACAGGTAGGAGTTGAAGTTATTCAGCTTCCTAAGGTGCTGCACACACACACACACACACACACACACACACACACACACACACACACACACACACACACACACACACACACACACACTTTAGTTTATGTTCACACAAGGGATATGCATAATCCATAAGGACACTTATATTATATTATATTATATTAATATTATAGCCGGTGCATTAAAGTTACATCTGCAAAGTCATGGCATGTGTTTTCATGATACAACAGGCATGTCACTCAGTACTCTATGGGTATAAGTAACAGCGTCTCCACCATAATATGACCTGACGGCTGCCAATTATAGCAGAGACACCACAATACTTTGCCAGCCTTTTTGCCTTCCACACACACACACACACACACACACACACACACACACACACACACACACACACACACACACGCACACAGACATCAAAGGGGGCTTGGGCCCCTGCCCTTTTAGTAGTCTGTTGAAACGAGGCAGCGTTCAGGCGAACTGCAGCATTTTACGCTGAAATAATTTGTTTAGAAATCAATAGCTATAGACTAGAGCAGTGGTTTCCAAACCTTTTCATGTCAAGCACCCCCAAATTGACACTAATTAGCCCCGCGGACCCCCATTTGAAAAGCTATGCCAGAGACCCCCCCCATAAGAGAAGATTTGTACGGCTCTAGCAGTGATTCGGACCCCCAGTTTGACATGCATTAGTCTACGGACTCCCATTTAATGGCATTTCTATCTCTGGGACCCCGATTTATATTGTAAAATCAATGTTAATTTAACTCTGAGAGCGGGTCCATTTGGTTCTATTTGTACACTCTCTGAGTTACAGACCCATAAGGGTCCATTTGGTTCCTAACTATCATTTAGCTGGGGACCCCCTGGAACTCCCTCAAGGACCCCTGGTTCCCACTGGCCTAATGCACGCACGCACGCACGCACGGAACGTGCACGCCCACTGTCCTCACTGATTCAGGGTCAGCGGCACGAAGTTTACCTTCATAACTTTGATGAACTTCAGCAGCAGTTTCTCTCTGTCCGTCTGTCTGTCCTGAAGAATGACCACCGAACGAACCCTGACACACACACACACACACACACACAGTTGTTACATCATTAACAGTTGTACTGCGTAACCCGCGTTCCCCGCTATTTCATCCATGTGTCGGTGCTGCGTAATACGCTAAACCCGCTATTTCTTTAATTCGACGTTTTTTTTAATATTTAAAAAGAAAGAGCGGATTCGTCGCGGACCTGGTGACGAGGCCGTCGCGTTATGATGACGAAACCCAGAAGTCAAGCCATGCTCTGGGCTGCTAGGGCTTCTGGGAAAATGAGTTCAATGCAAGTGAACGAGCGGTTTGTTTGGACTACAACATGCTGTGGAGGCTGTGTTCGTCTCGCATCGTAATGGCGGCATGTTTTTCTCTTCAACAACAAACCATGGGACTATTTTCCGTCAGATCTTCATGGATCAAAGCTGCAAATACTTTGGCGTTATGCTCCAAAGGTAATAAGACAATTTAGGCAGCCTAGGTAGGATGAATTTAAGCATTATTTTATGCTTTAGCTGTTGAAAAATAGCAGATCTATTGAGCTCATAGCACGAGATTACCAGAAGGAGACGCTGTTGAAGTGCTGAGTGAACTCGGTCAGGTTGGGACACTTCTCTTCATTCTGTTCCTTAGACCACAGCAACACCTCTGGAAGCTAGACAGGCAGAGAGACACAGACAGGCAGAGAGAGAGACAGACAAGCAGAGACAGACAGGTTGGTAAACTTCTCTTCATTCTGTTCCTTAGACCACAGCAACACCTCTGGAAGCTAGACAGGCAGAGAGACAGACAGACAGGCAGAGAGACAGACAGACAGGCAGAGAGACAGACAGACAGGCAGAGAGACAGACAGGTTGGGAAACTTCTCTTCATTCTGCCCTTTAGACCACAGCGACACCTCTGGAAGCTAGACAGGCAGAGAAACAGACAGACAGACAGGCAGGCAGAGAGACAGAGAGACAGGCAGGCAGGCAGGCAGACAGGCAGGGAGACAGACAGACAGACAGTGTGCGCATGTGCGTGTGTGTGTGTGTGTGTGTGTGTGTGTGTGTGTGTGTGTGAAACTGTGCAAAATGTTAATGTGTTTCGAGTCAGGAAGTACATGAGAGGTCAGAGTTCATACCTCTATCTTATAGAAGAGCTCAGAGTCCAACAGTGTGAGCTGTTCTGCCACGTCCTTACTGCTAAAATCACTGAGGGTCCCTGGCCTGTAGGGGGAGACAAACACCACAATATAAACTCCTAAAATCCAGATGGCAATGTCTCCCCATGTCCCCTAGGGTAGGTACTCTCACATGTTCTCCCCGTGTCCCCTAGGGTAGGTACCCTCACATGTTCTCCCTGTGTCCCCTAGGGTAGGTACCCTCACATGTTCTCCCTGTGTCCCCTAGGGTAGGTACTCTCACATGTTCTCCCCGTGTCCCCTAGGGTAGGTACCCTCACATGTTCTCCCCGTGTCCCCTAGGGTAGATACCCTCACAAAAACATGCAGTAATCCTGGTCTCTAAACTGCCTCCCCCTGGCCAGCCGGGGCACCTGATGGAGGGGAAAGGAACTGGTTGGAATAACGTGTTTCTTCCACGCGCTACGTCCGGCCGGGGAAACTCCCCCCTGTCAGCTGAAAAGAAGCAGCTTGGACTCCTTGCATAGAAGGAAGCATGAGGTCAGTCCGTTGCTCTCCCCAGGTTGGCAGAGGAAGTGTAGCGCCCAGGATTACATTCGATAATTGACAATGGGAGAAAAAATGGGTTGCAAAATCGTGGGATAAAGATTGATAAAAAATAAATAGAGCATCTGCTAAATTCCTAAATTGTTAATTGTGCTGTGCTGATTGGCTAAGGTTGAAGGGCGGAGCCTACCTTGCGGCCACACCCATTGCCGAGAGTGGGCGGAGGGACAGAGGAGAGCCAATCAGCTTCCGTCTCTGCACCATCTTTGACAGGAAGTTGGCGCGCAGGAGGCAGGCCAAGGCCAGCTCTCCTCCAATCACGAGCCTGAACACCAGTTCCATCAGCAGAACCTGCAAATCACAGTCCAGTTCCACGGCACTGGACACGCCCACCCCGGCACGTGTAGACACACGCACACGCATAAACATTAGAGACAGATACAAAAGCTGTGTGTGTGTGTGTGTGTGTGTGTGTGTGTGTGCGTTCTTACCAGATTTCGTCCACCACTCTGACCAGCACCAGGAATGTGTTCTTACTGGCTCTCCGGTTCACAGGTTCGATCCCCTTACACAAGTGTCTGTACGTGATGTTAGTTAAGGTATGTGTGCGTGTGTCGATGACGTCCCACCGGAAAATAACCCATTCTGACCTGAGATCAGATTCATACGAGGTTTCCACTGGACACACACTGGTCTGATTAACCCATTCTGACCTGAGATCAGATTTAAAAAATGTCAGTCGTTCTTCGATTTTTCAAAAATAGCAGACCTACAAGCTCGTAGCGCGCCACTCGGTGGCGCGCTATGAGCTTGTAGATCTGCTATTTTTCAATAGCTAAAGCATAACATGATGCTAACACCAAAATGGGTTCCCGTTCAGAATGGGATAACAGAGTGTTGCGCAACAGACGCTCCCAGCCTTGTGGAGCGATGCGATCGGTTTTGATATCAATGAATCTCTGTCCTTTTGATCAATCTCCGTCTTGAGCGCTGTGCGTTACTAATTGATAGGGCGGAGAACTCTGTCCTGTGCGCTCAGGGTGTTAACGTGTTGTACATAATCATATTTGCATTGCAAGTGTCATTTTAACCTGTGTGTGGACATTCATGGGAAAGCTGCCGGACAAGGGAGAGATGTGAAATGATCAGATTATGGAATCGCCTTATCCAACTGCCAGAAGAGAGAGGATTACGAAAACTATATTTAATTGGAATAAAATATGTAATCATCCGTGGATAAGAGACGTCTCCTCAATTTCTCACTTTCTGATGTAAACATATATTTTTTAAATAACCTTCATTGTAACATTAATACAGTCAAATATAAACTGTCAATGTTACATCAGCAGGCAGCAGCGATGGAGGGTGGACATTGTGAAAAAAGCTAAATTAAGAAATGATATTCAATTCGAAGAGGACTACATGACTGAACCTTGTGTTCTGGTGCTTTACCTCTGGCAAGTTGAGGTGGGCAGATATACTGGCATTCCTGAGGAGCAGTGACTGTGTTCTCTGTGACCTGGGAGTTGTAGAGGATGAGTTTCATTTTGTTTTCCACTGTCCAACTACTCCATGATTTAAGAAACTCTTTATTTGAAAAAAAAAATCAGGATAAGAATCCAGATTAGTTTTATGTTTTAGGAAGAGTTTTTGTTTTTGGAAGATTCATAGAGAAGTCATGGCAGTTACGTTGGAGAACGATGTATCCATGAGTAACTAGTCTATGTATTTTGTGTATATGTATCACTATGTATGTACAATTTTGTGAGTGTCTTGTAAGCCCGTGCGGGCTGGGCATCGTATGATGTAGGACACTTTAATAAAAACAATATCTATCTTTCGATCTATCGTAAATTGTGAAACTGTGTGTGTGTGTGTGTGTGTGTGTGTGTGCGTGCGTGTGTGTGTGTGTGCGTGTGAAGGATATCTGTGCTGTAGTTTGCTGATGACATCATAGGGGCTGATGAAACTTCTGTAGGTGGAGAGGAATGCTTCACAGTACAGCCTTTGATCTGCGCACATACACACACACGCACGTGCACACACACACACACAAACACACACACACACACACACACACACGCCACACACACGCCACACACACGAACGCACGCACATTCGCACGCACACACAAAATGACATTATTTCCACCGATTACTCCCCACCCCCTCTGAGACTTGAACTCATGGATATTTTTTGTCACATTCCTAAGCCAATAGTTTGACGAGCAGCAGTGGTTCCCTATGGAGACACGAAGAGCCTCCTTCGTGTCTCCATGGGGGACCACTGTACATAAAAAGAACATAAGGTTTATTGGAATCGTTTTTACCGTTGCTGTCAATCTCAGTGGCGTGGACCAATAGCACGTCAGGAGATCCTGCTTTCACATCCGGCCCCTCCTCCTCCTATAGGTCAGACAGATAGACAGAGGTCATGGGTCATTTAACACTAAAAAAAGAAAATAAATTGGGCACAAGATGTGTTAAGGTGCAAACACACACACACACACACACACACACACACACACGAGCCATGACGGTGACCTCTGACCTCTGTCTTCAGGGTCAGCCTGTCCAGGACGTCCTGCTGGTCCATCAGTAACACCCCCCCATCTTCATCTTCTTCATCATCATCTTCATCCTTGTGCTCCTCGCTGCCCCGCTGGTCAGGGTGGGAACTGCAGGATGCTCATGGTTATAGGGTGCAACCGCTTTGTGTTTTCTCGCAATCTTATTAGGATAATGTACATTTTACATTAATGTACGTGAGAGTGTCTCTGAGTCATTCAACAACACAAATTCATCATTTGTGGGCCAAGCAACAATGTGTTTCCTCCCGGTGATTTAGGTCCCCTTGAGCCTTTCTTAAAGCCAATTGCCACCAATCTAGGCTTTAAGATAGACTCTGATGTAAAAATGGACAAACAGGTAAATGAAACAGTCAGAAAGAGCTTCTTCCAGCTTAGAAGGCTGGCAAAGATTAAATCTCGTCTTTCCCGCCCTGTGTTCGAAACTGTTATCCATGCCTTTATGACATCCCTCCTCGACTGCTGTAATGCCCTGTATATTGGAGTTAACCAGGCCTCCATCTCTCGCTTACAGCTAATCCAGAATGCCGCCGCACGGTTGCTTACAGGTACACGTAAGCGTGACCATATTAGTCCTGTACTAGCCTCCCTCCATTGGCTTCCTGTGCGATACAGGATTGATTTCAAGGTTTTGCTTTTTGTTTTTAAATGTTTAAATGGTTTGGCACGCATTTATCTCTCTGAACTACTCATACCGTATGTTCCCACAAGGACCCCACCCAAGTTTCCGTGCCTACACAATGCAACTGTATGTGATATGATGTCCTCATCCCCTCCCTCCCTATCTGTCAATACCCCTCACCCACTCGATGCTCCCCCCCCCCCCCACCCTATTCTTCTTTATTCTTTTCTGATGCAAGAAAGCTGAGGGCAGCGCCGAAATATGGCTGCAGCTGTGTAGCTCTGATTGTTGTCTCTATCCCCGTAACTGCAATGAGTACCTGCACAACCAGAATTTCACCCATGTTACTTGTAATGTGTTGTGACAATAAAGTCTGATTGATTGATTGATTGATTGATTGACCCTCAGGTCGTCTGACCAGCTTCTCCTGGTGGTGCCTAAATCAAGGCTGAAGCTCAGAGGGAACCGGGCTTTTGCAGTGGCAGCTCCCAAGCTCTGGAATGAGCTGCCTCTGCACATAAGACAAGCCCCCACTCTTCAGGGGTTTAAATCACGCCTCAAGACATATTTTGATTCTTTGGCTTTTCCAAGCATAGTATGAGCTTTTGATGTTGAAAGTGACACTGTGTACTGTATGTTGTTTGTTTTTAAATGAAGTTGTGATTTTTATTATTTTATTGTAAAGCACTTTGGTACAACTTGTTGTTATTTAAATGTGCTATAGAAATAAAGATGGTATGGTATGGTATGGTATCATTTGGATTAAGTGCTGTATAATTCATCGAAAAAAGATCGCGATCAAGCTCTGGTGGAGTTGTAAACTTGAATGAGTTGAATGGCCAGGACAAAACAACTTCCTTAAAGGTGTAGTGAAACGGAAACGGTGGGCATTTTATTTTGAAGTTTCAGCTTGAAACGCTGGCTCTGAAGTTTCTGAACCAATCAGACAGTCGCATCCCTTCAGGCGATGGGACGGTAGCTAGGGACGGTAGCTATGCTACACGCAGGAGCACGGAGTGTTTGTTTACAAGTCAGATAGTCGGCCAGCTGACCCAGTTTACTGCTATTTGGCTTATTTCTACCCTATAATGTTTTCAGATACATATTTTAGCGTGATGATTAAGTTGAAACCGAGTAATACACTTGTCGTTATCCTGAATGGGAATAAAAACGGAGGATTTCTGTAATCAGTAGCAGCTGTGTTGGACGGACACGCAGATACTGGGACTCAAACGGGTGAGCTTCATTTTGATTGGCTTTTATCGATGTGGGCCTCGACACGTCATCACGCAGTACGTTTTCTGGAAGTAATTAAAATTCTATTTTTATGGACTTTTAATATAAACAATTACACAAAAATTTAAATTTAGGTATGGTCATATATGATGACCACGGATGTGGTCTAAAAGTGTGGAAAAACATATTTTTCATTTCACTATACAACTTTAATATCTCACAAACTGTACATCCTCTCTCCTCCTCAACCGTCTCCAGTGTGCCAGCCCTGATTTGAACACAATTATTTATTGGATACACATGGCATCAATTTCTGGACCATAGACATGCTTTATCTCTCGCGCGTGTGTGTGTGTGTGTGTGTGTGTGTGTGTGTGTGTGTGTGTGTGTGTGTGTGTGTGTGTGTGTGTGTGTGTGTGTGTGTGTGTGTGTGTGGGGGGGGTGCGTGCGCGTGCATGTTACCTTTCTTTGGTAATGTCCACTCCATCTTCTGCCCTGGAAACCTGATGAAGACATCATCATCATCATCATCAGCTTTTAAAAACACACCTGTATGTCAAATGCTCTTCCGAATTCAGTTTTATATGTATGTATAGGCCTATGTGTATGTATACATATATATACACGTATATTATATATGTATATATTTGTTTATTTTTTCCTTGATGTGTTTTGATGTGATGTTATGCTTTGTTATTTCTGATGTTCTTGATGTTGTTTATGATTGTTGTTTCCAACCTGTCTGTAAAGCACTTTATGTTTTTGTTTGCTATATAAATAAAATGCATTCATTCATCATCATCATCATCATCACACTGTACAAAGCTGTTGTAACCTCACATGCTGTCAGTGGTAGACAAAAGTACTTACGTTTTTTACATAACCCATTCAGGACGAGAACCCCTTTTAAGCATTATGTTGTACTTTAGCTAATGGAAAATAGCAGAGGTCTGCTATTTTTGAAAAATGTGGTGCAAATCTTTGAATATATATTCTTTCAGAGCAAACATTTCTTTACTCAAATCTTTGCTTCTGGGAGGCTGAGGGTTCCTGGAATAACATATTTTCAGACGGGGGGGTACTTGACATGAAATATTGAGCACCACTGATACAGACGCATGAATTTCAGAAAACTGTCGGGATTTAGAAGACTATTTTTTAATTTCGACGTCAGGCCTAAATGGGTTAAGTAAAAGTATCAATACTACAATGTAGAATTAGTCACAAGTTAGAAGTAAAAATCCGGAATTCAAAATGTACAGTTAATTGTAGCTGGGGAGGAATCACCAAGATTTGGCTTTTGGTGACTATAGCTACGAGCTTGTAGGTCTGCTATTTTTAAAAAATCACGAAAATGTGGCGCAAATCTTTGAATATATATTCTTCCACGTTTTCAACTCAAATCTTTGCTTCTGGGGAGGTCCCAGGAACAACACATGTTCAGATAATTCTGGGGGTCCTTGACATGAAATAGTTTGAGAACCGCTGATATAGAAACATCATGGGTGTTTCAGAAAACTGTCATGATTTAGAAGACATTTTGTAGAATCGTCCTCAGGTCTGAATGGGTAAGCAGACAGGACGTTTCTGTTTGGATGGGTGCCTCCTCGGAACACTTCGACCCAATAGGCAATAACTTGGGGCACTACCTACTGGCCTTCTATTTCTGTTTCTCTTTTTCTCAGGCTATCGGGCCGGTCTCGGGGCCTAACATTATGGTATGGTTGTTCGGGCCAGGCCTTCATTTTCAGCGTGTGTGTGTGCCTGCGTGTGCATGCGTGTCTGTGTGTGTATGAGTGCGTGCGTGCATGCGTGTCTGTGTGTCTGTGCATGCGTGCGTGCGTGCGTGCATGCATGTCTGTGTGTGTGTGTGTGTGTGTACGTACCAGTGGTCTCTTCTTGGGGGGCAGGCAGGGCACAGTGGGCAGGTCGTGGTGGGTCAGCTGGTAGACCGTGGGGGGGTACGCCCCCTTGTGGCTGCTCTGGGAACAGCGCTGGTAGAAGAACATGTCTGAGGCACTGCTGCTGGATGTCGACATGAACTGGAGGTACTCATGGACTGGAGCGCACGCACACACGCACACGCACACACACGCACACGCACACGCACGCACGCACGCACACGTACAGATTATTGATTTGGATATTCTACTGTTGACCCATTTAGGCCTGGCGTCGATTTCTATATCAGTGGTTCTCAATATTTCATGTCAAGGACCCCCACAAATTATATGTAATTGGCCACCGACCCCCATCTGAAAATATGTTGTTCCAGGGACCCCCCAGAAGCAAAGATTTGAGTTAAAAACATTATAGAATATTCAAAGATTTGAGGCACATTTTCACGACTTTTCTAAAATAGCAGACCTACAAGCTCATAGACGCAATGAGCTTGTAGATCTGCTATTTTTCAATAGCTAAAGTATAACATAATGCTTAAAACACCAAAGGGGGTTACCGCCCAGAATGGGTTAAGACTATGATGATAGGTGCTTGGTTTACTGATGATCCCAGATGACTAATTATATGTATGCATTTGATGTATCACCTCGTGTTGGTCTTGTGTGTGTGTGTGTGTGTGTGTGTGTGTGTGTGTGTGTGTGTGTGTGTGTGTGTGTGTGTGTGTGTGTGCGTGCGTGTGTGCGTGCGTGCATACTCACTGTGATGTTTCTTCTCAGGGAGGGGAGGGGGGCTCGCGCTGGGAGAGGGGGGGGAGGAGACGTGGAGACGCTCATCGAAGGCTTGGTGGGAGGGGCTTCGGTGCAGAGGGGCGGGGTCATCTCCACCAGGGGGTGTGGTCTGAGAGTTGACGATGCCTACAACAAAGAGTGTGTTAAATGTGTCAATGAATCCATCCATCTTCAGCCGCTTATCCGTAGTCGGGTCGCGGGGGCAACGGCTCCACCAGAGACTTTTCAGGAAACTGTTTTCCAGATTTATAAAAACCCACAGACACACTTAAAGCTGCTATAAGCAATCATGTCAAAAATGTGAATGATTTATTTATTTTTTCAAGACAGCCAGCAATGGGCAAAACGTCTCTGACACATCTAGGGGCCACAATCTGCATTCAAAGATGTTCCTAGAAGCTTTGTCAAGTCACAGTGAAAAACAGTCTCCTGAACTTGGAACGCAGCATTTTGTTTTGAACTAATTTGTTTCGAAATCCAAGTCGTTACACTGTATCTCCAGTAGCTAAAGAGTGCAGGGTTGAGCCTCGAAAATGGCTGATCTACAGTGAGTGTGGAACTATAGTGGCCCTCTGGAGTGAGTGTGGAAATGTAGTGGCCCTAGTCTGGAGTGAGTGTGGAACTACGTATAGTGGCCCTCTGGAGTGAGTGTGGAACTATAGTGACCCTCTGGAGTGAGTGTGGAACTATAGTGGCCCTCTGGAGTGAGTGTGGAACTATAGTGGCCCTCTGGAGTGAGTGTGGAACTATAGTGGCCCTCTGGAGTGAGTGTGGAACTATAGTGGCCCTCTGGAGTGAGTGTGGAACTATAGTGGCCCTCTGGAGTGAGTGTGGAACTATAGTGGCCCTCTGGAGTGAGTGTGGAACAATAGTGGCCCTCTGGAGTGAGTGTGGACCTATAGTGGACCTCTGGAGTGAGTGTGGAACTATAGTGGCCCTCTGGAGTGAGTGTGGAACTATAGTGGCCCTCTGGAGTGAGTGTGGAACTATAGTGGCCCTCTGGAGTGAGTGTGGAACAATAGTGGCTCTCTGGAGTGAGTGTGGAACTACAGTGGCCATCTGGAGTGAGTGTGGAACTATAGTGGCCATCTGGAGTGAGTGTGGAACTATAGTGGCTGTCTGGAGTGAGTGTGGAACTATAGACCGATTCCGTAGCGGTTTCATGGTCGCAGCCTACGTATTTCCTGTAGGCGGACTCGACGTAGCTGCGGGGTTTAAACCCTCACAAGGCGCATCTCTTCCACTACAGTGAACGGCAGAGTGACTGATGTTAGTTTGCCTCAAACTTTACTCCTTTACCTGCTTTTTTACTAACACTAAAATTACAAAGATGCCCAGAACATCGAGATGAACCTGTGTAGTTTATGGCTGCTCCAACAGTAGTGGCAACATTAAAAAAAAAAAAAAAACGGAATGTCTAATATCCACGCGGTGGCTGAGACCAGAGCCATTGAGTCATGGTTGAGACGAAGCAGTGAAAGATACATAACGCCAGTCTTACCCAATACCAAATCTTTCTGTTTTATTAACACAAGGCTGCTGTACTTTATACCTCATACTTTAAATGCTTAGTATGAGGTATAAAATATAGCAGCCTTGTGTTCATAAAACAGAAAGATTGGGTATTGGGTAAGACTGACATTATGTATCTTTCAGGACCTTTCAGTGCTTTGTCTCAAACATTACTCAATGGCTCTGGTCTCAGCCACCGCGGCGGATATTTTGACATTCCGTATTTATTTATTTTTTATGTTGCCACTACTGTTGGAGCAGCCATAAACTACACACTACATCGAGGCATCTCGATGTTCTGGACATCTTTGTAATGTTAGTGTTAGTAAAAAAGCAGGTAAAGGAGTAAAGTTTGAGGCAGACTAACATCAGTCACTCTGCCGTTCACTGTAGTGGAAGAGATGCGCCTGGTGAGGGTTTAAACCCCGCAGCTACGTCGAGTCCACCTACAGGAAATACGTAGGCTGCGACCATGAAACCGCTACGGAATCGGTCTATAGTGGCCGTCTGGAGTGAGTGTGGAACTATAGTTTCCCACCCCTGCTCTGGATGGATGGATGATGTCAGAGTCATGTGATCACCTTGAGCAGAACGCCTCTTCTGTGGAAGAGCCGGAGGAGGAGGAAGAGGAGGAGGGAGCATTTCATCATCTTTATGAAGGAAGCCATTATCTGGGGGGGGGGGGGGGGGGGGAGGGGGGGGAGGGAGAGAGAGAGAGAGAGAGTGATTGAATTACATTCAAATATTGTGATAATAAATGCTTTGTGTTGTCGGGTCTCGGGCTGTCAGGTTCGGGTACCACTATCTACAAGTGTAACTCGGGCTTAGAGGAAAACATACTTTTATTGGAGTAAAAGTATCTGTACTAACATAGAAATACTCAATAATAATCAGAATGTGCTTATCTCTTAGCTCTTGGCTTGGCTGGCTGACCGTGTGAACCGGATGTATGTAGATGTCGGCCATTCCGTGCTGTGCTGTGCTACTGGCTGTGTGGTGCGGCTCCCATCAGTGTTATTGTGTTCTTCACCTCGAATTGAGTTTTAAAAGGCTCCGAATATCACAGTTTATAGTACCAATAGTAGAAAGTACACACAGAATGTCGCATTTCAAGTTTTCAAATGTATACAAATCTTTTGAAAATAGCAGATCTACAAGCTCACAGTCACAATGCATCGCATTGGACCCTAGCTTAAACTCTGAGAGTGTAACACATGGAACCAAACAGGTTGGTTGCTAGTCTGTAACACTCAGAGTTGCAGACCGGTGAGCGTTCCATTTGGACCGACACGTGGTCCCCACGGCACACGTTGACAACCAGTGGCAGCTAAATAAATGTGTTGCCATGACGACCTGCCTGCGGGGGGCAGCAGTGAGTCAGCCTCGCCTCACCGGCCAAACCGCATGCAGGAAGTAGCAGTGGTAACCACTTCCTGTTTCATGTGGCTGACTAGAAGCGCTCTGACGGGAACCTGTGTGTGTGTGTGTGTGTGTGTGTGTGTGTGTGTGTGTGTGTGTGTGTGTAAGTGTGTGCGTGTGTGTGTATGTGTGCGTGTGACTGTGTGTATTCGTGTGGTGTGTGTGTGTGTGTGTGTGTGTGTGTGTGTGTGTGTGTGTGTGTGTGTGTGTGTGTGTGTGCGTTTACCATGCGTCTCTGAACACAGCATGTCTCCAGAGTTGTACTTCAAACATTCAGCCTCCTGGTAAACACAGAAACAAACATCAATTATCATAATATCTGTGTATCTGCGTGTGTGCGTGTGTGCGTGCGTGCGTGCGTGCGTGCGTGCGTGCGTGCGTGTGTGTGTGTGTGTGTGCGTGCGTGTGTGGCTGTGTGCGTACCTCTACTCGTCCCATTGGTGTGACCACGGTGACTTTATAGGGGGAGGAGCCTATCATAGAGTGGCGCTTCTTAGGAGGAAGAGCAGGAACTCTGACAGACAGACAGACAGACAGATAATTTCAAACGTTTTTTTAAAACAGTATAACTATTATTATCATTGATTATCAGACCAAAACACATGTATCCATGGATTTACAATTTAGGCATTTATCAGACGCTCTTAATCCAGTGATTTACAGTAAGCAAGAACAATGAATGAAACTATGCGTATACACCATAGACTGCTATGTCTACATAAAAAGCTATCTACAGTAAGTTACATAAGTTGGGCCTTTGCAAACGCCTGTAAGGTCGTCGAGGCTATAGGACAAGTGCTAAGACAAGTGCTACGGGCCAAGATGGAGTCTGAGGAGGTGGGTTTTCAGACTACGGCAGAAGATTGTGAGAGACTCTGCACTAGTTCTGATTGCAATGGGAAGTATAGTTTTGGAGCCAGAATCAGCGGTGTGGCAGCGGTGTGGCAGCGGTGCCACACCTTGATATCGTCTTGATATCGGAAGGTCGTTAGTTCGTATCCCCGGCCCGGCACGTTAAAATTACCACAGCTGAAGTGCCCTTGGACAAGGCATTGAACCTCTACCATGAAATGTTCTATGAGCAGGGCCTGGCTGTAAACAAGTTCTTGAGCTTAGTCCAGTTACCCTGGGTAAACATTTCCTTTCCTTTCCATCAGCCTATATAACCCTGGCTTGAATGGTTTCATAGATGCCTCCTGTTCTCCATTTCCCCCACGAACGGCAGCTCAAGGGTGGCAAGCGGTACCAGGACACTATTAACCGATTTTGGGTGGGAACCCCTTTTGGTGTTTTAAGCATTATGTTATACTTTAGCTATTGAAAAGTAGCAGATCTACAAGCTCATAGTGCGGCACTCGGTGCCGCACTATGAGCTTGTAGGTCTGCTATTTTTTTTTAATCGCGAAAATGTGGTGCAAATCTTTGAAAAGGCCTAATACATTCTTTCAGAGCGAGCGTTTAGTTTGCTTCTGGGGGGTCCCTTGAACAACATATTTTCAAATGGGGGTCGGCCGCCAATTACATAGATTTTTGGGGGTCCTTGACATGAAAATGTTTGAGAACCACTCACATATAGAATCTAGATACATTGTTTTTTCAGAAAACTGTTTTTTTAGAATCGACCTCAGGTCAAAATGGGTTTATCACAATCTCTCTCTCTCTCTGTGTTGTCCATTATTTAACTTCCTCTTATTAATGACCACTTCTCTTTGCTCTGTCTTCTTTCTCTTCCTCTCTTCTCATGCATGCACGCACGCAGGCACGCTTCCTGGGCAGAGCTGATCAACTTCCTGTCTTCGAACCCCCCCCCCCCCCCCTACACCAAATCAAAGGGCCCCATGTGATGCACGCACGTGTAACACATTCAGAAACTGAATGAACGCATGCAGTATACAATCGCCGTTTTCTAGCAGTTCACTGTTTTCTAGTCTCCTCCCACCGCGTGGTTAGGAAACTGTTGGACGACCAAAAAAACACTAGCGGGGGTTCTTGTGTTGCGTCACATTGAAATGGGAAGCAACAGCTGTAGCTCTATACCTCCCTGAAATAGTCTCTCGTACATGGCCCTGTAAGCTGCATGCGGGGCCATGGCGCTTTGATGTGCTTTGAAATGCTTCTAAATTCTGACAGTTTTCTGAAAAACCCCATGTTTCTATGGGTGGCAAGCGGTACCAGGACACTATTAACCGATTTTGGGTGGGAACCCCTTTTGGTGTTTTAAGCATTATGTTTATGTTATAATTTAGCTATTGGAAAATAGCAGATCTACAAGCTCATGCCGCACTATGAGCTTGTAGGTCTGCTATTTTTGAAAAATCGCGAAAATGTTTGAATAGGCCTAATACATTCTTTCAGAGTGAGCGTTTCAACTTTGCTTCTGGGGGGGTCCCTTGAACAACATATTTCCAGATGGGGGTCGGTGGCCAATTACATAGATTTTTGGGGGTTAATAGACAATCACATGGCCCTGTAAGCTGCATGCGGGCCATGGCGCTTTGAAATGCTTCTAAATCCTGACAGTTCTCTGGAAAACCCCATGTTTCTGTCAGTCGTTCTCAAAGAATTTCATGTCAAGGATCCCCAAAAATATATGTAAAAGGCCGCCGAGCGGCGCCGACCCCCATCTGAAAATATGTTGTTCCAGGGCTTTTCAAAATAAGAGCTCAACTAAAAAATGCTGGCGTGAATAATATGATAATTTGTCAATAAATGCTAGCTTTGAATGTGAGCTCATTAGCATATTTGAGTTTGTCACTAAACCAATAAAACGCTTCAGATTAAAAAAACAAAAACATTCACAATGATAAATTGTATGTGTCTCACCTGTTTGTCAGGGGGAGGGGCTTATCCGTCTGCATGTTTAGCAGGGGGAGGGGCTTATCCGTCTGCATGTTTAGCAGGGGGAGGGGCTTATCCATCTGCATGTTTAGGAGGGGCTTATCCGTCTGCATGTTTAGCAGGGAGAGGGGCTTATCTGCCTGCATGTTTAGGAGGGGGAGGGGCTTATCCGTCTGCATGTTTAGCAGGGGGAGGGGCTTATCCACCTGCATGTTTAGGAGGGGGAGGGGCTTATCTGTCTGCATATTCAGGAGGGGGAGGGGCTTATCCACCTGCATGTTTAGAAGGGGGTGGGGTTTATCCGGCTGCATGTTTAGGAGGGGGAGGGGCTTATCAGGCTGCATGTTTAGCAGGGGGAGGGGCTTATCCGTCTGCATGTTTAGCAGGGGGAGGGGCTTAGGGGGTTTAGGGGGAGGAGCCGGAACCTCCTCAGAGGGGAGGTTCTGACGACTCGGTTCTGTTCCCTCATTGGCTGGAACCTCGGCAGAAGTGGCGTCTAATAGGCCGGGAGAGGAGGGTGCGAGGCCACGTGGCGTTCCATTGGCCAGCCTCACCAACTCCTGACAGACAGACAGACAGACAGACAGAATTTATTCATCCCTCAATTAACACGGAGTACCCCAAAGCCTAGCCTGCCAAACCCGGGACCTCCGTTTTCCAGGGTTTGTTCTTTAATCCATGTTTTTATCCGATCGAATCGTTAGGTACCGTTCGTTAGCATAATACTCAAAGTGGGACAGTGGCCGCGGCCATTTTGAAGATGCGCACGCATCCACTTGCATTGCATAGGCTGCATTCAAAGCCCTCTATCTCAGAAACGACATTCAGGGGCCGTTTCCGGGGAAGACAAGGTTTTTCAACGGCCTGTAGCAGGCGCTGTGATACTCGCGGTCGGAGACAACAACAACAACAACCAGTCACACACAGCATTTTGTCATTGTACACACAATTTCAGTCCTCACTTTAATCTTCAACATGTACTTTGCTCAGCCAATTAAAATCGCTATGGGGTGATCAGCCAATCACAAGCAAACGTTTGCGTTTACACAAACCCGGAAGGCTGGTCATAGGAGGGGCTAGGGGAGGGGCTAGGGGGAGGGGCTACCTTCACTGCATCCCGCGCGGTCTGGATCGCCGCTGTAACCGTCGCCATGGATACCTCGTCGTCGTCATGAGCGGTGTGACGCACCGTCAGCTGATCGGTCCATCCAATCAGCTGAGCCACAGACCCATAGAGGTCAGACAGACAGGAAGAGGAAACCGTCTCACTGCAAACAATCAGACAGACAGGTATATTTGTGAGGGGAAAGTCGATAATAATTAGAAGAAAGACTTAACATATAAAACATTTAAAGATGGGGTGAAATGGCTTTTTGGGCATTCTATTTTGACATTTCAGTCTAAAACTGTGTGCTTCTGAACCAATCACAGCGTCGCATCCCTTCAGGCTATGGGACGTAGCTTCCGTGACGCGTGGAGTTGTTTGTTTACTGCAAAACGTCACAAGTCACGTGCAGACGGGCAGCAAAGCACAGCTTATTTTCAGATACATATTTTTAGCGTGCCGAGTTAAAATGAGTAACACACTGTCTGGTTTTCATCTTGAATGAGATTAAAAACGGAGTAGTTATGTAACACCGACATTATGTGGATGACGTAACCAATTTGAGTTTCAAACGTATAATATGAAACTTAAAATATTTAGAACATTGTAGTGGATATCTGGAACGGGAGTTATAGAGACATACTGTATAACTCAAATGTTTCAATAACTTGATTGGAGTCTGCTTTAATATGGCAAATTAAATTGATTTGACATAACTTAAAGTCCATGGATGATACCGTCTGTTTCTATTTGACCATTTGCCAAAGAATAAAGCAATAAGCCACAAGAGGTCTCAGAAATGTATTGGACTCAGGCAACAGCCCGGGTTTAATGATCTTAAATCCCTTTATTTTAGATTGTTTTGTAGTAATAGTACAACATAAACATTAAAGAGACTTTAGTTGTTACTGTACAATACTTTGAAACAGTTCTCATGTTGCACACATGCTTAAAATAGCTCTTATTTGCGCCGCCCTCGTTGAAAACAATGTATTTCCAACTCCAGCCTGTCTCAGTTCAGGCCAGTGGCGGAGGGTTCCTCTAACGACAGTGGGTGCCCACCTTAGTATTGCCTATATATTTTAAGGTGCCCACCCGCCCCGCAACTTATTATTTATTGGCTTATTATTTTGCCAGTGGGTGCTTCTGCTCCTGAGCACCCGCGGAGTTGACGCCGTTGGTTCAGGCTGCATGAACAGCGCTCGGTTTATTTTATGCCCCCTCAATGTCGTAACTCTTCTATTAGAAGGCTCTGGGGAGTACGTACCTCTCAGCGGCCTGGACCAGGTCCCGCGTGGCCTCCAGGATCTGCCCCGTCGCGCCGCACAGCAGGTCCACGCCGGCCGCCCGCCGGTCCGCCGCCGCCCCCCGAAGGTCCGCCACCCACAGCTTGTCAACCAGAGTCTGGAAGTACCGCAGAGCGCTGACCACCGCACGCTCCTGGTCCGCTAGCAGCAAGACAGGCTAACGGACAGACAGACAGGCAGGCAGGCACAAGGACATTTTTCAGTGATATTTTTTTAGACTAAACGTTTGTAGCGTTTACACGTCTGCCTAATAAACTATTCAATCAATCAATGTATATAGGTCCGACCTTGCTGTGTGTGTGTGTGTGTGTGTACCTTTCTGTGTTTGTGTGTGCTGCTGACATCTGGTTGAACACAGGCTCTCTGAGACTGGGTGCGTTTGATTCTCTCCACTGGGCTCTTCACCTTGGGCGGGTGGAGCTTGTCCTTCAGCCTCATGGTGAGAGAGCAGCGGTCTGGAGAGAGAGAGAGCAAAATAAGGAGCGGTCATGATGAAACTTAAAATACAAATATAATAGCATACTGGTATAAAAAATTGATAGGCTATAATGTATTTTTTGCTCATTTAATTTATAGTATTTATTTTACAAATTAATTACTACTCAGGTTATTATTATTATAGGCCTATTATTATTATTTGACACGAGTAGACCGTTCAGAAAATAAATGTGTATAACTGGCACACGCACGCGCACACAGTGTGTTGACAGCAGATAACGGTCAGCATGCTACAGCAACATCCTCAGACACCTTTAAAGACACAAACAGAAACAGAACGTAGATCTTACCGGCTTTGCTGTCTCGAGCGGACATTCTTCTTCTTTAGTGTTTTACGAGTTTTATCCTCATGATCAAAGTTAAAGTACTGAAACTGTCTGAAACACTTCGCCCGGCCGCAGCTCCACTTGCTCGGCTGTTCCGCATCCCGCTGTTGTTACACACACATCGGTGACCCATCCAATCATGTGACTCCACAGTCCACAAGGGCCACACTGCCGCTGCTGGGGTATTTTTCGGTTTGATTCCCAGGCATAGAGCAGTGGTTTTCAACCAGTGGTCCGGGGACCACCAGTGGTCCTTGAGGGGGTTCCAGGTGGTCCCCATGGAGCTAAATGATGGAGAGTTGATAACCAACCAAATGGATCTGTAACTCTCAAGAGTTACAGATTATTATTGTTAAACATTTGTATTACTTAATTTACTAATGTAGAACAACTGTTTTTTCTTTTAATCAACGTTTGCCACAACACAACAGGCATGTTAAAATGCTGATAGACTTTTTTAAATATGGTCTTCTACGTGAAATTGCAAACTCTTTTTCTGAGCAAATTTGTGGAAGCATTGAATTGATTGATTCATTGAAGATAAAAAAAGAACATCCAAAATAAAGCACTATTAAAGACTGGTTTACATCAGGTTCATCCATTTTCAATTCATCACAACATTTAGAGCCTATAAACTGAAACTCTCAATCCAACAAATGTGACCGTATACTAGAGATTAATTTAAACAAACTAAACCAATAATAAAACCAAGGATAAACTAGTGGGCTACCGAGGGGCAGCCAGTACAGTACACTTCGGGGTCGCAAAGTTCTACAGGTCACCGTCAGCTCTGCAACACCCACAACTTTATGTGTAAACCGCTGGTGGTGTTGCTGATGTTGATGGAGAGACAGCGCCCCCCTGTGGCCATAGTAAACGTTTAAATGGACAACAGGTCATTTACAGCAGTGGGGTTTCAACACTTATATTTGATGACATTTAGCCTCTCAGACCCAAATCTAAAGGCAATGTTGTTTTATATGTAGGCCTATACGGATTTGTCCACAATTCCATGCTGTAGGTAGGAGAAAAGTAGATAACAGGTAAAGTTTGCCCGTTATCTCCTACCGACAGCATGGAATTGTTTGCCTGACAATTCTTCTACATTCTCTAATGGTGTCAACTTCTTGTACATTAAGTAATGCAGATCCAAATCCTGACTTCCTGACTATAGCAGTCTTGTACACAGCATGGGTCCGTTTGGACCCAGTACCGTAGCAGGGGTTAGGTCTTTCAAAATGGAGGGATCTCCCAGCATGAATGAGAAGGAATACTGTACCTTCATCAACAATTATGGGAATAACATCATTTACTGCTGTACAACATAGAGGGTATGCATAAAGTGAATGGGGAAATCGAGTGACAAAGTGACATGGCAAATTGAGTTTAATGTCGTTTGATGCAATGCGATAGGACTGGTTCTGTTTGGATGTACGGGGCTATCAAGGCCAGAAAGTAGTTTTTTAGTTTTTTTGCCACTCAGTAGGCGTTCCTGCATAACTTCCAGGTATGATGATGTCACGCGCATACCCCCTACAAGCTCACGTGAAATTTAATCCTGAAAAGTAAGGTATTTGAGACATGGGGCTGTATTTTGCGTGTCTTAAGTACCAGGTCTTATTCCCTAACTTGAGTAAACTAAAGACCTGGAGGCGTGATCAATGCCATTTGGTTATTCTGAGTGGCCAAAGAGCATTGACCACGCCTCCAGGTCTTTAGTTTACTCAAGTTAGGGAATAAGACCTGGTACTTAAGACACGCAAAATACAGCCCATGGTTTCCACACGAGTGTCCAGCGACAGTTATGTCATAATTTCACTCCAACACAGTGTAATGAAGAGGAAGAGGTTGTGCTCGTTGAAGCTGAACAATATATTTGACGTTAATAGTTAGAACGAGTAAAAAGGGTCATTTGGATAGGTATACATTTATTTGTATAGCTCATTTCAACAAGGCAATTCAGTCTCCTTTACATAAAAATAAATAAATGAATTGACAGAAACACATCACGAGATCATGTCAATTGAACACAATACAAACCGTTTGGAATAGAAAATAGGAATACTTTCAGATAAAATTGAAATATAAGAATACAATGACTGAATAGCTTTGATTTCCATGATGTAGATGTGACAGGAGTTGAAATAATTTCAGTCGGGCAGTGACTAGTATTTCGTTTTCAACGAGGCGTGCGTTTATTTTGGACATGCAGAGAAGTTGAGGGGCGACAAGTAACACAAGCGTATTTTAGTGAGTGCAGTCCCATGAAATTTCATGGTGAAAAATTAACACCACCAAAACCAAATACCAATGCAGCAGTACGTGTCTCAGATAGATATATTAATCAGTCAGTTATAAGCTATACTTTGTGATGTATCAGGTTTCAAGCAAACCCACCAGAATGATAATATGCATGTTCTGTATGTGTCAAATAACATACGTTTATTAACAAATTCAAATTAACCAAGAGTCTGTCCTTCATGACCCCTCACAGGGACGTGCACACACAGACATCAAAGGGGGCTTCAGCAGCACCCTGCCCTTTTACCCGTCTGTAAAACAACTGCCCTCTCCAGACCACGAATGCAGCATTTACTACATGGTGAAAGAAATGCAAAATGCCACTCTTTTCCATGCAGCGTTCAGGAGAATTGGCTTTTTGAACTTGAATGCAGCATTTTGCGTTGAACAACTTAGTTTTGCAAATTCATGTCGTACACACCGCATCTCCACTAGCTAAAGAGTGCTGTTGCGCCCCGAAAAGTGTGTGTGTGTGTGTGTGTGTGTGTGTGTGTAATAGCAGATCTACAAGCTGATGTGTGCGTGAGTGTGTGTGTGTGTCTAATAGCGGATCTACAAGCCCAGAACGCGTTGCACTGAGTCACGCTGAGAGCTTGTAGATCAGCAATGTTTGGCCAAAAGTTCCCTCTTACGGGATTTCAGCCCCTGCCTCTCTAACACTCTCTGCACGTCCCTGACCCACCCATGACAAGAAACCAGACGACTGCCGTTGTAGCTGAACTAGACGACATGGCAATGACAAGAAGCTGACCAGTTGCCATTGATGCTGACCTCATCAGGTCAAAGAAACAAAAGAGGGGCACGGTGGTGCAGTCGATAGCGCAGAGTCTGACCTTCATGACAGCATCCCAACCAGCTGATGATGCCCCCGACGACAGCTGCATGCACAGGACTAAAGAATTGGGAGGTTTGAACAGAACATATATATAATATATAATATATAAGATCGTTCTGACATGGAGTTCCAGTTTCAACCCAGGTTGAATCCCAACTTGAAGACGTTACCGAATGGGCAAATTGCAACCAGCCAGTACATTGTCGGCTGGCACAACTTGGCAGGTGTGAAACCCCTAAAATACATAAGAAATATATGCCTCGTTACGAGGTATGCTATCCATCAACAAAGCGAGCACATACCGGGGCACGGTGGCACAGTTGGTAGTGCTGTCGCCTCACAGCTAGAAGGTCCTGGGTTCGATTCCCGCTCGGGGCGCTGTGGGTGCTGGTGGCGTGTTTCCTCCTCCGCGTCATCAGTGCCCATACCCGAAGGCGGGGTTGGCGAAAGGGCCTTTCTGTGTGGAGTTTGCATGTTCTCCCCGTGTCCCCTAGGGTAGGTACCCTCACAAAAACATGCAGTTATCCTGGTCTCTAAACTGCCTCCCCCTGGCCAGCCGGGGCGCCTGATGGAGGGGAAAGGAACTGGTTAGAATAACGTGCTACGTCCAACCAGGGAAACTCCCCCCTGTCAGGTGTAAAGGAGCAACTTGGACACTCAGGCATGAAGGAAGCATGAATTAAGTCCGTTGCTCTCCCCAGGTTGGCGGAGGGTGTGTAGAGCCCAGGATCACATTAGATGATTGACACAGGGGTGAAAAATGGGTTACAAAATCGTGGGATAAAAAATATATTAGGAAAAAATCATAGCGAGCACATGCGGTTTCTTCAGGATTCCTTTTTTAATAATAAATATCATTAGGCCCAATATGGAATGAGTCATTGGCAGGGCTTTTCCTCTGTATGAATCTTCATGTGCATCTTTAGAGAAACATTTTGATCAAAGCTTTTGTCACACACACTACAAGAAAACAGCTCACCTGTATGAATCCTCATGTGTTCTTCTAGATCTTCATTAGTAGTAAAGCTTATGCTACAAACTGCACAACTAAAGGGCTTGTCTCCTGCATGAAAACTCCTAATGTGTCTTTTCAGATGTTGAGGTTGGTTAAAGCTTTTGCTACAAACTAGACAAGTAAAGGGCCTTTCCCCTGTATGAATCCTCATGTGCTTGTTCAGATTTTGTATTTGGTTAAAGCTTTTGCTACAAAATGGACAGACAAATGGTCTTTCCCCTGTATGAATGGCCATGTGCTTTTTCAGATTTCCTTTGAGCGTAAAGCTTTTGCTACAAACGGTACAACTAAAGGGTCTTCCCCCCGAATCAATCCTCATGTCTTCAGCGTCCGATTCAGAACAGTGTGAAGAGAGCAGCTGGTCATCACCGGTTGGCTGTGATTGTAACCAGTGCTCTACATAAGCTTGTGTTTTTATGTTTTCAGTCGAGGTGCTGACTGAAGGCTCTGTCTCTCTGAATGATGAACCCTCTGGGCTTAGAAGACCCTCCTCCTGTTCTTTTATCTCTGGAGATTCTGGCGTCACCGGGACCACACTGGGACCCATCTCGTCCTGTTCAGGAGAAACATCTTTGCGCAAAGGACCGGATTGGAGAGCTAGAGAGTGCTTTACATACGCTTGTTTTTTAACATTCTCAGTCGAGGTGCTGGCTGAAGGCTCCGTCTCTCCGAACGTCGACGCGCCAGCCTCCCCTGGACTCAGAAGTACCTCCTCCTGTTCCTCTTTTATCTCAGGAGGTTCTGGTGGTGTCACCTGCGTCCTCATGTCTCCAGCGTCGGATTCAGAAGAGTGGGAAGAAAGCTGCTGGTCATCACTAGTCGGTTCTGATGGTACACAGTACTCTATATAAGGATCCGTGTCTGAGAGCGTTGACCCGCCAGCCTCCTCTGGACTTAGACACACCTCCTCCTGTTGTTCTTTTATCTCTGCCGGTCCTGGTGTCACCTCTCTGCACAAAGGAGGGGTTTGGAGAGCTAGAAGGAAAGAGAGGAGAGCAACTCAATGCGTTTTCAAATTGATTCTTATTACCTATTCATTTGTTTTGTAATGATATTTTACAATTGTCTGACCCGAGGCCGATTTTAAAAAATGATTTCTAAAATCCTAATCTTCCCAAAAATTCCGTCTTCTGATAAACTTCAAATTTTAGTACTACTCATATACTTAAAGGGACAACTTTAGTTTTTTCCAACCACGGTTCATGTTTTAGGTTGTTAATAGAGAAACTAAAAGATGAGTGTTGTTTATTTGCTGCTTTCTTTCGTTTTAGGGATTTTAGCTGTTTTTGACATTCGAATTTTATAGCGATTTATTTTTGTATTATTTACTATATCCCTACTACACTACAATAATATAATTTCTTGGGGTCTAGTAGGACTATAGTAAATAATACAAAAATAAATCGCTATAACATTTTGTAAAAAAGTTGTACTTAGTCAACTTAACCCATTTTGGACTGAGGTCTGAAAAACCCATGTTTCTATGTCAGTGGTGCTCAACCTTTTTCATGTCAAGGACTCACAGAATTATCTGCATTTGGCTGCAGACCCCCCCCCCATCTGAACATATTCCAGGGACCGTCCCAGAAGCAAAGATTTGAGTTAAAATCTCGGTGCCGCGCTATGAGCTTGTAGATTTGCCATTTTTCAATAGCAGCACATTTCTATTACAGTTTTAGTCATAGCCGGTAGGCGATGTTGTCCAGTGGCTAGGGAGGAAGATGAGGAAAGCAAGCGAGTGGACCACTGCCCCCCTTTGCCTGACAGCGCGTGTGTGTGTGTGTGTGTGTGTGTGTGTGTGTGTGTGTGTGTGTGACTCACAGCCCGTCTCAGTGCCAGTGCAGTAGTTGTTGTTCGCTGCAGCGAAGGTGAAGAACGTTATGCAGGCAGTAGTCCCCCAGGGGGCAGCAGAGCAGTCCCTGGTCTGCACACACACAATGTACCATTATAAAGTCCATTTAACCCATTTTGACTCGAGATCAGATTCTAAAAACGTCTTCTACATCCTGACAGTTTTCTGAAAAAGCTATGTTTCTAGGTCAGTCGTTCTTCGATTTAAAATACCACTATATACCACCCTTTTCACATTGGCCGGTTATAGGTGGAGTTTTGCACGACACTTCCAGTCAGACCTTCCCCTCCAGGCAATCATCTTAAGACAGGTACATTAGGAAGAAAATAGCATATCTACAAGTTCACAACGCCTCCAGTATTTCCAGTTAACCACTTCAACCCACACTGTACATTTCGGACTTTTGAAAATAACCGGTCTACAAGCTTGGGTTGCTTTGGTTTACAAAAACAATACAAAAACAAATAATAATTTTGAACATCTCTGGCAGTAAACGCCTGTGGTACCAGAGGCTAAACAGAGCTAGTCTTTTCTTCCTTCTTTTTTTTATCCCCTCTCCTCTGATGGGATCCACGCTCTGGGATGTGATTCATTGACTGAATACTGTATTAGTTTGCAAAGACAACTAGACAAGCACATACAGTCAATACAAACAAATGTGTCTGCTAATAGGATTAAACACAAGAAAGCATTCGGCTCAACCGAATGTGAATCCCTTGACTCCTTCAAAACAGCTCCTTTAAGCAGACTTATAAGTCTGAGCTTACAAGTCTCCCTCCCCAGCACCACCACCACTTTCACCCCATACTATAGGCTACATGTTTTTCGATTTTTTAAAAACTTTCTTTATATGATGATTTCCTGCTGTTGTTATAATAGAAGTGTATATTTGTACGTATTTAAAAAAATGTTCTGATGAATTAATTGATTGATTTCTAAATGTATTTATTAGTTTGCAGAATTACAGTACATTCCAAGCACAACTCAATACAAAAACTGTTAACTGTGATCAAGTGGACGACACCATAAAGCATTACACAATAGGGCCCACCATTTTCAATTAATCAAAAAAGAATGGTGGACCCTGTTGTAAACAAGTGAAATGCTTAATCACGGTTCGTGTGTTCAAGTCAACAGTATTTGTATTGACTTGTGCTTTCGTTTAAAATGTACCCATTCTGCTGCATACTGTGACTGTCACAGTATGCAGACACAGTGCGACATAAACATTTCAATCAATCACTAATAATATAATATAATATAATATAATATAATATATGGCTTGTAGTATTTCCATCCTTTGATTTGTCCTCACCTCTGGTAGTGGTCTGCACCGTCTGACTCTGGTCGCTCCTCGATTAGCAGCCAAACCCAGGCTTTTATTCTCGTCCAAACGTCTAATTTCGTCGGCGAGTTTTCGAAGCTTCTCCGTGCACGAGCGATACTGGTTTAATTTCGTGCGGCAGGTCCCGCACACGGACTTTGACGAGACGTCGTCGTCGCTTGTTTTCGTCACCGCCGTCCCAGTGAGCTCCTCCAACACCAGCGCGTAGTCCTGCTTCACGTCCCGGATGAACAGATTGTGTTTGTTTTTGGGAGTCCAAAACTTATCTCCGCAGAGTCTGCAGCACGAGTCCGTGGTGGATTTAGCAGCCGTAGACATGTGTATATAAAAAAAACCTAATTATATTAAAGTTCATTCGCCGCTCAGTTCATCTTTATGGAGGCCGCCATTTTGGATTTATAGCTATAGGTTTTAAGCCAAATAGTTCCTCGATAGTTATCGTTCCCAATCAATCCCACAATAATTAGAAGGCTTAGTACTGCACTTATACAAACCTGTGACACACACACACTGTAAACACCACTTAATTACCCGTCATGCAACACTGGTACCGAGAGACCTCACTAATCAACTGACGATCTCGCTAGATTAAACTAAACGATCACAGATCGTGGGGGGGGGAATAGCAAAATGTGTGGCATGAAAATGGGCTTTTAATGTCTTAACAGTTGTGTAATTTATTATTTGTGAGATCCATATATCCATGAGACTCCATGTTATTCCTTTGCCAAATCACCAATAAACAGATTGAGTAAACAGATAGTATATTCAATTCAATTAAATTCAAACTTTATTCAAGACACTCACAGGGGGGTCCATAGGGCAGAACACATAAAACATAAAAACTCAAAAGTAAACAAACTATAAATAAAATAAACATAAACATAAACAAGCAAACAGGGGGGACTTATCTCTGTACATACAGGCTAGAACGCCAGTGGCTCCACAGCTTAGATGATAGTCTGACAGAGCTCTTAGCAGGGTTAGAAAGTGATGCAATGATGCTGTTCTCAGAGTCTGTTAACCTGCACATAAATCTATACATGAGGTTTCGTAGCACAGCAGGGCAAGTGGGTACATTTATTTATACAAACATTTGACTGGCACTACAGCATCTTGGGGCTTTGAGCAGCAGTCTCATGCAGTCATTATATGCCACTGTCATTTTTTGCAGGCTGCCCTTTTTGTAGTGTCGCCACAAGTGGGCAGTGTACAGCGGAGTACAATAAGCTTTAAAAAGTGAGATTTTCACAGGAACAGAGCAGAAATTAAACTTGCGCATGAGTGTGTTGGCTTGAGCATACAGTTTACGCCGCTCTCTAAAGATTGGTCTCTTTGCATTCTTTTAATGCCATTCCAGACAGGTAGAAATCAGGAAATACCAGCTTACTGTCTTCCTTACTTCTCAAGTCTTATAGAAGTCATTTTAATGCAATTTAGGAAGATGGATTCTTAGAGGTATGGAACCTGGCGTTTTGAGGGACGCTAGCCCCTCCTATATACAGCTATAGTGTAGAACACAAACATTAAATCCCATTATCAATTTACGTCATGTATCTGAGCAAATTGGCTATTTTGCTAACAACACAAACATTAAATCCCATTGACAATGAATGGATAATTTACATCATCTGAGGACGAGCTTATCAGCAATTTTCTCCCAATATGAATATTAAATCCATTGACAATGAAGCAATATGACAATTAGATCAAATAGACATGCTATAGAGATTATTGTCCTACAAACATTAAATGCCATTGACAATGAATGCAGACTTTTCGTCAAATGCGTCTGAGCAAATCGACATGTTACATCAGGATGATGTACGATGATAAGGGCTAGCAAATTAACTATTTTCGTCCTACACAAAGACCAGTAAAACGCCGGAGGGCGAGAAGCGACCTCGCCCTAAAGCAGCAGTTCCCAAACCCTAAAGGGTGCAGGTCACATGCACTGGCCATAATGGAGCGTGTCTTGGAGCCTCAATGGAGGGCAACAGTTGATATTCCACATTTAAAACATGTAAGGGGTCAGAGCAGATACTCTTCACCAGTCTAAGCATACTTAAAAGTGAAATAAGACTCCATGTTATTCCTTTGCCAAATGACCAAGAAACCGATTGAGTAAATACATAAATAATTTTAAATACAATTTCTGAAGATGGATTCTTAGAGGTATATGGACCCCTTCTTGAGGGCCGCAATCATAGCTATAGTGTAGACTGTAGATTCTGTCCTAACACAAACATTAATCCCATTGACAATGAATGGAGAATTTACGTCATATGTGATAAGCAGTTTTTCACTTATATACCCTTTTCTTTTCTTTTTCATTTTGTTGTTTATCGTTTTTGTTTTTATGTTTTTTGTTAGCATCTTATCTGTATGATTATGTTACCGATTACCGATGTACACCGTCTTGTATGTCTAGTGTTGTCCTTGTGTCCAATCATAAATGATAAAATAATAAATGCAATTTCTTTGTGGTTTCAGTTATGCCAGATACTGTATATCCTAAATTAATTGCAATGAAATAATTTTGCAATAACCCATCAGATATAATACTTGCGTACTAAAAACTCTACTTGATCACTATTTAAAAAACTACTTTATCACTATGTAAAATGTACTAAAATATATAGCGTTACATAAATACATATTCACTATATGAGCAAGTAGTAAAAATCTCTACTTGATCACTATGTAACATTAAATAAACCCCACAATTATGACATAAAAGAGTAAACATGGTACTGAAGTTTCTGACGTTTTTAAGTATTTTTAATCTGTGTTTGACCGATTTGGAAGCTTTGATTCATCTCTTCCTTCCTTGTTTATTGACACCACATTGTACCGCCTAACTGGCTAACTAGTGGCTATAGCTATGACAGAGCAGATCAGAAGCAGGAACGTAGGGACGCACATGCCAACCCCACACCTGGAGGTGGTACAATGAGGTGTCAATAAACAAGGAAGGAAGAGATGAATCAAAGCTTCCAAATCGGTCAAACACAGATTAAAAATACTTAACGGCTTCTGCGGCACAGGAAAATTTGCTGCGGTGTCCGTTGTATCATAGAGTTCTCAGAATCAGAATCACTCAAACGACCAGAAGCCCCCAAACGCCGCAGAAACGACGTATCCGAAGGTATTTATGTCTGCGTTCTATCATTTACATACGAAAACACATTAACGAACAGGGACCCCATGGGTCAGCCCGGTTCGGCACGATAGATTGGGCTGACCCAGGGGGTTCCGAGAGGGGCTAGTAGTGTTGTAGTAGTGTTGTGACTACATATTCACTACACAAGCAAGTAGTAAAACCTCTACTGTACATAATCACTATTTAAAAGCCCTTGTAGTGAAGCAGTAGTGTTTTAACATCTTTTTCACTACTACACGTGGTTACTACTGGGAACACTACTGTTTCACTACAATACTCCACTGGTGTGTCTTGAGTAGTGTATAAATTACAGATTTACTAGACAATTGCTACACGTGACTACACAGCCACTCCAAACGAATAGGTTTTGTGTAGTAATTCAACAGCAGTTTTTTGTGAGGGTATTGAACTGTTATTGATCAACTAACATGTATGAATCCTCATGTGAGAATTGAGATAAGATTGTAAAGAAAAGCTTTTGTTACAAACTGTACAAACAAAGGTTTTTTCCATATGAACCCGCCTCATGTGCTGTTTCAGATGTTTTACTTGTCTGCTACAAACTGTACAAGTAAAGGTTCTTCCCCCTGTATGAGTCGTCAAGTGAAGTTTCAGATCTGAATTATGATGAAAGCTTTTACTACAAATTGTACAGGGAAAGGAAGGCTTTTTCTTCATATGAATAACCTTGTGCTTTTTAAGATTCCAAGACAATGAAAAGCTTTTGCTACAGATTGAACAAGCAAAGGGCCTTTCCCCGGTATGAGTAATCATGTGATTTTTCAGATGTTCCTTAGCTCCAAAGCCTCTGCTACAAATTGTACAAGTAAAGGGTTTTTCCCCTGTGTGAATACGCTTGTGATGTTTCAGGCGTGATATATGTTTAAAGCATTTACTACAATGGTTACAAGGATAAGGCCTTACATGAATCTTCAGGTGTATCTTCAGATGTGCTTTAAAAATATAGCTTCTGCAACAAACCTCACAAACAAAAGGCCTTACCCCGTGAGTCTTCATGTGTTTCTGCAGATTTCTTTCGTGAGCAAAGTGTCTTTTACAAACCGTACAAACAAAGCCTTCAGAACCGTGTGAAGAGAGGAGCTGTTGGTCACCTGTGGTTGGTACCCAGTAGTGTGTGAAAGCTTCAGTTGAGGTGCTGGCTGGATACTGCTCCGCCTCTCCACTTTCATCATCTTCACTCTTCACTGCTAGTAATGTCAACGTTGACCCACCGCCCTCCTCCTGCTCCTCCTTAATCTGTGGAAGTTCTAGGTTCACCTGGACCAGACTGCCACTCATCCTCTCCTGCTGTTCATAGGAAATCTCCTCTTTGCACACAGGAAGGAATTGGAGACCTGGACAGAGGATGTAACATCACAGAAAGTTTTCTGATTGGGTAGCATCAATTCTCCCAGTTACCAATTTGTTTTGTAATGAATGATTGGATTCATTTTGAGCAGACCCATGTTCCACTGCCTTCTGCTACACTAAATAAAATCGCACTAATTAACGACACCTGCCACTTTTCCAAGAGTAAAATGTATTTCTCATTAAAGGACCACTTCACCACTTTTCAACCTATCTTCATATAATTGGTCCTCACTAATGTTCATGAATTGATACAACAAGAAACTCGTCCAGCCTTAGGCCGGTCTCGATTCTAGTTCCACGTGTCATTGGCTCCCTTGACGTTGTCACCCTTGCAATGTTGCACTGGTAATTGTAGTGAGCAAGGAAGGTGTTGGTGTGAGTATGAGTGTGATTGAGAATAGGGAAGTAGATTGAAATAAGATAGCATTTGTTGTGTATTGTCATGTTGTATTACAGTGTTTGTAGCAAAGAGTAAGAAAGGCTAAATAGTAGTAGAATTACATCCAGGATATGACAGTGTAGTATGAACATGAAACAGTGAAACAGTAACGAAGAGCCATACTGTACTGTACCATACTGTACTGTATTTGACTGTACCATAGTGTAACGTACTGTACTGCAGGGGTTATCAAACTGTGCGTATTTCTTTGCAACTGAATGGCTGGAAAACGGAAATGAAGAGTTTACATATAGTACACATAGTACATGCATACATCTTCCCTAATGATTATATCTGGTTATTTATTTATGTTGTATTGTCTCTATTATTAAGGTTATTGTAGCAGTCAATTTATATTGGGGGTCGGGAGGGTGCGGGGGTCCCGAGACATTGCCAAAGAATGTCCGGGAGTCCCCGGCCAAAAACGTTGAGAACCCCTGCTGTACTGTACCATACTGTACTGTACCAGACTGTACTATGCAGTAGCACACCATGTACAGCACTCTATGGACGAGTAAGACGCGCGAACGCGGGAAGCGAACGCACTCAGCTCCATATATGGGCACAAAAGGGGCCAGGTCCACAACAAACAAATCACTGGCCCCTTTTGTGCCCATACATGGAGCTGAGTGGACCTGGCCCCTTTTGTGCCCATATATGGAGCTGAGTGATTGCTGATGCAACACACTCCATATTTGGATAGCGGGACAGACACACACACAGACACACAGACATGATCTGCTAGGTCTCATAGTAAGTGCTCACTGCATTCGCAACAATTAGTTAGCCCATTTCAACCTGAGGACGATTCTACAAAAATCCTGACAGTTTTCGGAAAAACCTCATGTTTCAGTGGTGCTCAATCTTTTTCATGTCAAGGACCCCGGAAATATATGTATTTTGCCGCGGACCCCATCTGAAAATATGTTGTTCCAGGGACCCCCCCAGAAGCAAAAACTCGCTCTGAAAGAATATACATTGAAAGATTTGCGTCACACTGTTACTCACAGTCGAAAATGGGAACAGTGCAGGCAGCAATCCTCCAGGGGACAGCAGAGTTCAGGTCCTGACTCAGCAGCTTCATACAGTGCCCACACACACACACACACACACATGACATAGTAAGACACATAAGGGCGAGAAGCGCGAGGTCCCGTGCACGCTTTCACCTCGTTTACGGCAGACTGCTGGGCGAGAGCTGGCGCTTTGGCATGGTGGGGTCAGATCAACATGGAATTAATTCTGTACTGGCCATATAAGGAACGTGTCTTGAGTGACAGTGTTGTACAGGGTTTGATGAGGTCAGATTAACATGGAATGTCAGAACAGGTCTGCTCCATATAGAGCGTCGCAGTCCCACCCCCTTTCAGAACGACGAGTGGCCCAGGAAATGAATCCCAATGCATTTTTCCCATAGGCTTTTCTTAAATTATTAATTTAAAGACGGTTACGCTGCGGACAAAGCCAACTCGGATCGTGACAAATCATGACAATGAACACAATATGTTGGGCCGATCAAATCATTAGAAAGAAGAAAATAAAGGCAGCAGACAACACTATTTGTTTTGTTTTTCTTCTTATAAATTATTTGATCGGCCCAAAACATTGTGTTCATTGTCATGATTTGTCACGATCCGAGTTGGCTTTGTCCGCGGCGTAACCGTCTTTAAATAAATACTTTAAGAAAAAATGCATTGGGATTCATTTCCTGGGCCACTCGTCATTCTGAAAGGGGGAGGGACTGCGACGCTCTATATGCAGATCTAAGGGTGATAGCGGGGACATTATCTTGAGTGTACAGGGTATGATGAGGGCCAGGCCTTAATTTCCGGGCCTGTTGAGAACTCCAGTTTTTGCCGGCTGCCGTGCACGGCTGCACTAATAACTTTGGGGCGGGCCCGTCTAGAGTTTGAATGGACAGGTATAGGAGACAGTCAAACATACCCGTCAAAAGGGAGACATGGAAGAGGAAGGATGGATGGGGAAGGATCAACATATGCGTGACGTAACGTGCCTTCCACCCTTTTGGCGTACCGGATATAATCATTAAGATAAGTTTATGCATGTACTATGTGTTCTATGTAAACTCTTCATTTCTATTTTCTAGCCATTCAGTTGCAAAAAATATATATTTGGGGACACCCAAAATTATTTGGCGACCCCCCCTAGGGGTCGCAACCTACGGGTTGAGAACCCCTGGTCTAGAGCAGGGGTTCTCAACCCATGGGTCATGACCCCTCGGGGGGATGGCTGGAAAATGGAAATGAAGAGTTTACATAGTACATGCATACACTTTCCTTAATGATTATATCTGGTTTCAGTATTTATTTATGATATATTTTCTCTATTATTAAGGTTATTTTTGCAGTCAGTTTGTATTGGGGTGGGGAGGAGGTCGCGAGACACAGCCAAAGCATTTATGGGGGTCCCCAGCCAAAAAGGTTGAGAACCCCTGGTCTAGAGGAACCACAAGCGTAGACAGCTCGGGTTAGATTCAACGGTACCCCCTACAGGGCAAGACAAATATGTGAGAAGCACTTGCCGTAAAAAACCTTAAATGTCTGACCCATTGATATTTTAAAAAATAAATCACACCCGTGTGAACTGAGTGGTACAAGTTGGTTGTAGGAGCCATGTGTGTCGACGGGAGGGCGGAACAATAGTTACACTCTGGGGAGGAGGTGTGGAAGGGCAAGGCACGCTACGCCACGCTGCCACTCAAGTGACTACTGGCCAATCACAGCGCATCTTTTTGCGGCACTTGTCAGACCCGAACGTCCGCTCTGTGACACACGCAGAAGCTTCTGTGAAGCACCAGAGCCGGAAGAGGCGTCTAACCTTTCTGTGGTCTGAGCCTGTCGTTATAGGCATTTTCAAAAAGGAAGGACACTTACCTCTGTTCCGCTGGCACGAGCAGTCACTTCCCTGTCACCGTGGTCCTCCAGGCCACAGGGGGAGCTACTATCTCCTCCTCCTCCTGTCAAGGCCTCCCAGCCAGTCTCTCTGGTCTCCACAGCCCCACAATGCATCGCTGCAGCCCCCTCCACCTTCTCAATCAGGAGTTCACTCTCAGCCTGGTTCTCAGTATCTGCTGACTGATGAGAGAGACACTTTAGACATGGACTCAATGGAACCACGACATCCAATGCTGTGGGCACCAACACATAAGGACGTGCCACATTATATAACACAAGACGCGCAGGAACGCAAAGCACCAACTGGCAACGAGCTGCCTGGCCAGACGTATGGAGAATCGGGATGACACGAAGCTGTGATGGAGCACTCATCTGAGGAAATCTTTCTGAAAACGGGCATGATTTAGAAGACATTCTGTAGAATCAGTTCTCAGGTTTAAATGGGTTATATGCAGTGTTGGGTAATACACACTACGTAATTTAATATATTACGTAATATATTACTGAAATGCGTTAACTTGTAATATAATACATTACTTGATTAAAACAGTTTAACCCATTCTGAACGGGAACCCGTTTTGGTGTCAGCGTCATGTTATGCTTTAGCTATTGAAAAATAGCAGATCTACAAGCTCATAGCGCGCCACCGAGTGGCGCGCTACGAGCTTGTAGGTCTGCTATTTTTGAAAAATCGAAGAACGACTGACATTCTTAGAATCTGATCTCAGGTCAGAATGGGTTAATCAGACCAGTGTGTGTCCAGTGGAAACCTCGTATGAATCTGATCTCAGGTCAGAATGGGTTAAGAGCCATAAACGTCAAGACGTCTAATTGCCAATTATGTACCGGACGCCACGGACGACAAGACGTGATCCCTTGGGATTTATATATATTTTTTTCTTATCCATATTTTGAAAATTCCTCTAATCTGGTGTACAGGTGATGACATGCACATTACATGCATAATAGAATTACAAATTATTTCTCTCTTTATAATGGGAGAATTGGCACTCAAAGCCTAAACTGGTGACCACCAGGTGGCGCTGAAGGAGTTTTAATATATTATAAAAAATATGTCTTGTATTACTGCATTACTTTCTGTATTACTTTCTGTCTGTCTGTCTTGTGACATTATTATACGACAACTGCAGAAGTTAAAGTTAAATCACTTATTTTCTATAATTCGTCATCAAATTACTTATTGGCTTCCATGAATTCCAGGGAATACATTTAGCTCCTGTGTTAACTGTCCATAGCTGAGTAGGATGGGGTAGGTCTACGCCAGTAGCGCTTTCAGGAATTACATTTTGGGCAGGCAAGATGTGTCGTCCCTGTGCAGGAGGAGACATACCCTGAAGAAGGCAGTTGCATCTGCCGAAACGTTGGTTCCTATACTGCATCCTAAATACACTTTTGCTATAAGTGTGTGCGGCCACTCTTTTGTCTTTTTTATGACTTATCACTTAAGATGTGTCGTCCCGCCTGCCCAGGGGGCCGGGCCGGTTCCGGCGTGCCGCCCTGCGTCCGAAACGGTTGAGAAATGACAGTTACCGTGTGGCGGTTCCTCTACTGTACCCTCTATTGTCCTGTACTGTCTGTCACTGTACAATTTACAATTTAGCAGACGCTCTTAATCCAGAGCGATTTACATTAAGCAAGAAAAAAAAAGCATGGGAATACATAAAAATACATATCATGAAACATGCGTAAGCTAAGAAAGTAACAGTGGAATATCTATATAATGAAACTATACATATAAACTACTATGCTATACATATGTACTATGACGTGCTATGACTACATACAATGCAATTATAGTGCTGTCTTCATAACATGCTATAAGTCTGTGTCAAATGCTATCTAAGTCTACAGAAATGCTATCTAAGGGGGGTGGGGTAAGTGCTATGGGCCATGATGGAGTGTGAAAAGGTGGGTTTTCAGACTACGGCGGAAGATTGGGAGTGATGCTGCAGTTCTGACTGCAATGGGAAGTGCATTCCACAGTTTTGGAGCCAGAAGGGAGAAGAGTTTGGGACGTGTGGAGCCTGTGGGACGTGTGGGACGTGTGGGACGTTGTCCCGTTGTACTGTTCTGGCACACCCGAAAGCATCATATATACAGTTAATACATGCGTGTGTGTTTGTGTGTGTGTTAGGTTGCGCACAGGTGGTGAAAAACAACCATGCTGTTTTCGTGCTCATACCCAGACACCCACCCACCTACCCACCCACACACAGCTCCGTAAGGGAGTGGTTGCACCACTAAAAAAAAAAGTAGGCTACAGTATCAAGTCGGCCATACCATCCATGACCAGATTTTCTTTTAAAGTGGGTTTAATAACAAAATACCTTTTTTTAACTGACGGAAACTAAACTAAAACTAAATAAAAACAAAGCTATGATGAGTAAAACTATGACAAAATATTATATCTAACTATAAATGCACCACGTCTGTGTGTGTATGTGTGCGTGTTTGTGTGTGTCTGAAATCCACGTAAGTCGAGAACAGTTTGTGCCACCGACTTGAAATTCGACACATGCATTCCACACCCACAGGGAGTGCAGTACCCGCCCCGGTTGTCCAGAACCGCCACAAAAGGCCCCTGCCCGGTCAGACTACATATTTGGGCATGCCTGGCTGACAAAGAACTCCATATATGGGCATAACATGGGACACAGCTGACATCACTTCTGACATCATTGCATAGACTCCATATTTGGACATGGCTGAAATCCACGTAACCCGAGAACCGTTCGCCCCGCCGACTTCAAATTCGACACGCACGTTCTACACCCCCACGGGGAGTGCAGTGCCCGGTGTCCAGTCGGTCGGACCCACGGTTGTACAGAACTGCCGCAAAAGGCCTCTGCCCGGGCCACTCCATATTTGGGCATGACTGACACGTAAAACTTAAATTCTCCATTCATTGTCAATGGCATTTAATGTTTGTGTTAGGACAAAGATCTACATCTATATCTATATCTATATCTATATATTCACACAACGCAAATATCTATATGGCATTCAATACAATACAATACCAGTAAGACGCGCAAACATGGGAAGCGAACGCAGCTCATACATATTTAAGTTGTCACCATGACTCAGCCATAACCATATAAGGAGTCCCCAAAGCAGCTCCATATATAGGCACAAAAGCGTGACACACGGACACCAGCTCCATACATGGGCACAAAGGGGGGACACACAGACAGACAGACATGATCTGCTAGGTCTCATAGTAAGTGCTCACTGCGTTCGCAATTATACTTGAGGGTCGTGCTTTAAAGTCATTAACCCACTAAGGACAGGAACGCATCTGTTTAATGGCCCATGACGTAAATCACTGTCAAGTTCAAGTGCACGGTCATGTGCCCGAGACGGAGATTGATTAATCTCCGTCAAATTAGTGATAGCAAAACCGGTCGCATCATTATTTTCCAGATAATTTTAATTCGTTTCTAGATCGGATTTTCTGGTTTTTATTCAAAATCGTAGGTAGTTTTAGTTAGTTTCTATAGTGTTACGTTTTGAGGGGCACTAGCCCCTCCTATTAATGTTTGTCTTTAGTTCAATGTTTGCTTTGTAAACGCCATTGGCAATGAAGGGAAAATATTATCATCTTATCATAGCATCATATTGTTCCTCATTACGTCATATAGTCTCTTTATTGTTAATGGAGTTTAATGTTTGTGTTGGCACCTAATCAACATGAGTTAAGACTTTAATATATTAGCGCCCCTCACTTCACACGGGTGTGATTTTTGAGGGGCGCTAGCCCCTCCTATATACAGCTTTAATGTTAGTTTTTCTACGATGCTTGCTTAAAGATGGAGTGCCACCATTTCTTCCACCCTAAAACATGATCAACAGGTATTATTACAATATAAGGGGGAAGAACTTTTTCCAAAAAGTGTACAGTATTTGTTAAAATCATGCTTTTATGTGGACACGCCCACCAGTTCATTAAATATGCCTGGTTTGTCTGGTGGGTGGTGATGGGTGGTGAACTGGTGATCAGCCTGAACTGAAGCCGCACCCACAGCTGTAGTTGTATGATAAAGGGGGAGGGGTTAGGGGAGGGGCTGATAGTGTGGTGTCACTATATTACTGTCACTATATTACTGTCAAGGGTTCAGCCTCCAGAAAGAAACCCTAAATACAAAGTTAATACACATTGCACATAAAAACAACTCCAGGGTGTCTAATGAAGTACTGTCTCCTCATTTTTCAGACACATGAAAAACTGGGAAAATACAAAAAGTTTGTTTTGAGGACTAAAACAAACATTAGCACCCGTTGCTTAAACAAACGTTGTAATTGATGTTGTAAGATGATAAGAGCGCCCCTCACTTCAAACGGGTGTGATTTTTTATATACGTTCAGGTATTTGTCAGATTGTAAACAAGTGACGTCACCGACCGCAATGTGCCATAAGGTGGTGCCGACAGCTGATGTAAAACTACAGTGAAATAAATAGATTAAAGCTCATAAATTGACAAAACCTAAAACTAAGGGCATTTTGCCTGTCATTTCAGTTTGTTTTTGTTAGTTTTTGATTTTTTATTCCACGATTTTGTAACCCGTTTTTCACCCCTGTGTCAATTATCTAATGTCTCCGCCAACCTAGTCCCCATATATGGGGGACATGGGGAGAGCAGCGGCAAACACGCCGCCAGCACCCACAGCGCCCCGAGCGGGAATCGAGCCCAGGACCTTCTAGCTGTGAGGCGACAGCACTACCAACTGTGCCACCGTGCCCCCATGTTTTTTCTTTTTTTTAAGTTATCAAGTTAATGTTATAAATGTTTTGGTAATTTTTGGAATCCTGTTTTATTTTTTGTTTTTTAGTTTTACTATTTTTTTATTGGATATGGGCATAAACGGGACAAGGACATAGACGGGTACAACGGTTATAGCGGTATTGCATGACCAAGTGGACATACGCTCCTGATTTTTTTAAATGTTTCCAACTTGCATCGTTCCCAAGCAGATGGACCTAGTCATGGTAAATAGCTGGCAATAAGCTCCCTCAGCTGGTCTGTCTTGGTCTGAAAATGGAACGCCACCGGCGCACAATCCATTGATTGTTACATCGCAGGTTTGCAGGTGTAAAGTGGGTGAAATTTGTTTTTGTGCAAGCTCCATCGTTCGTGTAGTTTCCAGACAGAGCCATAAGGTCAAGGTGGTGAAACGTAGGTGTACTTTAGCAGCAGGTCTGTGCATGAGAGAGTATCAACGCATTGTCAGGTTCCACAAGGAAAGGTCCAGGTGGTGGCCAGGGCCTTTCTCAATAGTCTGATGTACCATCAGGTTTCCAGGTAGACACAGGCCTGGTGGTCTGGGGAGGGAATGCCCACCTTGCATGCCTATATATCTGATCAATCTGAGACTTAAGGCGTGCATTCTCACCCTCAAAATGTGCATTCTGGGCATCACGGCATGCAATCGGGTCCTCAAGATCTGCATTCTGCTCCTTAAGTAGTGCATTCTGGTCACCGAGGCATGCAATCTGATCCTCAAGATCTGTATTCTGGTCCTCAAGGTGTGCATTCTGCTTCTCAAGCAGTGCATTCTGGTTCTCAAAATCTGCATTCTGGTCGTTGAGGTCTGCATTCTGGCCGTCAAGGCGTGTAACCTGGTCCTCAAGATCTGCATTCTGCTCCTTAAGCTGTGCATTCTGGTCATCAAGGCGTGTAACCTGGTCCTCAAGATCTGCATTCTGGTCCTTAAGCTGTGCATTCTGGTCATCAAGGCATGCAATCTGATCCTCAAGATCTGTATTCTGGTCCTCGAGGTGTGCATTCTGCTTCTCAAGCAGTGCATTCTGGTTCTCAAAATCTGCATTCTGGTCGTTGAGGTCTGCATTCTGCTCCTTAAGCTGTGCATTCTGGTCATCAAGGCATGTAACCTGGTCCTGGACATCCGCATTCTGGCCATCGAGGCATGTGATCTGATCCTCAAGATCTGCATTCTGGTCATCCAGACATTTCATCTGGTCCTCAAGGGCTGCATTCTGGCCGTCAAGGCGTGCATTCTGGTCCTTAAAATGTGCATTCCGGTCATCAAGGCGTGTAACCTGGTCCTCGAGATCTGCATTCTGGCCCTTGAGGCATGTGACATGGTCCTCGAGATCTGCATTCTGGTCCTGAAGTAGTGCATTGTGGTCATAAAGGTGTGCATTCCGGTCCTTAAGTTGTGCATTCTGGTCCTTAAGTTGTGCATTCTGGCCATTGCACAACATAAGGACCAGCCTGCATGTCTGGTCCTTGAGTTGTGAATGCTGGCCATTGAGGCGTGTGTTCCGGTCCTCAAGAACTGCATTCTGGTCCTCAAGGTCTGCAATCTGGTCCTTAAGGTGTGCAATCTGATCCTCAAGATCTGCATTCTGGCCATTGAGGCATGCATTCTGCTCCTGAAGATCTGCAGTCTGGTCCTTAACTTGTGCATTCTGGTCATCAAGGCCTTTTATCTGGTCCTCGAAATATGCAAGGACCTCTACAATGTGTGCATTCTCACTCTCAAGATCTGTATTCTGGTCCTTAAGGTCTGCATTCTGGTCCTTAAGGTCTGTATTCTGGTCCTTAAGATCTGCATTCTGGTCCTGAAGATCTGCATTCTGGTCCACAAGATCTGCATTCTGGCCATTGAGGCATGCAATCTGGTCGCCAAGATCTGCATTCTGGTCCTTAACTTGTGCATTCTGGTCATCAAGGCATTTTATCTGGTCCTCGAAATCTGCATTCTGGTCCTTGAGGTATGCAATCTGATCCTCAAGATCTGCATTCTGGCCATCGAGGCATGCATTCTGGTCCTGAAGATCTGCATTCTGGTCCTTAAGGTCTGTATTCTGGTCCTTAAGGTCTGCATTCTGGTCCTTAAGGTCTGTATTCTGGTCCTTAAGATCTGCATTCTGGCCATCGAGGCATGCATTCTGGTCCTGAAGATCTGCATTCTGGTCATCAATGCATTTTATCTGGTCCTCGAAATCTGCATTCCATGCAATCTTTTCCTCAAGGTTTTCATTCTGGTTCTTAAGGTTTGCATTCTCACTCTCAAGATCTGTATTCTGGTGCTTAAGGTCTGTATTCTGGTCCTTAAGGTCGGCATTCTGGTCCTTAAGGACTGCGTTCTGGTCCTCAAGATCTGCATTCTGGGCATCAAGGCATTTAATCTGGTCCTCAAAGTCCAAATGGTCACAGGAGGTTTCAGCAGGTGATTGCTTCTGTAGCTCTTTCATAGACTTGATGGCTATAACACACTCGTCTCCCATGGCAGCCAGCACAACGACCAAAAAGTCATCCTGAGCATCAAACTTTGACACGATTTCCTTGCCCAGGTCACCTTCGGGAACCTGCAGGTCTTCCCTGATATCTCCGTTATCGGCCATCATAGACATGAAATTGTCGCTGATGTTGAGCAGCTGATAGTCCGTACGCTTGCTGTGAGGGCAGTCCATGTTGTGGGAAGAGGGAGCACTAGTGGTCTCTGGGAGGTCTGTCCCACCATGTTCCAGTGCATTCTCTGAGCCCAGAGTCTCAACATCCCACCCCTCCTCCGCATTTACCATTGTCCATCCACAGAATGGCTCTGCATCACTCGATGACATCATCTGTCCTTTTTTTTTCCGCTAGCAGGCGAGGAACGAGCGACTTCAAAGGCTGTTGTCGTCACAAAGGTAGGTAGGTTGGAGGACCCAGAGGCAGACTCACAGGAACACAAAAGCAGAAATGTCCTCAGTACGGATAGGATCTGTTATATGATGCAGCTGATTCACTCTTAGACCACAGGAAACAGCAGCAAAACAAAAGTCAACTATATTGACTACCAAGGAACTTTGCCACTGAAAAGCAGGTTAAATGCTCTGAGAGGGTTCTGGAGACAGTTCTGCTTATATATTGTTGTAGGTGACTGTGATGGAATGTGGCATCACTCCTTGTCACTTTGATGTCACTCGCTGACTCATTGACGATAGTTACTGTAATCAGTAATCACTCAGCTCCATATATGGGCACAAAAGGGGCCAGCTCCATTATATGGCCATAATGACATACGGGATCTCTAATGCCCATAAAAGAGACAAGGACATATCTCCATATACTGTATAGCAGCGGTTCCCAAAGTGGGGTCCGGATACCCCTACGGGTCCGTGAGAGAGTTCCAGGGGTCCCCCAGCTAAATGATAATTAGGAACCAAATGGACTCGTATGGGTCTGTAACTCAGAGTGTACAAATGGAACCAAATGGTCTATTTGGCTCATGGTTCTCAGAGTTTAATTAACTTTGATTTTACAATATACATTGGGCCATTATGGCCTAATTGAGCTCAAACCTGGGGTCCTTGAAATTAAACTGCATGGTTGAAAATCACTGCTAGAGCCATACAAATCTTATCTTATGGGGGTTTCCTTGGCATGAAGAGGTTTGGGAACCACTGCTGTATAGCCTGGAAACCAGACAAATTTGCCATTGCAAAAAAAAAACATTATATATATATATATGGGCAGCGGTGGCCTAAGGCTTAGAGGAGCGCCTTTGTTGCCGAAAGGTTGACAGTTTGATTCCCCGGACGGGCAGGACTAATCTGAGTCGGGAAGTGATTAATCATCACTCCCCCAACACCGCTGAAGTTAAGTGCTCTTGAGCAAGGCACTGAACCCCAGTGGATCTGCTTTGTGGCAGATAAAAGACTGTGGTTGTACTGGTCAGCTCCCAGATTTGAATGTGTGTCTTTCTGTGTGTTTCTATGTTCAGGCAGGGCGTTGCTGAAAGTGAGCACTTGTGCTCAGCTACTACCCTGGGTAAATAAATGAAAAAAGGCCAATGAAGGTGATCACCGCTGTTATCCTCCTCAGTGCCAGTATCTGCCCGACTGTTGTTCGTTCTGGGCGGAAGACGTTCTGTGAGTTTCTCAGTAGAGGGTTTAAGATTGGTCTAAGACAGTTGCGGATCATCCTGTTAGCGGTCTTGGTGACTTGTGAGCTCAGGCTGATGCCACGGTAGTTGTCCGTCTTGGTGACGGCCACGGTAGTTGTCCGTCTTGCCGCACTTGATCGTAGCCTTGGCCTTCTGGTACTCATCCATGGTGATTGGTCCATCTGGAATGGGAAGGTCATGGAAGACAGGGGCTATCGGATCATACTCATCCTCGGTTGCCGGCGGGTTACCTAGGAGTGTTTTGAAGTGCTGGTACCATGCTTCAACCCGTTCCTCTGCATTGTTTCCCCGGATCTTGGAAGTCTGAGAGGATGTCACATGGACGCACCACATCAGAAATGTGGACCTCTATGGGGACCTACCACGGGTCACGGACAAAGTCAGAGAGAGAAGGATGAGGCTGGCAGGGCACTGTCTCAGGCACCCAGAACTTGAGGCAAGTAGTGCCCTTGAGCCCTTGCTCAAGGGCACTTCAGCGGTGGGTGTTGGTCGAGTGATGATTAATCACTTCCCAACCCAGGAATCCCGAGTTGGTGTTGGCTAGACCTCACTCTCGCAGCATCTATCTATCTATCTATAAATGCAGTTGCACCACGTCTCTGTATGTCTGTCTGTTTGTACGTCTGTAATCAACGTAACTCGAGAACCATTTGCCCCACCGACTTCAAATTCGACCGTTCGACACGCGGGTTCAACACCCCCACAGGGAGTGCAGTGCCGGGTGTCGAGTCGGTCGGACCCACGGTTGTCCAGAATCGTCTCTGCCGGGCTCTGGACAGGGTCCCCTTGTCCAGGGTCCATATATGGAGCTGGCCTGTTCTGAAATTACAACACTCCATATTTGGGCATGCCCTGATATCACAACACTCAATATTTGGGCAAGCCTGAGGGAACTCCATATATAGGAATAAAAGTGACACAGGAGACAGATAAAGACATCTCCATAAATGGGCATAAAGAGACAGATGGTTGGAAAGGGTATTCTGACACAACGTCTCAATAAATGCACCAAGTCTCTGTGTGCACGTAAGTGTGTACGTCTGTAATCCATGTAACTGGAGAACCGTTCGCCCCACCGACTTAGTCGACTTTACCGATTTTAGTCGACTAAACCTACAGTTGATTTAGTCGATTAAAATGTATTTTGGCGGGCCTTGATGCCGTCGTAATGACTGTTATTACACTTGCTGAAAATCTGAATGCAATACATGTAGTCTTATTACGAGTAAGACGCGCAAACGCGGGAAGCGAACGCAGATCGTAAATTGCAATAACAATTAGAATAAATTACGAATTAGTGTCACTCAGCTCCATATATGGGCACAAAAGGGGCCAGGTCCACAACAAACAAATCACTGGCCCCTTTTGTGCCCATATATGGAGCTGAGTGGACCTGGCCCCTTTTGTGCCCATATATGGAGCTGAGTGATTGCTGATGCAACACACTCCATATTTGGATAGCGGGACAGACACACGGACAGACAGACAGACGCACAGACATGATCTGCTAGGTCTCATAGTAAGTGCTCACTGAGTTCGCAATAAGTCATCATAGCTTAGTTTTCATTTAGTTTGTCAGTGGAAAAAGGTAGTCGACGAACATTTTTCGTCTTAGTTTTAGTCGACGAAAACAACACTGATTCTGGCCAAGCCAGGCTACAGTCAGATCGGTGTTGCCACATAGGCGTGGCTCCAGAGGTGAGGGTCACAGAGTGGCCCAAACTTCTAGTCATTCTACATGCTCTAATTGTGTAGACTTTAAGTAAATGAAGATGGTTAACAATAATTTAAACCAAATGGATCCGTATAAGGGTCCATTTGGTTTCATTTTACATTAAATATCTAAATAATAATATACTGCGCATGCCACCAGTTCTCACTCCAAGGTTTTCTGAAACGTTAGCAGCCCTGATGCTGTAGCCGCATTTTGCAACACTAGATGTTGTTTTATAATGGGTTGAATCTAGAGTTGCAATACCCATTGATCCAAATCAAATTTCCGATATGCTTGTATTAAACAACCTTAAACTCACCAATGTTGCAGCTGTAGTGTAGGCCAAGCTTGAATTATCCTCTTTCAATCGGCAAAGTGTTTGTTTGTTTCATAAAAATCCACCGTAGACAACATGTTATGAGCTACTTTTTGCTAAGAAATTCAGTGCCATTATATATATTTGTAAGTGTTGGAGTTTGGAAGCACTTGTTTTTATTAACGGGTCTGCTCCTCCTGCATTAATTCGAAGCAGGTGATACACAGGGTCGTTCAGTGACTTTGACGAGCGCTTCCAAACGCTTACACAATAGAAAAAGAATCACCTGCAGAAGAATTTCTTGACAGATGATTTTTATGAATCGAATGAATCGATAATTCAAGCGTGCTCTACAGCTGTTGGTGAGTTAAATGATAGTTTAATATTAACCCATTCAGCCCTGAGGACGTTTCAACAAATGCCTTCTAAATAGAGTTTTCTGAAAAACCCTGTTTCTATGTCAGTCGTCCATTTTGGCCCCCTTTGGTGTTTTAAGCATTATGTTACACTTTAGCTATTGAAAAATAGCAGATCTACAAGCTCATAGCGCGGCAGTGCGTCATATCATATGCTGCTAAGGGACATACACATCGTAGCACCTGACTGATAACATTACTTGCACGCTCTACTTGCGCAAGTAACTAAACTTACACTAGCTCACAATCATGACACATGATAGCCGGTGAGAACGGTTTCGCCGACTTGCTAATGGAGGATCATTTAAAACAAAGGCGGCTTGCTGTATTTCGCTACTAACAGAAATGTGCATGCACACAAAGGGGAAAGGGCTGCCAAAGTAGCCTATCTTTTGTTGTTTTCTCTGGATTTTTCGCCCCTCTCGTTTCTAAGTTAGACTGGGCCACGGCCCGGGTGGCCCAATGGACCCTACGCCGGTGACCCCAGTATTCAGTAACTAGATAGAAAACAAGACAAATTAAAACACATTATCCCATTTAGACCCGAGGACGATTCTACAAATGTCTTCTAAATCCTGACAGTTCTGAAAAACCCTATGTTTCTATGTTAGTCGTTCTCAAACTTTTTCATGTCAAGGACCTCCCAAAATATATGTATTTGGCGGCCGACCGCCATCTGAAAATATGTTGTTCCAGTGACCTCCCAGAAGCAAAGATTTGAGTTCAAAATGTTCGCTCTGAAAGAATATATATTCAAAGATTTGCGCCACATTTTCACGATTTAGTGTTAGTCTAGTTTTAGTCGACTAAATATAAGATTTTAGTCTACTAAATCTACAGGTGATTTAGTCGAACAAAATGTATTTTGGCGGGCCTTGATGCCGTCGTAATGACAGTTTCTTTCACTTGCTGAAAATAGCCGATCTACAAGCACACAGCGCGTCGCAGCGTGACACGTTGTGGGCTTGTAGATCGTCTATTTTCAGGATGCAACTAATTGTAAAATGATTTATACTGGATCTCTTGTCCACTAGTCCCTTCCTAACATTTTAGTCTAGTTTTAATTTGTTGACGAAATTGTCAGTATAATTAGTCTTATAGTCAGCATAGCTTAGTTCTCATTTAATTTTCCTCAGTGAAAAAAGGTAGTCTAGTCAAGTCGACGAACATTTTTCGTTTTGGTTTTAGTCGACGTAAACAACATTGACCACAACTTACCTCTGTCACGATGTGTTGAGGGGGGGGCATACCAGCCCTTTCTGTTGTGCGACTGGGAGTTGCGGGGAGACCTCTTCTAGTTTTTCTCAACTTCCTCTGCGTCTTCGACGGAGACTCTCGTCGTCTTTTCTTCGTCACGCGGACGTCTGAATCCGTCTCTTCTGAACACCTCCACTCTTGGATGGTCAGCATGGATTGTTCTATTCTCTGAATGGACCGCACACACTTCTTGCAAACTCGACACGACTTGTTCTCTGTTCGTTCCAACGTCACACCGACTGTATCCAGACGTTGAAATACGTTGGAATCTCCCCGTTCCCATATCAGAGTGGTGTTACACAGAACGCCGTTATATCTAAGGTTGTCTTGGCAAAGACGGCAGAAATCGCTAACGTCCGACATGGTTACAACTTGTTGTTTTAGCGTGGTCTTTCCATGGGGTCTTTGGGTCTTTCAACTGAGGAGCAGACTGGCGCGCTACTACTTATGCCCACTTTTCAAGCTGCCAATGGGGTCCGACTCCAGATTCATATGTGGGGACAAATCTTCAGTGAATCTCCGCTAGGAGTCTGGCCCCCGCCAGGCTATATAGAGCACCCAAGTCCTGAGGTCGATCACTCGCTCATCCCCTGGTTCTGCCTGGAAGTTTCTCTCTATGGAGAAAAACATGGGTTCATCTTAAAATGGTTTCATATAAGCATTGTGGTCGAAAGATAAACAAGCTGTCTCTGTGTTATTGTCAGGGAGGTGTCTCTGTATCGTTTACGACAGTCAGTCACTCACATTATGACAGTCTGTTCCTAGCGAAAATGTAACTAATTCAGCAGCAGTAACATTACGTTTTCTCTCAGTCAGTTGATTCTTCATATCCATATGAGTGAAACGGGAAACGGCCTGGATGATGTGTATATTTTTCAAACACAGTTCTTGTATGAGGCGATCTATGGGGATTACAAGGCAAATAAAAAGTACATGAACCCGTGGACTTATAGCAACCCTCTACCGATATTGACGTCAGACTTCGGTGCTCTATACCCTACAACAGTGTTGTTTTTGTCGACTAAAACTAAGACGAAAAATGTTCGTAGACTTCCTTTTTTCGCTGACTAAAACTAAATGGAAACTAAGCCATGATGACAAACAAATATATTGACAATTTCGTCAACAAATCAAAACTAGACTAAAATGTTATAGGAAGGGACTAGTGGACAAGAGATCCAATTCATTTTACACTTGGTTGCATGCTGAAAATAGCCGATCTACAAGCTCACAACGTGTCGCACTGCGACGCACTGTGAGCTTGTAGATCGGCTATTTTCAGCAAGTGTAAAATCAGTCATTACAACGGCATCAAGATCTGCCAAACTTTTTAGTCGACTAAATCAACTGTAGATTTAGTCTACTAAAGTCGTATTATATTTAGTCGACTAAAACTAGACTAAACACATTCCAGGTGATTAAAATGTGACTAAAACTAAATGAAAATTATTCAAGAGACTAAAATCTAAATTTGCTACGAAAAACAACACTGCAGTACGTTAACTCTTCGGTTAATTAATGAGATTATTCACCTATAGCAGGGGTTCCCAAACCTGTTCCAAATTGACACTATTAGCCCCGCGGACCCCCGATTGAAGAGATGTATGCCAGGGAATCGGGACCCCCATAAGAAGATTTCTTATGGCTCTAGCAGTGATTCTGAACCAGTTTAATTCCAAGGACCCCCAGTTTGACATGCAGTGGTCTACGGACCCCCATTTAGTGGCATTTATATCTCTGGGACACCAATTTATATTGTATTAAAAAGAGTGTACAAATGGAACCAGGTCCATTTGTTTCCATTTGTAGGCTACAATCTGATTTACAGACCCATAAGGGTGTATTTGATTACTAACTATCATGTAGCATGGGAACTCCCTCAAGGACCCCTGGGGGGTCCCCGGACCACACTTTGGAAACCACTGACCTATCTTATACTCTCATAGCCACGTGTAGCTATACAGTTTAGCTACAGCATGACAACAAACATTGACACAGTCAATAATGGGCTATCCACATCCGTTAACGGGGACCCCCAGGCAGGGGTACCTGAGAGGGAGTTCCAGGGGCCGGGGTCCCCACTCCCAGCTATAGTTTGGAACCAAATGGACCCTTAACTCTGAAAGTGTACAAATGGAACCAATCGGACCCTAACGAGTCCGTTTGCTCTCAGAGTTAAAATAACATTGATTTTACTATATGAATTGGGGGTCCCTGAGATATAAATGCCATTAAATGGGGGGTCCATAGACTAATGCATATGTCAAACTGGGGGTCCTGGGACTGCTGTAAATGTATTCTCTAATGGGGGGGGGTCCCTGGCATATCTCTTCAAATGGGGGTCCGTACATCACGTGGGCTGATGAGTGTCGATGTGGGGGTCCTTGACATGAAAAAGTTTGGGAAGGGAACCCCTGCGTTAGCGCGAGCGCGCACACACACACGTTGACACAACACGTCTGTCATCTGAGTCACAATCGCTAACTCACAATAGACTGCATTATGGTACAAATCAATAATAAAAACACGACAATGGTACATTTCCCCCCCCCCCACAACACTGTACCTGAAAGGAGGAGATAAAGTGAATCAATGACGTTTGTAGACACGACAGACATAGAGCTGCTGCTTTGTTTGGACTGTAAACACCACTTTGACTCGCTTTGGCTACAGTGCACTGAGTGCACTACCCATCATGCAACACTAATACTAGCGAGACCTCACTAATCGCTCTTTTAGGCTCAATCAAACGACAATGATAAAATGATTGGACTATTTTAAACAGTTTTAATAGGATTTGGAATGTTGGAAAATTTTGGATTTTTTAAAAACCGTTTAGCATAGCAAAATGATGGTAACCGTAGTCTGTATTGTGTAGTAGACCTAAACCCAGACTGTGTTCCGTTTTCTGCTGTAAGATTGTGCCACCTAGTGGGCTGAGTTCATTACTGCATGGATAACCAGCCATACTGTAGCTAGCATAGATTCATACACCTTTACATGTGCATTACATTCACACATTCATACACCTTTACATAGATTGTGCATTACCTGCAGGGTTAGGGTGTTACCACTCCCAGGAGTCAAACACTATTAGTGGACATTTTCTATTGGCATAATTATATCTATCTAATCTAATATCTATCTAATAATGCTCAAGTCCGATCTGTGTGTGTGTGTGTGTGTGTGTGTGTGTGTGTGTGTGTGTGTGTGTACGTTTGTCCTACATGTGTTCTGAAGAACGCATGTTTCTATGTCAGTGGTTCTCAAACATTTCCATGTCAAGGACCCCCAAGATTATATGTAATTGGCCGCCGACCCCCCATCTGAAAATATGTTGTTCCAGGGACCCCCAGAAGCAAAGATTTGAAATGTTGGCTCTGAAAGAATATATTCAGTAGCTTTGCACTACATTTTTACGATTTTTCAAAAATAGCAAACCTACAAGCTCGTAGCGCGGCACCGAGTAGATCTGCTATTTTTTCCAACATCTAAAGCATAACATAATGCTATAAACACCAAAAAGGGTTCCCGCCCAAACACACTTCATATTTGGGCATGCACGACACAGAACTCCATATATAGGAATAAAGGGACACAGAGAGACAGATACAGAAATCTCCATATATGGGCATAAAAAGGACACAGACAGATGGGTGGAACCGGGAACGGGTACTCTCACATCGGTATACGAGTAGGCTATTGCATAGCCGGGGGTGGGGCATGGATCTCCAACTTCCATCGTTACCGACTGGGTGCTCTACTGCCGGCACCGGTCTAGTGGATTTAGAAAGCATAGTTGAGGTGTTACACAAGGCCCCTGGATGTCCCCTTGTGCTTGGGACAGTCAGAGAGTTTTCAGGCGTCCCACATCGTGACTGGCAGCCATCAGTGTTCAAAATCAAATGCCCTAAATAGTTGTGTGGCAACGTTGACATGACATGTTAAAAAGAATGTCTTAAAATCTCCCGTCTTAAAAATGGCAGCTCTTCCAGTTGTTACACTCCAACTGTCATCTCCCACACATGAGGAATACTTAGTGCTGCATCATAACCGCTAAAAGCCTTATTCCTAAACTCCTTTGCCTTTTATTTCTTTTTACCATTTTGAAAAACATTTTTGAATAGTTCAACTAGCCAATCTACATTGACACGTTGTGAGCTTGTCATTTTAAATGTTTCTTTTTTTGTGTGGATTTCTATGGAGGGACAGACAGTAGGCGGTCAGTAGGCTGACAGGAAATGGGGGCGAGAGATGGGGGGGTGACATGCAGTAAAGGCCGTCGGGATCAGGAGTCAAACCCCCGGCACACTGCCAGACTGGATTACCAGCCAAGGTGCCTGGACCACTGAGCCACGGCCCATGGCTAGACTGGCCATTTTAACTATTCAAAAAACTTTCGCAAAATAGTTAAAAAAAAAGAAGAAAAGGCAAAGAAGTTTATGGATAAGGGGTTTAGCGGTGACGAAAATGGAGCCCATAATCTCTCTCTCTCGGTCATGCAAACTCAGTTAGTCGGCACGTAGCCTCGGCACCCAGGCTTTTATTTCCGTCCGCATTCGGCTGAAAAGTTGGCAGGCGATGGAAGGCAGTGCATCAGAAACACTTTGTGCCGTACCGTACCGCACTGTACCTCCACCATGAAATGGTCATTAGATTTTGACATATTATTGCTTATAGCAGATTTAATGGTTGCCTTGGAAGTCAAAATCAACGTTGTAATATTGTATGCCGCATTTACACCGGAATACATTATAACAAAATGGCATTTGAACATAATATAGTAATAGTTAGAATAGAAAAAGAGAATAACATACAAAATTAAGTTAAGGTTAAGGTCCATACACAATGGGGAATGATTTATTTTGACATTAGTTCACATTAATTTAAACACCCATTAGGGTTAGGAGTATTATGCACACGGATGAGGATGATTATACCGAGGCCCTGAAGCAATGAAATTATAACTAACATTCACCTCAAATACCTGTATTAGTATTAGTGAGGCATCACCAAAAAAGTGGTTTTTATTGCGTCATTTCAATTTCATCACTGCTGGTGTGTAATGACCTTTACTGGAACCTCACATGGACGGTTAGGTGTTTTGATTATGTTCAGCAATTCTTGGATGTCTCAGGATAGATATCCTTTCCTTCTTTCTTTTCAGGTCATGTTAAGAGTAAAGCTCGTTTCACAAAATGTATAAGGGCTACTATTTCCCTGTATGAATGTCCAGTTTAGATAGATCAACACACCGGCGTAGTAGAGCATAGATAGTCTTCTATCTTTTTCTTTCCCCTACAAACAAGTGGAGTTTCAGTTTTCCTTTTTTCAGATGATTCATTACATCGACTCACTGGCCTTGGAACGTCTCGGAATCCCCCAGGAGGAAGTCACTAATGATGCTCTGGAGAGGGAAGTCTGGAGCTCTCTGGTGGAGCTGTTGCCCCCGTGACCCGACTACGGATAAGCGGTTGAAGATGGATGGATGGATGGATGGATAATTCAGAGTAAAAGAAGAAGGGCGATTCCCCTGTGTGAATCCTCATGTGAGTTTTCAGATGTCCAGTTTGGGTGAAGCTTTTGCTACAAAGTTGACACACAAAGGGTTTTTCCCCTGTATGAATCCTCATGTGGTCTTTCATTGTTCCAGCTTTCTTAAAGGTTTTGCTACAAAATGGACACGCAAAGGGCTTTTCCCCTGAATGAATTCTCATGTGGTCTTTCAGATTTGACGTATTGTAAAAGCCTTTACCACAAACTGAACAGGCATAGGGGGTTTCCCCCGTATGAATACTCATGTGATATTTCAGATATCCCTTTTGTGCATAGCCTTTACCGCAAACTGTACACGTAAAGGGCTTTTCACCTGTATGAACCCTCATGTGTTTGTCAAGATGGTCTTTGCAAACAAAGCCTTTGCTACAAACGGTACAGGCGAACGGGGTTTCCCCTGTGTGAATCCTCATGTGATATTTCAGATAACTCTTTTGCGCAAAGCTTTTGTCACACACTGTACACGGAAAGGGCTTTTCACCCGTGTGAACCCTCATGTGTTTGTCCAGGTGGTCCCTGCAAACAAGGGTTTTGCTACAAACTGTACAAGCAAAGCCTTTGTGCGATTTCAGCGTGTCTGAAACACACACGTCGTCGCTGGTCTTCCAAACATCGTCGACTTCAGCGTCGGATTCGGAACGGTGTGAATTCAGTGCGTTTGAAACAGACACTTGGTCGCTGGTCTTCCAATCATCGTCGACTTCAGCATCGGATTCGGAACGGTGTGAATTCAGTGCGTTTGAAACCGACACTTGGTCGCTGGTCTTCCAATCATCGGAGACTTCAGTGTCGGATTCGGAACTGTGTGAGGAGAGGAGCTGGTCATCGCTAGTTGGCTGTGGTGGCAACCAGTAGTCTATGTAAGCTTGTGTTTTCATGTGTTCAGCTGAGGTGCTGGCTGGAGGCTCTCCGTGATCATAATCATCATCATCATCATCATCACTTGTCGCTGCTAGTAATGTCAACGTTGACCCACCACTAACCTCCTCTGTTCTTAGAAGTACCAACTCTCGTTTCTCCTCCATCTGTGGAGGTTCTACTTTCACCTGGACCAGACTTTCCTGCTGTTTCTCTTTAATCTGTGGAGGTTCTCCTTTCGCCTGGACCAGACTGCCGCTCCTCTCCTGCCGTTTCTCTTTAATCTGTGGAGGTTCTAGTTTCGCCTGGACCAGACAGCTGCTCCGCTCCTGCATTTCAAGGGAAACCTCTTCTTTACAGCCAGGAAGGAATTGGAGACCTATAGACAGACCACAGAGGATGTAACTTCACAGAGAGCAACTCAATGGGAATTCTGAGTTGATTCTCCAAGTTACTGATTTGTTTGTGCCGATTTGAGTGCCGCGCTACGAGCTTGCAGGTCTGCTATTTTTGAAAAAGAATCGCGAAAATGTATTATATATATTTTTTCAACGCAAACGTTTTTACTGAAATCGTTGCTTCTGGGGGTGGGTCCCTGGCAAAACATATTTTCAGACGGGGGTCCGCGGCCAAATAAAGATAATTCTGGGGGTCCTTGACATGAAATATTGAGCACCACTGATAGATAGATAGATACATTCAGAAAACTGTCATGATTTAGAAGACGTTTTTTTTATTTAGATGTCAAGCCTAAAATGGGTTAAGAATGTAACACAGGTAAAGCAATGCGTCACTGCATGTTTAACTAAGGTTTTCCACATGTCCAAATTAATTTCTGAAAAGTCTAACCTTATATTTATTTTTATTATACTATCCCTATTTAGGTCAATGATATAACACTATGTTGTGATAATAATATAGCAGCCCTAAAGTGACTACCGGTATACGATATAGAGCGTAGTAATTAGATAGTATAGAGCAGGGATTTTCAACTGATTTTGAACCAGGGACCACCACCCTGACTGAGAATCAACCTAGGGACCACTGTTGTGTTCCCCTTAACAGCCATTATGTATTATTATATTGGTTATATTGGCACATTTCCTAATAATGGTGACTCAACCAGTCAATCCCGTACAGTGTGTGGGGCGTACACTTTCCCATACAAGTCAACTGAGGAAGTTCTTGACTTTCCAGTAAATGACAACATTGACGTGTCAGTTACAGTCACCTATTTGTGCAAATAAAGGCACTTGTCACAGCATCGGAGCCCACAGTGTGCGAGCGTGTTTTGGAATGATGATGCGCGACCATAACGTTGCTCTCCATGGTTTTGATCAAAACGGCAATGTTCTGTACTCATTTAATACTAATCAATAACCTCGTTTGGAATATTAACGCTTCTAAAGAGTCCTAAGAAACGAGGTAGCGTGAAGTAGTATTTTTGGACATACAATACAATATGCTGTTCCAGGGACCACCCAGAAGTTAAAAACCTTCGCTCTGAAAATATATATATTATATTCAAGATTTGCAGAACTACGAGCTTGTAGCGCAGCCCTCTGTACAAGCTACTAGCTTGTAGGAATGTATGAATGGGTTAATAATAAAGGGATCCAATGGTAATTCCGACGGAGAGACCTTAGAGTATATATGAATAGAGAAGGCACCCAGTGGAAACCCTGGGTCGAAATGGACATAGTGGCCGAATGAAGGTATTGCAGCCTAGCCCCAAACACATGAACGCGCTGGTCCGTTGACTATCATTGTGCACGTTCACGACGGCAGCACGCTCGTGCGCGTTCGTGCACGTTCGACGGCAGCGCGTTCATGTGTTTGGGGCAAATCCATCCCAGAATGCAATCTGTTCCTACCCGGAAGGAGGAGTGAAATCGCCTCATGCGCTTTTGAGCAACTTAATGCAAGTGGATGGAAGGAGAACTCGGATGTCATTTCTATTCATATATACTCTAAGGGAGAGACGCTTTGATGCTTCAATTTAAGTTTAAGTGCGTGTTACTCACAGCTCGTCTCAGTGCAGTGGTTGTTCTCAAGCCGTGTGAAGATGGAAGTCATGCAGGCAGCCGTCCTCCAGGGGGCAGCAGAGCTCAGGTGTGCCGAGTTGTAGGAATGCATGTTGTGTTGACGCTGAGACCACATGCTGTGATTGGATAGATGAACATCACTGGTACACATCTGACAGAGAGAGAGAGAGAGAGACACTCAGTCACACACACAGAGTCTCTAGGCTTTCAACTTTTCCTGCACAATATGGATCCATGTATTTCTTTTCTGCCGTTTTTAATCCTTCATGTGGCAGTGCTATTAACACATTTTAAAATGTCTTCTAAATCCTGACAGTTTTCTGAAAACCCTATGTTTCTATATCAGTGGTGCTATGTAATCGGCCGCCGACGCCGAAGATGTTGTTCCAGTGACATCCCAAAAGCAAAGATTTGAGTTAAAAAAAACGTTTGCTGTGAAAGAATATATATTCAAAGATTTGTGCCGCATTTTCACGATTTTTCAAAAATAGCAGACCTACAAGCTCGTAGCACGGCACTCTGTGCCGCACTATGAAGTTGTAGATCTGCTATTTATCAATAACTAAAGTATAACATAATGCTTGAAACACCAAAAGGGGTTCCCGACTTCCCGCCCAAAATGGGTTAATAAAACTACAGTCAAATCTCTCATGAGAAGCAAGTACTGTACTCGACTATTCCAAGAATGAGAACGGATCACACCGCAAACGGTCCTACTGGTAGGAGAACCCCTCTCCTCCCACTGCTCACACCTGCAACTTATGTTAATTACAGTAGTTTCCCAAAAATGCAACAGTAGGTTCGTCCCTCACATCTAGACTCAGTCACAGCTAAGGTTTCAGCAGTGATCCAAACGGATATGGTCAGATGTTAGTTACGTTCATTTATTTGACATGGACATCACAATCACATTGTATTAACTTCTGGTTATTTGAAGGTTATTCAACTCTCTCCAGCTGTCCATCACCCCTGGCTCCGCCGCTGCATGTGAGCACAGTTGATTTGATTTCAACCATAGTTAAGAGTCCTCTGTAGAACACGTTACCACCCGTCTCTAGTTTTTTAACGGTATAGGCAGAGTTCCAAAAGTTTGACCCCCTTCACTGAGAAGACAGACTGCCAGAATGAGTTCTTAGATTAGATTAGATTAGATGTCTTTATTATCCACAAGGGAAATTTGTTTCTTACGCTTGGGAACAGTACAGGTACCATGTGTTGAGGCTTGTGTAGTTGCTCTACCAGAGCTCGGAAGTCTTATCAATCAGTCCACACGAGGAGATCTCCGTCGGTATGAGAACATAACTAGAAGAAGTAAGAACGCAGGGTCCTACCCACATTTCTTTTGCATCGTTTCAATGTTGACAAAAAAAAATGTCCATACATTTTCAGACCCTTTTCAAAAATAGCAGAAATAGCAGATCTACAGTCACTTCATGACATGTTGTAACTGTAAGCTTGTAGATCCAACGCCATTTTGTAAATATGTATGTCAGTGATTCCAAGTTTTGCATTTACCGTATTGTGCCGAATATAAGACAACTCTGATTATGAGACGACGGCCATTTTTCAAGAGTTATTTTGTGGAAAATAAACATTGAAATGGTCTCTAGCCCCAGGGTCCTACCCACATGAAGGGCGTGACTTGTAATGAAACTGTCTACATTATTCAAATCTAAACATGGCTTTATATAGATAAACTGTTTTTGAAGAAACTCGGGTCGTCAATGTTTTACACACAATACAATCTGCAGGCAATGCATTTTGGTTGAAAGTTATGAGAGACATACTTATACCACCTTTCACTACTAGCCTTAGGCAGGGCAAGTCGATATGAGATGTGACTTGCCCTGAAAACCTGACCATGCCATTGTAGGAATTTTCAAAAGGAAGGAGAGAGATAGCATTGGAACCACTTACTATTAACCGGTCACTGTCTGGGATCCTCCAGGCCAGTGGCTTTCAACCCATATCGTATCAAGGCTCATTATGTATTCTGCATTTGAGCCACAGACCACCATTTGACGAGATTAGCCTCTCAGACCCAAAACCTTGAATAATTGTGTTTGGTTGGATAAGATTTTCTCCACATTTCCATGCTGTATTTATGTTGGTACCATAGGAGTGATAACAGTTGATCAAAAATAATTACAATTATTCTACGTTCTCTAATTGTGTAGACTTCTTGTAAATTAAGTAATAGGCTACAGATGCTTAATAATAATTTAACTCTCGAGAGTCAAATGAAACTAAATGGACGCGTACGGCCGTTTTTAGCTCAAGGAGTGTTTCAGATTATAATACGACCCCGTTTTTTGGGATATTTCCATGGGAAAAAAATGTAGTCTTATTGTCAATATAGGGTAAGTAATTTGTCATATCTGGCCTGTGCAATTTGTGATTACGAGGGCTAAAAGGCAAAACAATAAATGGTAAAGTTTCAATGTTCAATGCAAAAAAAAACAGAGACAGCCCTACCTGTCACTGGTCCATTCCAGGAGGCCGACGGAGGCAGGCTGCGGTCCTAGCAGTCAGCATGAGCAGCCGCATGGCACTCTTCTGCAAAGGACCACCACCATCATCATCATCATCATCACAACACGTTTTTTTTCCCCCTCGCACGACTACTGCGGTGGATAATTATACAGACATCAAGACATGCTCTTCAAACCACAAAATGCCCATCTGATGATGGAGAAGCACGTGGGTGTAGGTGGTGAGGTGACCACCGGAGCTGAAATAACGTTGAGCGGTGGTGAGTAAAAACAGAGAGAAGGGCTGGTGGTGGTTTGCTCTTCACCGCGGCTCGTGACGTCATGTTGTAGTTCGGTGGTCACCTAACCACCGAAAATCCAGACTATGTATATGAGCCTTTAGGGTTTTATTTAGCTGCCAGGGGCAGGTGGGCAACCCTTAGTGTTTTATTTAGCTGCCAGGGGCAGGTGGGCAACCCTTAGTGTTTTAATTAGCTGCCAGGGGCAGGTGGGCAAACCTTAGTGTTTTATTTACCTGCCAGGGGCAGGTGGGCAATGTTGGCCTAAGTCACTATATTAGTAATGATTACCACAAGAACATAGTGATTTAACCTTTTAACAAAACGTTGTTTTAACCAACACAAATATCACGTACCCTATCTTTAAGTACATGAAAATGTTTGAGAACCATTGATTCAAACAAAAGCATCATTAAGGACTAAGGAGACAAGCCCAAATAAGTAGCCCTGGTCCAGCGCTTACTGACAGTGAGAGACTCGCTGTGCACTGGACCAGGGCTACCAAATAAGCAGCTACACTTTAGAAACAATTAAGAAACCCACAACAAACTATACAGGTATCAATATTCACAGGCCACTTTACAGGGGGAAAATAATTGCGTCGATCCTGCTTTTACGATGCTACAACAAGACAAGTGACACCATACTGACCACACAGCCATATATGGTTCACATGACGGTACAATGATTTACCATGACAGTCATGTTTCAGGGCTAGACGGTTATGAAGCTCGCTGTAGTTGTCGCCTGCCCCACCATCCATCACTTCAATAATTCAGCAGAAACTAAATTACTTTGGTCGGGCAGGCAACCTGCGGGCCTGCATTGGCCGTCCGGGGTGTGCACCCGGGGTCGGTGGGGCCCTAAGCGGGGGCGCTGTCGACGTACAGGCCGGTCAGGGACCCCCGTGGGACGCCTATAGCTGCCTACGAGCTACCGTGGAGTGGGACGGTAAAAGCAAACAAAAGCCGTTCCAAACGGGGCTAGAGAGTTAGCCAGTTAGCCACTTTTCACCACGATACCATTACAACAACACGCCTGCTGGCGCCACATGAACAATACATTTATATGCCAATAAAGCCTGCATGTCTGGCTGCTACACAAGTTACACAACACTGTACCTGAAAGGAGGAGATGAAGTGAATCAATGCAGTTTGTACTGTAGACACGACACACACACAGAGAAAGCTGCTGCTTTGGACTGAAAACACCCAGGTTGCCAGGTCTGTGAAAAGAAGCCCAAAAGAAGCAATCCTTCGCCCATATACAGCCCCTGCCCTTTTGCCTCAAAGCCCTTTCCCTAGGGGGGTTGTGTGGGGGGCCAATAAGCGCTTGTGTGGGGGGGCCAATAAGGGCTTGTGTGGGGGCCAATAAGGGCTTGTGTGGAGGGCCAATAAGGGCTTATGTGGGGCCAATAATCATTAATTATAGGCCTACTTTTAATGTGCTGGCTGCCATCAGTCAGTTTTAGTTTCAGACTAATGAGAACGTACAGTATTGCTTATTTTACTGTCCAATGACATGAAATGGCACAAGGCACATATGTGCCCTTTTCTGGGGTTTCAGCCCCTGCCCCCTCAGCACTCTCTGCATACATACATGCATACATGTATATACATACATGCATACATGCAGTATATTACATGATAATATTACCACTCATAAGGTGGTAAAAAGGGAAACAAAAAATATACAGTTAGGGGAGTTCAGATTGTACGACCCTTTGAGAGCGGTTTTGAAGAAGTAAAGGGATTCGCATGTCTTAATGACTGTTGGTAGGGCCGCTAGGGCGTCCCACATTTTGGTGGCATAGGAGCGAAATTCATTTAGTCCCATGTTAGTTCCGAATCTGGGTTGCACATGGTTTGTTGAACTCCCTCTGGGTTTGTGGGTGTTTAAGTATAAATAGGCTACTAGTATAAATACTTCAAGTATTTATTTTATGCTGTACTGTGTCGTCAACCCTATGCCATTCCAGCCAGTCAAAGTGGGCAGAGGTGAGGTGGGTTCGGGGAGTGATCGGCCGTAGGAGGACCAGTTTGTTTTGGGAAGTCTTAAACCCAGCTTGCGTTCTGACCTGTGTGATTGTGCCACCTAGTGGCCTGCGTTCATTACTGCACGGATGGATAGTCACCCATACCTCAATGATTAAAAACTAAGTTAGTGGGAACACTAATTATAGGAGTTAGATGCTTTGTCATAGCATATTGGCATGTATGTTATCTATGCATCAGATTTTTCCTGTAACCATGGTTTCCAGGTCGTATTGCAGTTGTTCATGTCGCAAAAACGAGGGCGAGGCTTGATTTCATAGGGCGTGCCAGATAGATTTCAGCCGTCACATTTATTAACGTCAGAACGAAATTAAGGAAGGATCAGCTGTTTGCGATCACTTTATAAATGCCGTGGCGACGTGGGTGTACTATTTATTTTATTTTATTTATTTGACAGGGACAAAGCTCATTAATCAACATGTCTTTTTACACTCAATTGATAAATGAGGGCCATACGGTCTGCATATGTGTACGTATAACAATTATGACATATAGGCATGCAATATTCAGGATTTACAGCAAGGGATTGCTTAAAAATAATAAACAGCCAAAAACGAAGCCAAATAAATGCTAACTGAGGGTTTAAACACTTGCAGTAATGTACCGTATCATGAAGGTTTAGGACTTTTGGGGTTATTTTATTGACACAAATGAATAAGCCCATTGTTAATAACAGTGACAAGGACCGTGTGCGTCACGGTTATTCACTGTTACCCCTTTTTTGGGGGGCCCCTGAGCTTGAGCCCCTTTGCAGTCACGCGGACGCTCAAGCTCAGGGGCCCCCCTAGCTCAGGGGCCCCTGGGCCCAAAAGGCCCAATAATCCTCCCCTGGGCCCAGTGGGTCCCCAGCCACGGCCCGTGGGCCCCCAGCTGGGCCACAAACCCAAAGCATCCACTTTGCTCTGGGTAAGAACATTTGCTAAATGCCTGAATTGTGAATTGTATTCCTAATGGGTCATTTGGAAGTCAAACTTTCTTTTCTTCGTTTTATGTTTTATTTAAACATGTCAGTGTGCTTTACACAAAACGGTATTAAGACACAACAGCAATAGATTATAAATTTGCATTGTACTGTACTGTAACACAATATAACTAGTTAGAATAGAACATGAGAATGCATTGAAATAAACAGAAAATTAAGAATAAACAGTAGGCTACAGAATAATAATAATACATTAAAAAAACAACAGTAAAAGGCAGCAGCAGATTCGTTTAGATTTCAAAGCACATTATTCAGAGGTGACAGGAGATCGCGAGACTTCGCGAGTTCCATGCAAGTGGATGGAGCTCGCGAAGTCTCACGATAGACCAGAGTTCGCGCTTTGCGGCTGAAACACGGCAAAGGCGTTACTATGAAGTAAAGTGTGCTGCTTGGGATACTATTTACTGTACATTATGAAGAGGATATATATTTAAAAAATTCAATTCAATTCAAGACTTTATTGCCATGTCAACAGAGTTGATTGGAATTTGTTTCAGTGCACTAAAAACATACATACGATACATACACATATTCACATCACATAATCAGACAGAACACGATACAAAAGTACAGGCATCATATGAGGGGGATCAATAAATAAGAATGTAAAACGTTACAATTCATGTTGAATAAATAAATAGCAAATTCATCACAGTTCATCGTTTTACAAAGCAGCTTCACGCTGTAAAGTGCGAGTGAAAAGAGGGTCAGCATTCAAGAGGCGAACAGCCTCGGGATAAGTGCTGTTCTTGAAGCGGGAGGTATTGCACTTTAGAGACCGGAGTCTCTTACCTGAGGGCAGGGGTGCGAAAAGAGAGCAGGCAGGGTGGGAGGGGTCGGCGATCACCTTCTGCAATCTGCGCTTAGTGCGTATGGTGTAGATAGAGGAGACGGATGGGAGGAAATAAGTATTACATTACAATCCAACGCCCTATTCAGGGGGACAACTGGACCACTTTTATGGACTAAACAACTGCAACTAAAGGCGAGAAAGCCTTCTAGCATGAAATTCTCCTTCAGGAGTAAAGCTTGTTTCACAAAATGTATAAGGGCTACTATTCCTTTGTATGAATCCTCATGTGAGTTTTCATTGTTCCAGCTCGATTAAAGCATTTGCTACAAAATGGACACGCAAAGGGTTTTTCCCCTGTATGAATTATCATGTGGTCTTTCAGATTTGTTGTATTGTAAAAGCTTTTGCTACAAACTGAACAGGCAAAGGGCTTTCCTCGTTTATGAATATCCATGTGCTGCTTTAGAGATTTTTCTATATGGTAGCTTTTGTCACAGACTGTACAAGAAAAGAGCTTATGAATCTTCATGTGAGTTTCCAGATCTTCATTAAGAGTTAAGTCTTTGCTACAAATTGCACAACAAAAGGGATTTTCACGACTATGAATCTTCATGTGAATTTTTAGAATCTTCTTACTAGTGTAACTTTTGCTACAAAATGAACAATTAAAGGACAATTCCCTAGTAACTGGCCTTTTCTTTTCATGGATCTTCATGTGGTCTTTCAGATTTGATTGAACGGCAAAGCTTTTGTTGCAAACTGTACAAACATAGGGCTTTTCCCCTGTATGAATCCTCATGTGTATTTTCAGATATCCAGCTTGTCTAAAGCTTTTGTTACAAATTTGACAAGCAAAGGGTTTTTCCTCTGTATGACACCTCATGTGTACTTTCAGTTGGTTTTTGAAAACAAAGCTTTTGCTACAAACTGTACAAGCAAATGGGGTTTCCCCTGTATGAATCCTCATGTGTGGTTTCAGATATTCTTTCTGTGCAAAGCGTTTGCTACAAACTGTACATGCAAAGGGCTTTTCACCCGTATGAACCCTCATGTGTTTTTTCCGATGGTCTCTGCAAACAAAGCTTTTGCTACAAACCGTACAGGCAAAGCTTTTCTTTCTAGTTTGACTCCTCATGGATGGTGTTTGTTTAGATGATTCCAGGTTCTCATCACTGTCTTCAGTGTCAGACGATACCCGGTACTCTATATAAGCTTGTGTTTCCATGTGTTCAGCTGAGGTGCTGGCTGGAGTATCCATTTCTCCATTTTCATCAACATCTTCACTATTCACTGCTAGTAACGGCAACGTTGACCCACTACCCTCTGTTCTTAGAAGTACCTCCTCCTGTTCCTCTTTAATCTGTGGAGGTTGTAGTTTCACCTCGACCATACCGAGACGCATCTCCCGCTGATCCTCTTTAATCTGTGCAGGTTCCCGTTGCACTGGACGGAGAATCCTCTCCTGCTGTTCAGGGGGAAGGAATCCACTAACCGTCATTTCGCTGGGATGAGCAGCCACTTCCCTGTCACCGTGGTCCTCCAGGCCACAGGGGGAGCTACTATCTCCTCCTCCTCCTGTGAAGGCCTCCCGGCCAGTCTCTCTGGTCTCCACAGCCCCACAATGCATCGCTGCAGCCCCCTCCACCTTCTCAATCAGGAGTTCACTCTCAGCCTGGTCCTTAGTATCTGCTGACTGATGAGAGAGACACTTTAGACATGGAATCAATGGAACCAGGACATTTAATATCATATTGTTGCCGTTGTATCTGGTACCACGTCATATCTGGCCGCAGTTGCTTAAAAAGGAGGCTCTGGTCTGTACACATTATACAAACATAATGTTCATAATGTGGGCCTTAGTCAGGTTAAATAAAAATGTGACACATTTAGGAAGTGACATCAATATACTGTACAAACAAATGGCCATTTGCCACTGCGAGAGTGTGCAGAGGGTTCCCCAATTAATTTTCCTCAAGGGCCATATTTTGACTAGGGTACCAGGCTGGGGGCCGAGTCTGCACACGCGAGGTCGAGGTCTATTTTTTATTCTTCCAGGGGCCACAAGGGGGCTCTCCACGGGCCGCCTATTGGGGACACAGAAATGTCGATAATAAAGTAGATTTTCTACCGATTTGTCTCTCTGAAAAAAAGCTATTTTAGTATGAAAACTGCTACTGGTCTCCTAAAAACTGCGACCGCCTACTTCACACAGATGCGGGAAGTAAACCGGAGATGGCATGTCTTGCTATTATCGTCTTGCACCTTCACCGTCTTGGTTGTCGTTGCGGCTGTGACTCAGTTTTAGCAAGAGAAACAAGCGGCCAAGTCTATGAAAACAAGTCCAAAAGAAGCAAATTAGTCTGTGTTTTACCACTTTACATTGGCTATTTTGAAAAGAACAGATTCTAGAAGCAGAGGTTGTAGATCTGTTATTTAAACAACAATATTAAGAATTAAATAAAATATATACTTTTTAAATATTTTGACAACACAAATCTTGAATAGGGGTCCCTGGCACAAAACATTTTTCTTGTGAGCCTTTCCGATTGGTCCCTGACTGACTAACCAGCATGCTCTTCTGCCTTGTTCCGCCCTGGTCCCACCTAGTTTATGTTGAATTTGCTAAAACATCATTTTTGGAAAAAACTAAAAACAAACATGATACGCCCAGTCACCATGCTGCACCTGTGATGTTCCTTTTTACTGACACCAAGTTTAAAATCTAATGAATTTAATGCACAGAATTGAATGTGTGGACAAGAGATCCAGTAAGTCATATTACACTTGATTGCTGAAAAATAAGCAATTTTCAGCATGCAATTTAATTTTACACCCTGCCGCCGCCACTGTGGACCTCACAGTCACACAAGACAAACACACACAGTAAGACAAGGCATGCCTGTCCTCAGTTTCCTGGCTCCTTTTCACTACCGTTAACGGAAAGGTCTACTGTACTTCTGATACAAAATTGAATTGCCTTTGTCGCTGGATTTCTCAGTTGTGCATGCTCATTGCTTGAGAGAACTGGCAGCTCTGCGAGAGACCGATTGTAAAGTAAACAGTAAAGAAAAAAACATAAACAAGACAAATTATCACCTTTTCTCAAGTGAATTAATGTATCCCCTAGCTGCCAGGTTCATTCATATTTAGATCTTTATTAGTTAAAAAGAACTGTAATGGCACATCAGTGTTGGCCATGACGTAAATACCGTTAAATAAATATAGTTAATATTATAATGGAACGAAATTAATCCCCGACGGCCGGTGCAATATATTCGCCAAATAAACAGCATTCACTTTACTTTCTGCTCCTACTGTTCATCGTCACACATCATCATACATCACGTTCAGTGCTCAGCCAATCAAATCATCACAACTCAATCCGGCCAATCACTTTTGGCGTCTTCACTTTTCTGCCCTCACTTTTATCTTCAATATGTAATTTTGCCAGCCAATCACAAGCCAATGTTCCCAGAAAGCTGGGCATTGGAAAAATGTGCTCTAAAGATATTTTGTAAAAAGAACCACCACTCATCCGCTGAAAAAAACAACTTATGTGAGGTGCTGGAGCCACAAACAAAAAAATAAAGGGAAGCTCTGCACACTCAGATCTGCGCACAATCAATGTATCTATTTTGCAACCTTTCGGTCTACTGACCTTCTTCAGGCACAATCAAAAAGTGACATAGGACAGAATATATATTCACTTGATTGGCTGAATGATCACACCTATGTAAAAACTTTTCAATTAGAATGATAGCTCATGGGAGTTGTAGTTCTCAGTGAACTACAAAGCACCCACATACACTAAAGTGTCCATTTAGACAAGGGAAAAGATATTTTAAAATATATTTTTGTGAATGGAAATGACAAACCGATTACTCCGTTTTTGGGAAGTGCTGTCTTTGCCCGCAAAGCTCTCAGAAGGTTCACCATCCTTGACTTTTCCTAAATATTCGATTAAAATAATCTCTATTGTTTTTTCACCTGAAACATTTTCTAAGTATGAATGTAGGCATACTTATACCATGTCTGCCTAAAAGTGCCAAATCCATAAGGCTACCCATTCTGGACGGGAACCCGTTTTGGTGTTTTAACTATAAGCATTTAGCTATTGAAAAATAGCAGATCTACAAGCTCATACGAGCTTGTTTGTCTGCTATTTTTGAAAAATCGTGAAAATGTGGCACAGATCTTTGAATATATACAGCCTGTACAGCCTACATTATAAGGCAAAAACAGCCTGGCAGACTGGCCAGCGAGAGGCATCTACAATTCTACACTGCTGCCCGCTCTGCGGAGCTTACCTACCGGCCACAAGCAGTTGACTTGTGTGTCTCTTCCTGCCCAGGAAATAATTCCCACTGCATTTTTCCCATAGACATTTCAAAAAGTATTTATCAGATCTGTAAGCCAACTCGGATCGCGATAATCAAGACAACAAACACATTTCTTTTGGGGGACGAACAAATAATTAGAAAGAAGAAAAAAAGGGCAGGTTACAACACTTTTTGTTGTTGTTGTCATGATTTGTCACAATCAGAGTTGGCTTTGTTCGAGGATTACTTTAAATAAATACTTTTTGAAATGTCTATGGGAAAAGTGCATGGGGGAATTATTTCCTGGGGCTGTCGTCGTCATGAAAGCGGACGGGACTGCGACGCTCTATTGGCCTCTTGGGTTAGGCATTGTGCGTATCATGATGATATGGTTAGCATGTTAGGAGTGTTCCAGAGAGTTCCACCCCAGAGGCCAATAGCAAGAGGTCCCAACTTTGCTTTACTTCCCATATCTGTGTGGAGGGGGCGGACACATTATTAGGAGACGGGAAGCAGGTTGGAGTCTATCGATTTCCAATGGGAGAGTGAACGTGAACACAGCTTCTGAACTAGCCGCATTTTGCAACTCTAATTTGTTTTATAATGGGATTGAGTTGCAATACCCTCCATTGACTCCCCATTCATCCAAATTGCGTTTGCGATCTGCTTGTATTAAACAACGTTAAACTCAGCAACATTGCAGCTCTAGGCCAAGCTTTAATTATCCTCTTTCAATCTGCCGAGCTTGTTTCATAAAAATCCACCGTAGACATGTTATGAGCTACTGTCTGTCAAGAAATTCTTAAAGCATGTGATTCTGTGTTGCAGTTTGGAAGCACTCGGGTCACACTGCTGCCTCCTGCATTATGTGCAAATTCGAAACAGGTGGTACACAGGCCCGTTCAGTGACTTACGACGAGTGCTTCCAAACTCCAGCACAGAATCACCTGCACAGAACTTCTTGACAGAAAGTATAGCTCATAACACGGTGGATTTTTATGAAACAAAAGCTCGGCAGATTGAAAGAGGATATTTCAAGCTTGGCTCAGAGCTGCAATGTTGGCGAGTTTAACATTATGTGACATTTAGAAACAGGTGGCACGCAGGCCGGTTGAGTGATTTCCAAAGAGCGCTTCCAAACATTATGGAGGGTGCCGAAAGGGGCTATAGGTAGGAAGGTAGGATGGCTCCACTGAAATTCACCTATCTTTATAAATTAATAATATTTGGTTCCACACTGACTGTGCCTATTAGTTGGAATTGTTGCTGCTAAAGGAAGATTATCTCTAAGAAGATTGTCATGATGTTTTCTGGGAAAGCGAACCCTACCAGCCATTACAGCATGCACACAATGCATGCAGCTATAACAGCAAACACACGTCTGTCTTCATACATTGACTACATAGGCCTATATATTATATGCACAAGTAATTAATCAATCATACACACACCAACATGACAATACATTCCCCACACTTATCGCAATAAAGCCTGCTACACAACACTGTACCTGAAAGGAGGAGATCAAGTGAATCAATGACGTTTGTATAGACACGACAGACACACAGAGCTGCTGCTTTGTTTGGACTGTAATAAACACCATTTTGACTACACTACCCATCATGCAACGCTGATACTACCGAGACCTCACTAATCGCTCGATTTTAGGCTCAAACGAGAATGATTGATTGAAATAAATTGATAATGTTTTTAACAGTATGCACATGATGGATAATGGGTACAGTTTAACGACAGTACAGGTCAATACAAAAACTGCTACGAGGATAAAACCAGGAAAAGCACTTAAACTCATCAGGTTCCTCCATTTTCCATTAATCGTTTATATAAAGAACTTCAATCATTTTATACCGATTGCGATTGAGGTGTTGAATATCGAACAAGTTTATTCTGTTTGGATTTTAAAGAGATTGGAAAAGGTATGGAATTCTATGATATGATATTACTAGGGTCTGTGTTGTGTTCTGTTTTCTCCTGTGTGATTGTGCCACCTAGTGGGCCCCGTTAATTACTGCATGGATATGAACTTAGTCAGGTTGACATTGTCTTTTTATTTGGCATATCTGTTATCTATAAATAACGGACAGCATAGTCCTCAACACTGAGGTGTTACTATACAGTACTGTTGTGCACATTACAATGGACTGTCTATACTGTCTGTCTGTATGTAGCCTACATAAAACAGTAAAATACTCTGGCTTTGAGGCAAAAAAAAGGCTAATACTGACCTGCTTTTCCACTTATGTGACGTCTTCATACACAAACATACAAAGCTATTGATAAAGAGCCCCCCTTTTTGTGTTATATTTCCATTGGGAAAAAAGCATAGTCTTATATTCAGGCCAATAGGATGTAATCTTCCCTGCAGGGAAAAAAAGGTGGATTTCATAGGGCGCGTGTGGAAATATACCACACCGGAGCGCACTCGCCTATTAGTTTGCATTGCACACGCTTTGGGGGCGAGCTATCCACGGCTTGTGGCGAGCCGTCTTCACTTTTCGCGGGGGCGAGTTGGCAAGGACTGGTACTTAAGACATTAGACTCTCCCCATGGACTCCATCACCGTGACCCTGCCTGATGGGAAGGTGGTGCAGACGCCGAGTCCTGGAAGACCATACACACCGCAGGTCTGGTCTTCTACTCCTGAGCGGGACCAGTGGTGTACTTGTACTAGTTGTATCCAAACTCCATGTTTGGGTCTGGCCGATAGATCTAAGTTCATGATCTGGCCTCGGGACTCTGTTTTTGGGCATGGCTGTCCTGGTGGGACTCCAAATATGGATATAGCCGACTGATGACATTTTAGCCAACAGAATAAGAGGCATTGCATTCTCATGTGAGATTCAGTCAGTGTCCCCGGCTCTGTGCAAAGCTTTGTCCATCTTGAAGAACCTGGCATCAAGACCTCTTACCAACTTAAATTTGGAGTTCAGAAGTTCCGCGTTCTCCTGTACAAAACCTTATCTGGGTCTCATAAGCTAACCCAGATGCCCCATTGTCGTACAGGGCCCTTTTGCAGGTATCATTTCAGCCTCTGCTAACACGTTAGATTGAACCACCTTGTGAACCCGGGTTAGACGTCTCTTGGTCCCAGACAACCAGTCAAAGTTAGTTCTTTCCAGCCGCTGTTGCCCAACATGGCAAGCCAGGCCGGGGAAGAAGAAGAGAAAAGGGCCACATATACGGAGGCAGGCTGCAAACGCCACAATGACACGGACGGCGGGATGTTGAAATACGTCAGCCTGGTGCTGCTGGTGCTGCAGAACACGTTCCTCGTCCTGGGCATGCGGTACGTCTGCATGCAGCCCGGCGACCGCTTCCTCAGGACCTCGGCCGTGGTCGTGGCCGAGGTCCTCAAGCTCGTGGCCTGCTCGCTCGTCGTCCTCCTGCAGAACGGATGCGGTCCGAGGCGGACGGTCCGGTCCCTCTACCACAGCGTGGTGGTCCAGTACCGCGACACGCTGAAGCTGTTCGTGCCGTCTTTCCTCTACACACTGCAGAACAACCTGCAGTACGTGGCCGTGTCCAACCTGCCCGCCGCCACCTTCCAGGTGACCTACCAGCTGAAGATCCTGACCACGGCGCTGTTCAGCGTGGTGATGCTGAAGAGGTCCCTGTCCAAAGTCCAGTGGCTCTCCCTGCTGCTCCTGTTCGCCGGGGTGGTCGTCGTGCAGGCGCCGAGCCGGCAGGACGGCCAGACAGAGCTGGCCTTCATGCACTCCCACGTCCAGAACCAGGTGTTGGGGCTCGCCGTCGTGCTGGTCAACTGCGTGTCGTCGGGGTTCGCGGGCGTCTACTTCGAGAAGATCCTCAAGGGAACGCCCGCCTCCCTCTGGGTCCGCAACGTCCAGATGGGACTCTTTGGCGCGGCCCTGAGCATGCTGGCGCTCTGGTGGAAGGACGGCGCGGAGGTCGCCGCCAGAGGCTTCTTCCACGGCTACACGCCCATGGTGTGGGCGTGCGTCCTCAACCAGGCGTTCGGGGGCCTCCTGGTGGCCGTGGTGGTGCGCTACGCCGACAACATCCTCAAGGGCTTCGCCTCGTCCTTCTCCATCGTGGTGTCCATGGCCATGTCGGTGTACCTGTTCGGGTTTGTTATAGACGATCAGTTTGTTGTCGGAGCCGCCATGGTGATCGGAGCCATCTGCATGTACAGTCTGCGCAGTACGACCGCCGCTGGCCGCTCTTCATCATCGTCAGTGGTGTAATCGCAATTTATTTTTAGTGGTGTTTCTCCGTCGTTTTTTCTTTCTTCTATTTTGCTTCCTAAACATAGTAAAATAAACATTTAAAAAAAAATACAGATTTTGATAGTTTACTTTAGCCAATGACAGCTCGTTTTTCTGTATCTCTATTTTCATGATTGGTTGTCGGTACAAAGGAAGTGTCTAACGTCCTTGTGTCTTTCCCTCGAGTGGAGCTCCTCGTGTGAGACTCGCAGTAGGACGCCAGGCAGTCCAGAGACACGACTTGCCGGCCTTGCGTTTCCTCCCGACGCAGGCCGTGCACTCCACCTCCCCTGGCGCCGCCGCCGCTGTGAGTGCAACCCCGTCACCAGCAAGGGGGGGTTCCTGCACAGCACGTCCCTCGGGGGTGAAAGTCATTCTGCACCCCTCAGCCTCCTGCCGGTCCTAGCAGGCTGTGATGCAGCCCATGCAGTAGTTGTGTGCAACATGGTACAGTCACGGGATCCTTCAGCAGACCCAGACAGGTGAAGTGGTCTTGAGACACAGAGATGTTGGCCTCCTTATTGTCCCCCTCCTCGGCCATCGCTGCTGTTCCACGTACGTGGTGGTCTACTACTGACTAGGAGACTCACACAAGCAAGCACTGCTGACAGAAACAGTAACGGGCGGTATTAAATAGGGAAGAACAAGAGAAGCAGAGATGAGTTTAGTTTCAGTGAAAACGAGAGCAGAACACATGGGGCTGGGCGGCACAAGCTTTGACAAGTTCTTTGTTTTTTGTGTGTGTGTGTGTGTGTGTACATCCTGATTCTCCAGAAACAGAACTACTTAAAGAGGAAGGAACCCGCCTTGGCATACATTTCACTCGACACCACAAAAAGGCTATAGTCTAAACTAAGTCTGGCCCCTCTGCAATGAAGAACAAAGGCCTATCTCCTCTGCCGGACAAGGGGGGGTATAAGCCAATAGTCATAAATAAGAGACAGCACCGGAAATCCCCTCCTATCCACTTGAATGGAGTTGCTTATCCAGTGCATGTACTCCCTTTTCACCCCTTCTTCCGGGTTGGAAAAGTGGTTGGTCTCTGCCCATGTTGGGGCCTAAAAACTTCACAGAATTGCATTCATGAAAACGCAGAGCCCAACATGGTAAATGGTGCATGGCACAATCTATCGATGTAACACACCTTTATCCAAGGCGCTTTACTTAGATTGTGCATTACATTCACCCATTCACACACACATTCATACACCGATGGCGGCAGAGACCATGCAAGGCACCAACCAGCACATCAGGAACAATTAGGGGGTTCAGTGTCTTGCTCAAGGACTCTTCGACACTGACTCTGGAGCCTATAGGGCCCAATCCATTTCATGAAGGCAACATCTTAAAGACATGAAAGAAACATCCTCAGTGGTGTAGACTTCAACTTGGCCATGTAAGGATGAACTTGAGAGCGTTGTTAAGAAATGAAAGTCATTTTAATGTTAAAGGCTTTCTAAGCAGTATAATTACAGAGCTGTGAACATTGTGATAATGCATCGCAGGGGCTGTGATGATGAGAACGTTCCCTGATTACAGAAATGGTATTTTGATATGCTTTTTTTTTTTAAAGGGGGGGACCCAGTTTGGGAACCAGTGGATTACAGTACAGTAAGGATTACAGTACAGTAACAGCATAAAAAACCCAACAACTTCACACTGTGAAAGGCACTGACATCTGGATCATAGTTGCTTGCAACTTGCATGTTGTAATGCTGATAATAAAAAACTAAAACAGCATTGATCATCATAATACACTTTTACAGATTAAGGTTGAGGGTATTATTTATGTTTGAACACTACTTCAACACTTAGGATACATCTCCGTGGCAATAAGTGTCAAAACCTCTCATACATCTCACCCCATTAGCTGTTATATAAAATATGTTTTATCAAAGAAATAAACATACATGTCTGTTTGTTTTTTGCCAGACATAAGCATACATGCTACATGATGACAGATGGAATTATTTGTTTTATGCAAGCGTGAGAAATGCTGGTGAAAGATTCGGATACAGAAAAGACGTAATTAATTATTATCTGACAAAACCTTATTTTTTATTTTTTTTTTCCTGTAGATGTTGTGCTTCCAAGTTACCACCTCCAGGGGGCGGGCAGGGGCTGAGTAGCAACACATCTAACATTATACTCTCTGATGATGAATAATATGCAACAGGCAGGAAGTGGCAAAACTGAAGTTATGAGTTACACACGACAGCCGTTGGTAAAACTCTGCACCGCGTACAGTACAGTACAGTACAGTACGTCCTTTGTGTGTGAATTAGGACCTGTAATTCTCCATATGCAGACCACGGCCATCTTACCATATACTGTAAGTTAATGGCAAGGTGCTACCTAGGTGCAACTTCCAATGGCAGCCCATTCATCCAAACAGAAAAGTATCTAAATTGTATTAAACAACGTCAAACTCACCAACATTGCAGCTGTACGGAAAGCTTGCCTTGAATTATTCTCTTTCTATCCTCAAAGTGTTTGTTTTTCATAATAAAGATCCACTGTAGACATGTTGTTATGAGCTACTTTGTGTCCTTGCAGGTGATTCTTTTGGTGCTGGAGTTTGGAAGCGCTCGTTAGATATCACTCAACTTTCCTGTGTACCACCTGTTTTATTATTAGCATATAATGCAAGAGGCAACAGGACCATTCCTTTACTGAAAACGAGTGCTTCCAATGGCCACAGTCTGCAAATGGGCAATAAGTCACTCTTTCACAGTAACATCCCTCAAGTGTTAATCTATCTGTTTGTTGTATCTCTGAGAGTGTACAAATGAAACCAATGGGCTCTACGTCTATGCACTCTTCCTACTTCCGGGCCGCTTCCCTATACTTCCTTCGGTATCCGGAGAACTCGCCAGTTTACCGACTCGCCACGATTTAGTGCATTCTAGTTCTACTTCACCTTGATTAGCAGATACGAGGCATTATTTCTGAGCCGTAAACAAGTGAACGAAGAGCAAGGAGTATGGTGCAGAAGGAGAGGCCAAAAAGAAAAAAAAAAGAATCTGAATATTTTCCTCTCGTTTGATATCAATGAAAATGCGCTAGGACGTCCTAGCAACCCGTCTGTTGGATTAGTTATGACGTTCCCACACGTCGTACGGTCTAAATGGGTTAAGAATGGTACTGTGTTCCATTCACCATAAAAGAAATAATTCTATAAATGTACAGATTCCCACTTATTATGTACAGAAATTATGTAAAAAAAATAATCATGAGGTTTCGTATTGTATATCATGACCGTGTCAAACAGATTTTGAGCTAATTGCTACAATTACTGTAAAAAAAACATAACAAGATGGAAGTCCGTTAATGCAATGACATGAGTTGAGAATCACACCGACCATGAATATCGTCTACCGTCAGTAAACCTGATTTGATTAATTACAGTTAAGTAAATTATATTCCCCGGCCACACAATTCTCCATATCATAAACGTTGCCAATATTACCCTCCGGTCACGTTGAGTATAATCAGCTCTATCTGGCAAATATTTAATTAATTCGATCTATTTACATGATAACAATAATTAATAATACATTCACCTTGTCTTGCAGTGGCAAGTTAACTGTGTATGTGTGTGTGTGTGTGTGTGTGTGTGTGTGTGTGTGTGTGTGTGTGTGTGCGTGCGTGCATGCGTGCGTGCGTGTGGTGCGTGCGCGTGCATGCGTGTACCAATGTCCTTGTGAGAACCAAAAAAAATCTTCAGGATTAGAAAGACGAGGAAAAATTGTGCAGAGTTTATTGATTTATTCCGTACATGAAAAGTAAATGTTGGTGTCCAAATCAAGAAAAATGCGGAAGTAGAGGGAGCGTTCTTCCGGATGCTTCAGTTCGAACGCCAGTGAGCCAACTAGCAGGGATGGTTTTGTATATCCCACTGACTCACGTTCCAGTGAGGAGCCCCCACCGGGAGGACGTGCATTGTAGGGCCTTCGTCCAACTCCTCCCGTCTTATCGATATGGTGTGTATATTGGCACGATCGGACTAGGCGATTTCATGTCCGTTCAGACGATGGCTTTTGGGTTCTCCCATTGGCTTAGAGGTAGCCTATAGAGAGACTAGAGACGAGGCAGCCAATCATGGAAAAGTGTCTGGTGGCCCTAGAGACGAGGCAGCCAATCATGGAAAAGTGTCTGGTGGCCCGAGAGACGAGGCAGCCAATCATGAAAAAAGTGTCTACTGCGGTTGTGAGTCCGGTCGTGAGTATGCTCGGCATCGACCAGACAGTGGCCTTGTGGTTAGAGTGTCCGCTCTGACACTGGAAGGTCGGGGGTTCAATCCAAATACCAAAGACTGTAAAAAATGGGACCCAATGCCTCCCTGCTTGGCACTCAGTATCAATGGGTTGGATTGTGGGGGGGGGGGGGGGGAGACAAATCAACTCATCAAAATGATTCACCGGCACGGCTGCATCTTACCGCTCCTTGGCTGCGGCTCACCGCTCCAAGAGATCAAGGGTCAAATGCGGAGGAAGAATTTCACCGCGGTAACGTGTGTGACAAATCGTATGACTTTGACTTTGAGTATATATAATTATGCCAGCAGCTTTAGCAGCAGCTACGGCCCGGCGGGACTCTGGTCCCCCGAGTCTGTGGACGACACGGACACGGAGCAGCGCCGTCTCTTGGCGGCGACGCCGCCGCCACCGCCGGAGGAGGAGGAGGTCGAGGAGGAGGAGCAGCGAAGCATGCTGGGATGGAAGCCCGCATGGCGCCGGGCGTGCTTGGTCAGGTGGTCGCTGCGCATGAAGCTCTTGGCGCACAGCGGGCAGCCGAAGCGCTTCTCGCCCGTGTGCGTGCGGTAGTGGCGCGTCAGCTCGTCCGAGCGCGAGAACCGCTTGCCGCAGTCCGGCCACGTGCACTCGAACGGGCGCTCGCCTGGAGGAGGGACACGCACGCACACACACACGCACACACAGTACACACACACACACACACACACACACACACGCACACACACACACACACACACACACACACACAGACATAAATACACACACACGGAAAAAAGAGGGAGAAAAAGGGAAAAGTAAAGTTAGACGAAAACTGATAAATAGACAACATGTGTATTGTGGAGCACCCCCCCCCCCCCCCAACCTACGTTTTTCACAAACGCATGTACTTATGTACGTATCTGTGTGACAATAAACATCTTGAATCTTTGAAATACATGCTTTCATTTAACAATTTTTTTTTCTTCTTTTCTTGTAGAAAATAAATGTGGTAATTTGTTACCAATTTTTGGTTTATTTCTTTCTTTCTTTTTTTTTTTTACTGTTGACTTTTGCATTGCATGAGTAATCCACGTCATATACAATAAGAGTACATTACATATACTGTAATTGTAAATAAATATAAAACAACATCGTCTCTGTCGGGGGGGAAATATGATATCTCATATTGTCCAAAACTGTTACTTTTCAGGATTCATTAAAAAAAATAAAAGGCAAAATGTAGCAGATCTACAAACTTGATAGGCAATTCACACTGAGACGGACTGAATCCGTTTCATTGGAACCGCTTCCGAATACGGTTGCCTGGTCCCCGATGGCCATGATTCACATTGCCCGAGATTCAACAGTGCACCCGGGTACACTTGCATAACACACTTTAATCCTCCAGGTGGCGCTGTGCTTGATGGCTGGCGTGCACGGACACTGACCATCAACTCTGCGACATTGTCTCAAATAAATCCAGACACACACTGGCTCTTATGGCCGTTATACTACGTCACTGTCAGCCTGCCTGCTATTCACTGTGTCAGTCAGTTCTGTGCGCCAGTGTCGTGTTTGATATTAGTTTGCTATGGATTCTACTTTAGCATTATTATTATTATTATTTTGTTTTACTTTGGAAACTATGCCAAGCAAAGCCCATGCGGTCCCGGGGACGGTTGGGCGATCCGCTCCCTGCCAAGTGGTCCCGAGTGAATATATATTCAAGGATTTGCGCCACATGATTCACGATTTTTCAAAAATAGCAGACCTACAAGCTCGTAGCGCGGCTTGTAGATCTGCTATTTTTCAATAGCTAAAGCATAACAAAATGCTTTAGTTAAAACACTAAAAGGGGTTCCCGCCCAGAATGGGTTAAGTAAGTGTACTCAGTGACTTTATGCCACTGCTGAAGCGGTGGAAACCTGTCCTGCTTGTCACAGCACTTTTTATAGGAACATAATTTGGCAAACGTCCCAACTCGACTGACAAATACTGAGTCATAACAGCACACTGATAAGAAACACGCACGCACACACCCTCACACTCACGCATGCACACACGCACGCATGCACGCTGTCTGTTACAGGTAAAGTTCGGCATTCAACAGTCTACGATTAAAAGTAGGCTACTCGTTATGGTGCGTTCACATGGGCAGACGCAACGACGCCGTCTACCATTCATTGTCAATGGAAGCACAGCGATATGACGATGCAAAGATACAGTCTACCATTCACTGTCAATGGAAGCACAGCGATATGACGATGCAAAGATACAGTCTACCATTCACTGTCAATGGAAGCACAGCGATATGACGATGCAAAGATACAGTCTATCATTCACTGTCAATGGAAGCACAGCGATATGATGATGCAAAGATACAGTCTATCATTCACTGTCAATGGAAGCACAGCGATATGATGATGCAAATATACAGTCTACCATTCATTGTCAATGGAAGCAAACCAGCGACATGACGCAAATACACAGTCTACCAATCATTGTCAATGGAAGCCAGCGACATGACGATGGTGTGTGAACGCACCATTATGCAGAAGATCCTGGCCACGTCACAAGTTTTCAAATGCATGAAATGTATACAAATCCTTTGAAAATAGCAGATCTACCAGCTCACAGCGCGTTGTGAGCTGGTAGATCGGCTATGTTCAAATTTCCAAAGTAGGTCTGAAGTGGTTTTGTAATAAATGATAATGATAATAAAAATCTACAAAGTAACTACTGTTTTCAAATAATAAACGATATAGTATAAAGTATAAAGTACAATATTTGAGGTGTACTGGAGTAAAGTAAAATTATTGAAAATTGTACAGTAAAGCAAAAATAAATAAAAACTCAAAGTTGTACAGTACTTGAGTAAATGTACTTATTAGTGACTTTGCACCACTGACTGTCTACAACCAACCGTGACTGTCTACAACCAACTACTGACTGTCTACAACCAACTACTGACTGTCTACAACCAACTACTGACTGTCTACAACCAACTACTGACTGTCTACAACCAACTACTGACTGTCTACAACCAACTACTGACTGTCTACAACCAACTACTGACTGTCTACAACCAACTACTGACTGTCTACAACCAACTACTGACTGTCTACAACCAACTACTGACTGTCTACAACCAACTACTGACTGTCTACAACCAACCGTGCAGAAAAAAGAACATCACAAAAATAGCACATCCTAAAACAACAAACCACAGAGAGCACATTACAGACTACAGAACACCAGCACGCCCACCCATCCACCCACGTGGTCTCTCTATCTCTCTCTCTCTGTCTCTCTCTCTGTCTCTATCTCTATCTCTCTCACTCTGTCTCTGTCTCTCTCTCTGTCTCTCTCTCTCTCTCTCTCTCTCTCTCTCTCTGTCTCTGTCTCTCTCTCTCTCTCTCTGTCTCTGTCTCTGTCTCTCTGTCTCTCTCACTCTGTGTGTGTGTCTCTCTCTCTCTCTCTCTCTCTCTCTCTCTCTCTCTCTCTCTCTCTCTCTCTCTCTCTCTCTGTCTCTGTCTCTGTCTCTCTGTCTCTATCTCTCTCACTCTGTCTCTGTCTCTCTCTCGCTCTAAAAACACGTCTGGTCTCGTGATGTTTACAACCTCAGAGAGATGACGTAGCTACTAGCTAGGAGGAACTGTAGTGGTGCAGGAGGGAGGGGAGGGGAGGGGAAGGTTACCTCCGAACACCACCATGCAGTCAGAGGAACATGTGGGGACAGCAGCCAGCCAGGGTTGCCATGTCCGCTTATTATAAGCACCTTTAGGGCTTGTTTTTTCTGTATAGTTGCTTGTAAATATTGGTAGACTTAAAGGGACACTTCACCCTTTTTGCAAAAGAATATATGTTAATGACGTTTAGAAGCTTTAGATCACTTTCTTGGGGGTATTTATGTGTGTAATATGTGGTTTTAGATATTTTAGATTGTAGCAGTGAGCCTGTTGTCTCTGATGTCATGGACACTGGTCTCACTACCTTCCTGGACTACAATTCCCATAATTCTTTGGTGCACTGCTCCTCCTTGTGGATAGGGGTGAGAGCTGTCTTACTGAGACAACATGTAGTCCAGGAAGGAAGTGAGCCCAGTGTCCATGACATCAGAGACAACAGGCTCACTGCTACAATCTAAAATATCTAAAATCACATATTACACACAAAAAGACCCCCAGGAAAGTGTTCTAAAGCTCCTAAACGTCATTAACATATATTTTTTTGCAAAAAGGGTGAAGTGTCCCTTTAAAGGACCACTTCACCACTTTTCAACCTATCTTCATATAATAGGTCTTCACTATTATTATGGCTGTGGGCAGTTTAGAAACCGTCTTCCAGTGACATCATCATTAGGCAGATCATGAGATAAGATTTTTTTTTACAAAAATGTTTAGATTTTCATTATCGTGCGAACGATGGCTTCCATTTTCGCATTGCAACTTTTCAGGACTAGAAAGCCTGCAGTTTTTATTAGCTTGTATTCCCCATTGATGATGTCACTGGAAGACGGTTTCTGAACTGCCCACAGCCCTCCTATGAGACACAGACCGAGTAGAATAAAATTGCACCATTTTTTCATGATTATTAGTGAGGACGTATTATATGAAGATAGGTTGAAAAGTGGTGAAGTGGTCCTTTAAGCTGGGTTGCAGGTTTTTTTTTTTTTTTTTTTTATAAATAAATATTTTTTTACTATAAATGTGCATAGAATTAGATTTTCTTTTTTTACATGATTTCTTCTACAAAGTCCTAGTAGTACAACTAGTAGTAAGGTTGAAATCTCCTTTTTGCAGGTAGAAATACATCCGGGTCTTGCAGGGTTACGTTGTTTCTAAAGTGTAATAATTGCTGATTTGGGCTGGTTTCCTAATGTAAACCAGTAATTCTCACACATTTCCGTGTCAAGGACTAAGGACCCTAAGGCCTAGATCTAGGGCCAGGAACCCCCATTACAAGATTAGTGTTGTTGATAAAAACGAAAACGTTTCCAAGAATATTCCACATTTTGTCCCTTTTTTTCTTCTCCATGATTGTTTTGAAAATAGCCGATCTACACGCTCACAACTTGACACAGATCGGCTATTTACAAATAGCCTAATACTAGTAGTCAGACTTGTTTTCGTAGACCTGGATGCTTATTTCCCTCACACAATCTGGCAACACAGCCATGCAGCCAGCCAGCAGTGTCGCAGTGACCCCACATGGCATGTGTTCACTGACTGAGGCATCATTATCTCCACATTAAAACTGTGTGTGTGTGTGTGTGTGTGTGTGTGTGTGTGTGTGTGTGTGTGTGTGTGTGTGTGTGTGTGTGACCCGAGTACCAAAACATGATAACATAACGATATAAATCTGACCCAACACTGCAGCAAATCGCCAAATAAACAGCCGATCTAGCATCAAGTGTAGATCGGAGATCCATCTGCAACTATGAGGAAAAGGGGGTCAAATAAGTGGTTACTCATAACAAAAATAAAAAGTACTCGTATCGGTACTTGTACTTGTACTCTGTCTGGGGAAAAAATGGTGTCAGGACAACTCTAGTGTGTGTTTTCCTTCTTTTTCTTCCCCCGTAGAACCCGTTCAGGATGGGAACCCCTTTTTGGTGTTTTAACTATTATTTTATACTATTATAAAATAGCAGATCTACAAGCTCGTAGCGCGGCACTCTGCTATTTTTTTTTTAATCGTGAAAATGTAGTGCAAATCTTTTGATATATATTCTTTCAGAGCGAACGTTTTTTGCTCAAATCTTTGGGGGGGGGGGGGGGTGGGGGGTGGGGGGGGTCCCTGGAGGCTGGAACAAAACTTTTTCAAAGGGCGGGGTCGGCGGCCAATTACATAATATCTTTGGGGGTCCTTGACATGAAAATGTTTGAGAACGACTGACACAGAAACATGAGGTTTTTCAGAAAACTGTCAGTATTTAGAAGACATTTTGTGGAATCGTCCTCAGGTCAAAACGAGTTAAAGCTCCTATACTTGATCCATGATCACACTAAGATACAGCGTCACACACAACAAAACAGCACAGAGATTAAAATAGGGTGCATTTTGCATCCCAAAACGCAGTTTACAGTTAAGGGACGCGATAAAACAAAGACCTCTGCATCCACGGGATGCACTACTGTACTATACTGTACTGTTGTTTTATTCTAGTTTATTTTGCTAGTAATCTTTGCGTGTAAAATGAAACCAAATGAGGGTCCATTTGGTTTCATTTTACGCTCTCGAGAGTAAAAGTTCTTTGGTTACCAATTAACTCTCCATCACTTAGCTGCGTGGGGAACACCTGGAACCCCCTCAAGGACCACCGGTGGTCCTCGGACCACTGGTTTAAAACCACTGATATTAGCCTATCACATGCTCTCGGGCAGATTTGAGGATAGCCCTGGCAGATAAGAATAAGCCTGGGACTGTCGGAGGTTAAGGATATAGCCTAAAATAAACAACCAATAATCTTTTTTTGTACTCATTTACATTGATAAATGTCAATTAGGTATTATTAGGCCTATGACACGAAACAATGCAAGGATAATAATAAGATACGTGTACTAGTAATATCTGACCTTGTTGTGGTGTGTTATTATAGCCTATGGCTATAGGCTGGCTATCATTCACAGTTCACACCATGTGCACAACAACACACACTTTAGTAGCAATGTCGTGTAATAGCACATGCATGCTTCCGCGTGCACGGATGCACGCACGCATAATGGGCGGTGGCGTTCATATTATATAGCCCTAGACAGTACGTTCCCAGAACACAATCTCTGTGTGCGTGTCAACATATCTCTCTCTCTCTCTCTCTCACACACACACACACACACACACACAGTGACACGACAGCGCCGGCTGCGGTCACACCCCCCCCAGCTGTGCCAATTCATGGGAGGGCCTCTCTCTTCCTTTCCTATAATCTGTTATCCATTTGCAGTAACACAACGTGTCTCCTCTCTCTCTCTCTCTCTCTCTCTCTCTCTCTCTCTCTCTCTCTCTCTCTCTCTCTCTCCTCTCTCTCTCTCTCTCTCTCCTTGGCACGCATGTTTGTGTCAGTTGACATGAATTGTCGCCTAAACAACACGAGCATATAAATATCATATTTCAGTTTCCCATACAGAGAGGGGGGGGGGGGCTTGTAAAAAACAGTCAATTTGTGTGTGTGTGTGTGTGTGTGTGTGGGTTAGGGGGGGGGGGCTGTAGCGAGCGGCTATTTTTACACCTTGAAAAAACTGAGAAATGTGTTTTTGCTAAAGTTTCGTGTATATAGGCCTACTTGTTTTTGCATCATATAAATGACATGCATCATGGTTGGTTTGTTGTCATTGTCGTCAGTATGCCCCCCCCCCCCCCCCAAAAAAAGAAACCCACACACACAGTCACACACACGCGCGCGCGCACACACACACACACACACACACACACACACACTCACCCGTGTGCACCCTGAGGTGCGCTTTGAGGTGCGACGACTTCCCGTAGGTTTTCCCGCAGCCCGCAAAGGGACAGCAGTGCCTCTTGTCCGGACCGGGAGGATGAGGCCGGTGTCCCGGCGTGGAGGAGCCGGTGGTGGCGGCGGAGGAGGAGGTTGATAATAACGCCTTCTTGTTGCGGTGACTCCGTGGCCGTTTGGCCGCAAGGGGGGTCACCGCGACGGCGGGCCGGGCGGGGGCGGCGCCGGGGACCGGGTGCAGGCTCCGGGTCGGATTCTTCCGCGGAGAAGACCCCCGAGCTGCCGGTGGTGGCGGTGTCACCGAACCACCTGGTGGCGGTGCGTCTAGCCCGGGGTGGCCGCAGCCACCGCTCGGTGTCGGTCGCCCGGCCATCCCACCCGCCATGCCCGGCGGTGGGTCCGGGTCCACCTTAATGTCCTGGTGGTGCTGGTCGCTTTCCCCCGCGGCCCCGTGTCCGTGGTGGTTGTTGTTCAAGTCGGGGTTGTTGTTGTTGTTGTGGTTGCATTGGTTCAGGTCCAGCAGGATCATGGCCACCATCAGTAAAGTCCTGCTCTCCTGGCTCTCTTTCAGGGAGGTGCCGTCCTCCTCCGATGCCGGCAGCCTCGCGTCGGCGCCGGCGGGACAACCGGCGACCTCCCCCGCCGCCGGCCCCAGGGAGACGCTCCCTCCTCCCCCGGGCCCCAGGGCCACCTCACCCGGCCCCAGGGCCACCTCACCCGGCCCCAGGCACACCGAGAGACGGTGGTGGTGGTGATGATGCGTCTCTGCGGCCAAATCCACCTCCGACATCATCTTGACTTTATGAATTCATCATCCATGCATGGATCGATGAGACCGTTAATGTTTATGATCCGCTGTGAGAGAAATGACCAGATCCGGTCCAGATGCTGCTGCTCTCTCTCTCTCTAGCTCAATCTCCAACTCCAAAAATCAACCCGATCAATTCAAACGGACATGTGACAGATCACAGATAAATAAATCACCCCACACACACACACACACACACACACCGCACTGCCTCCGTCCTAGCTCGACCTGCCGGGAAACATGTGCTCCTCCTCTCTCTCTCTCTCTCTCTCTCTCTCTCGTAGCCTTAGATACGCGTGTCTCGTGCTCTCTCGCCGCGGTGTTGTATATGTATATTAGGCAGATATAATATTCTCCCCCGGCGTAAAATGAAGTTTAAAGTTGTGCTAATCGTGTGTTTCCCCCATGCGGCTCCGGCTGGATAAAATAGCCTATAAAAAGTAATCTGGTCTGATTAAAATACCAGATTAAACCAAGGACGGTTTTTTTCCCTTCTCCAATAATCGATGGTGTTGTGTCCTTAGTTGTCCTCGCCCTCTCTCTCTCTCTCTCTCCGTCTTTGTCTCTCTCTCTGTGACACATGCGTCAACTTGTCCTTATTTTACTGCATGTTGGACTAGCCTCTCTCTCTCTCTCTCTCTCTCTGAACTCTCCAAGAACCAAATTCGCGGAATCCCACGGCGTCACGACGGAAACGCGCACCGATTGGCCAAGGAGGGAGCGGTGACGCGGCACTTGGAATAGCCCCCCACGTGCGTGGGCCTGAGTGACAGAGCGAGCGGCCAATCGGCGTCGACAACGGCGGGGAGGGGGCGTGTGTGTGTGTGTGTGTGTGTGTGTGTGTGTGCGTGTGTGCGTGTGCGCGCGCGTGCGTGTGTGTGAGAGGGAGAGAGAGAGAGCGAGAGAGCAATATGCTTACTTTGACCCCTTCGGGGAAAAACAAATCTTGAGTGTGTAAAAAGAAACCATTTGGTTTAATTTTACACTCTCAAGAGTTACATTATTGTTAAACATCTGCATTACTTAATATACAAGAAGTCTACACAGTTAGAGAATGTAGGAGAATTGTTATTTTGATCCAATTAACGTCTGCCTGTTACATCTCTCCTCATGGTACCAACATCAATACAGCATGCATAGCATGCTGCATGCAGCCATGCAGATGCAGCCATCATGCAGACGCAGCCATGCAATGCAGCATGCAGCCATCATGCAGATGCAGCCATCATGCAGACGCAGCCATGCAATGCAGCATGCAGCATGCATGCTGCATTGCAGCCATGGGCATTGCAGCCATGCAGCCATGCAGCAAGCCGTGCAGAGGTCATGACCTTCTGGTGCCCTTCACAGCACACCCATACCGTTAACATCCATCACACAATGCACCACACTTAAATGGCAAAATGGTGCATTTACATTGCGCCCTTTATCCAAGGCGCTTTTACATAGATTGTGCATTACATTCACCCATTCATTACACACACATTCACACACATTCACACACCTTCACATAGATTGTGCATTACATTCACACACACACACACACACACACACACACACACACACACACACACACACACACACACACACCGATGGCGGTGGAAACCATGCAAGGTACCAATCTGCACAAACCGGGAGCAATTTAGGGGTTCAGAACTTCTGAGTCTTGCTCAGAATCGGTGATCTCTATAGTCATGTATAAAGACGGGTCTGTTTCTCTCTCTCTGTGTGTGTGTGTGTGTGTGTGTGTGTGTGTGTGTGTGTGTGTGTGTGTGTGTGTGTGTGTGTGAGAGAGAGGAGAGAGAGAGAGGTAGAGACTGAGCTAGTAGTGAGCTACACTTCCTAACCGTCTGCCCACTGTACCAAGACATCAGAGACATATACTTCCCACGGATTACAATCACCCAAGGACATGTTTATATCCAAATGAATGCTGTAACATTGAAATACTGCTGTCAACTTTCAAAAGTATAAAGCTAATGTCTCTTATATGGATGTATATATAAAGTTCTATCTCTGACACAAAATGCATTTTTAAATCATTTTTATACGGTAGTTTCAGAAGATAGTATAACTCAGTGTTAATTATGTAACACAGCTCCGTTTACACCTTTATTTTATTGTTTTATCTCGATTGTCTTGTTCCACTTTTGCTTTGGCAATGTGAAAACGTATATGTTTTCTCATGAGAGAGGAGGGGGGGGACGGGTACGGGGGGACGGGGGGTTGGAAACGTAACAGGATCCTTCCAGGGAGCTGCTGGAGACGGTTGGGTTCATTCAAGGTCCTTCATTCAAGTTCCTAGAAGCATGTGGGGGCGGGCCGTCTAGGATCATGGTGGGTGGACCCTCCCAAATACCCCTCCCCTCCCTCTCTCCGGTTGCTACATTGCATGTGCTCCCTAGTAACCTCGCGTCACCAGGCCTTTCCACCTCGTATATCGGAGGAAAGCCTGGTCTGTGTTACAATATTGCCGTGTGAACCAACCAGTCTGGAACCGATGATATTGCTAGAACTGCAGCCTCACTCCCCATCTTCCGCCACAGTCTGAAAACCCAACCTTTTCAGACTCCATCATGGCCCGTAGCACTTGCCCCAGCCCCTTAGATAGCACTTTATGTAGACTTAGATAGCATTTTATACAGATTTATAGCATGTTACGTAGACAGCACGTGAAAAAAACTGTCGTTTACGACGGCATCAAGGCCCGCTGAAAAACCTTTTAATCAACTAAATCAACTGTAGATTTAGTCGACTAAAATCTTATGATATTTAGTCGACTAAAACTAGACTAACACTAAGACATTCCAGTTGACTAAAATGTGACTAAAACTAAATGAAAACTATTCAAGAGACTATGACTATAAACTAGAATCTAAATTTGCTGCCAAAAACAACACTGCTGGATGGGAACCGGTTCTGTACACACACACACACACACACACACACACACACACACACACACACACACACACACACACACACACACACACACACACACACACACACACACACACACACACACACACACACACACACAGTATGTAGCCTACAGTATTCCATTGTTCTTTTTTAGTCTGTCCATATGTTTTTTTAAATTATGCTGATATTTTAAGTTTTTTCAGAAAACTTAGGTCAGCATTTAGAAGGTGTTTTTAGAATCTGCCTCAATCCTAAATGGGTTAAATGAAGTGTTTGTATTGTTATTTTTAAACAGCATTCACTTCTGAATGCTTAAGTACTGTTAAAAACAACTACCGGCACTTCCTACCACTTTAATTGCAGTAAGCTTGAGGAGTTAAACTGAATTTCCCTTGTAGTAAATTAAGTAATATAAGGCCTAGTAATCTTTTGTAAAGTGACTAAAAAGCTGACTTCTCAATGTGTCGATCTTGTTGACGTGTCCCTGTTACTTTCTGTACATTCAGACATTGGGTCATGATTGATTGATTGATTGATTGATTGATTGATTGATTGAAGTATATAAATATAAAATGATAGTCAACGGCCAGCGCACACACGATTTGGCAACTTAATGCAAGTGGATGAGAGGAGAAATCCGGTGCCGTCTCTATTTATATATACTCTGGGCGTTCCACATTGGGACACGTACAATCAGATTCAGAACAGTATTTTAATGCCTATAGCAATAGTTTTCACAGACCCAGACCAGTGTCTCGTGCCACGGTGTAATTATTCCCCCCACCCCTCTGTCTCGCTTTTTTTTTTGGTTCTCGTTTGTTTTGTTAGTCGCTTTTCCAGGAACTTTTGGTCGAGGAGGAGGAGAGGGCGGGGTGGGTGGGTGGGTGTTTGGCTGGACTTGTTCCCTGAAGCTGACCTCCTTTTCTCTCTCTCTCTCTCTCTCTCTCTCTCTGGTTGTAAACATTTCCTAGGAGCAGAAGGAGGTGTGGTATCTCCTTTTCTCCTTCTTTTCACCGGCTGTGTGTGTGTGTGTGTGTGTGTGTGTGTGTGTGTGTGTGTGTGTGTGTGTGTGATAAGTGATTCAGTTTCTAGGAAGATGTATGTATGCATAGGGGGTGTGGTCTTGCTGACTTAGCGTATGTGGGCCATATCGTTAGATCATGCATGGTATTGTGTGTGTGCAGTGTGTGTGTGTGTGTGTGTGTGTGTGTGTGTGTGTGTGTGTGTGTGTGTGTGTGTGTGTGTGTGTGTGCAGTGTGTGTGTGTGGGGGGGTGGGGGGGGGGGGGGGGTTAAGGTTAGATAATTATGCCTTATTCATGTTGTAGTTGTGTCAGCGTTGTCTCACACCAAAAATAGCAGGTGTGAGCTTTATTGTTTTTATTGTTTATTATAAAATAATAAGTTTAATAATAATAATAATAACTTTTGATTTCCTGATTGTCCTTGCAAAAGTATAGTGATACGTGTGTGTGTGTGTGTGTGCATGCGTGCGTGTTTGCTCACGCACGAGATATAAGTATAAGGAGAGAGAGAGAGAGAGAGAGAGAGAGAGAGAGAGAGAGCACGTGCGTGTGTGTGATTGAGTGAAGAACAGAATGTTCTCTTCCGTGAAAGTAAACTCATGCACCGTTGCCCTCACTTGCCCTCTCTCTCTCTCTCTCTCTCTCTCTCTCTCTCTGTGAGGGTGAGAGAGTGTGCTGCCCCAGTGCACTCTGGGATATATATATACTGCTACCATGTGGATGTCAACCAGTGTTGTTTTTGGTAGCACATTTTGATTTTAGTTTTAG
>NC_137867.1:43789327-43901827 GCF_963924005.1 Protomyctophum bolini | reverse complement strand
GGACATCGTCATGTTGGGTTTGTGGTGGACATTTTCCGTCAAAACGCCCATTCTTTTGCTAAAGACATACAAAATGAGCGGACATTATTATTACCAGAAACACTTACAGTATACATGAAGAGCTAGCCCTGAATGACCATAACAGGTCTGTAACTCTGCAGTGTACAAATGGAACCAAATGGACCCTTATATGCATGGGTCCATTTGGTTCCGTTTGTACACACTCTAAGAGTTAAGGAAGGGGTGGTCCTTGCAAATAGAACATTTGAGAACCACTAGTACTAGTTGGGACTCCTAACGTGCCATACAGTACATAGTGTCCTAGTAAATCAGTGTCATATATTCTGCAGAAAACCTGGAGACTTGACATTCAGTAAATTGGGTCTTAATGATCAAAACAAGAACATTATAACATATAACATTAAGTGAAATATCCCATTAACCCATTTAGACCTGAGGACGATTCTACAAATGTCTTCTTTTCTGAAAAACCCTATGTTTCTATGTCAGTCGTTCTCAAACATTTTCATGTCAAGGACCCCAAAAAATATACGGATTTGGCCGCCAACCCAAATCTGAAAATATGTTGTTCCAGGGACTCCCCCCCCACCCCCACCCAGAAGCAACGATTTGAGTTAAAAAACGCTCGCTCTGAAATAATATACATTCAAAGATTTGCGACACATTTTCATGATTTTTTTTCAAAAGAATAACAGATCTACAAGCTCGTAGTATAACCGCCCAGAATGGGTTAAGGTGTCTTCTGAGTCGGGAGGAGAGACATATCCCGTCCCTCTAGTAGCATGTCCTGCACACAGTGAAGTGAAAACACAGAATATGATGATGTGTACATTATGTACTGTATATAGAATATCATTGAAAACGTATATATGCGTTTACTCAAGGTCCCTGCAGGGGGATTTGATTTGGATTCACAAAGCACAGTGATCAAGAAGATCGAGTGATTCAAATGTATATAGTTCTTCTTCTTCCTCATTTGGTTTTCACTTCATTCCTCCGGCTATATGAAACCAGCATTTATAGTTTTTTTGGTACGTGTGCCCAAGTGTATGAAAAAACAAAAACAAAATAAATGATGGACTGAAACACATCTCGTGAAGTTTGTGCTCTGATATTAGCAGTGGAGGACAGACAGGAACAAAAGTACTTTTATATTACTAGCACTGCACTGTAGTGCAGTATTGTTTTCCCCTCACAATGTGTTGGCATTGACTTTCTTTTTTGTCAACATATATATTTGTCAATATATTTAGTCTTTAGTTTTAGTCATCCAATAGTTTCGTTTTCATTTTGTTTCCATTTCGTTTTTCGTCTGTCAGAAAAAGGTAGTCGACGAACATTTCTCGTCACAGTATTATTCAACGACACCAACACTGGAGTATACCTTGTCCACCACTACACATATTAGGGAGTAGGGGTGTAACGATAATAGTAACAGCAATGAAAAATATACTTTCAAGAATCGAAGTATATCGAAATGAAAATAGCAACATTGACTATGTATCGTATCGTATCATTTTGCAATGCAAATAATCAGTATCGAATCGTTTTGCTATGCCAATAATCAATTGTATCAATACTACATTTCTGTGCGTGGTATTTAGCCATTTTATTAGAAGAAAAAAAAGAGGGGTTTAATTACTTAGTTTAAAATAATAATGTCAATGTATTTTAAATAGTTACTGTATCGACTTCAAATAATTGAATCGTATCGGATCGGATCGCCATAATGAACCAATATCGTCCATGTATCGTATCGTCCACCATGTACCGTGATACGTATCGTATGGCTGTTAAAATGTATTGTTACGCCCCTATTCGGGAGGCATACAAGACAGAAAAAGAAAATGTCATGGTTTGACATAATGATTATAACCTCTTAAAGATGGTATCTTTGGCCCAAAAGGCACCCCATGTTTGGCAATGTGGCAGCTGCAACTTTACATTACATTATAGAACATTCTCATAATGACAGCAGCATCATAAAACATAATTATACATAACAAATATGTAACACTTAAATATGATTGAAATGTACAGGATATCAGACAACATAATATATTATTCGATTTAAAAGCTTATTCAAATAGGAAAATACTTCAAATTAGACAAAAATAGCATTGAGAAGTTCCTTTAGTAATTCATACAGGCATTCAATTATTCGTAGTATACGCAAGAAAATAAATATGGCAATAAATAGTCCATATTAAAATAATGTGTTATGATTCAGTATAAATGAATATTGATGAAATATAAAACAATTATTTAAAAAAAATAACATGATTTTAAAGCAATTTATTTCAGAATCTCTCGTCTCATTACCAAGCCTTGAGTGATAGTCTCCCCCCCCCCCCCCCCCCCCCCCCCCCCAACGTCTGTCTGGCTTTCGGAATTACATCATATGGCAGCCAAGTCTATGGACTTTTAAAGTTTGTTTAGAGCACTAAACATGACGTCATGTGGAATTTTAAAGCACTTTCAACAAACATTACCAAATCAAGTGTGATTGTATTTGATTTTACAAAGCTATGACAGATCGGACTTTGCGTTCCTCTGTAATCTGAAATAATAATAAGTTAATAACAAATATACATCGATTTGTTACTGATCTGGATTCCCTCTTTTGGATTCTGGATTCTGTTTTGAAAACAACCCAAGACATTTGAAGGGTTAGTTAGATTTTTGGACTTAAAGCTGTAAGAATAAGAAACACTTCACTGGTTGTAAAGGTATTAATTTATTGCCTGAGTCCCGTGGTGGGAGTTCTGGTCTGGCTTTGGTGAATATTAAGTGAAGATGTCCCGATACTGTATTGGTATCGGAAAAGGATCGCTATCGGCCCTTATTTGTCATATCGGGTCATATCGGTATCGGAAAATATGACAGTCTAACCACCGATTCGACACAGGGGTAAGGGGTTGGTTGACACTATGGCAGGTAAATAAAATGTTGGGGCATGTGGAGTTTGCTTTCGAGTTGCCACAAACTGCAAGTGCACATTTGACGAGATATGTAGCTAGTTAATTCTATCGGCTAGTTCCGGTCATTTGGTGGGGGTCACCGGGGGCCACTCATTACAAATATATGAATCCACAATATTAGCGTCATTTGTATTGTTGACCTATTCGTAAATGGAAGTGTGTGTGTGGCTGCGTGTTAACCAGAAAAGAGTGCATGGTGGGAGAGGAGCAGAAAGCACATGCAAAGAACAGAACGGGAGATAGGCCTCCCAGCAGGTCAGTCATGCCCAAATATGGAGTCCCTGATGACATACTTATATGTGACCTCACCAGAATGAAACGACCAATCACAGCCAGTATGATAAAAAGCACTGCAGCCTCAGAGAGAGTTCAGATTGAATCAACTTCTCCAAGACTCAACTCTTCACCACAGATCTCTACCAGACTGTTATAAGTAAAAACATATTGTCTCCGCCAGGCCGAAAGGCATGGCGGATGTTTAGCACCCTGTCCGTCCGTCTGCTAAGATTGACTTCCAGCCAACAATAACCTGTAATTGGTCTGGTGGAGACCTGTACTCTATGATTATAACCCAGAGAGCCTATGAATCCCTGCTGATTCACAATACAAGCCTATTTTAACATAATGTTCTGGTTGCTTTGGGGTGTAGGGTAGACGCTACTGTCTACAGACACCTGTAGACACTGTATGCACTTTTTTCGTGCAGAAAGTGGTGTTGTTAAAAAGTGAATAAGAATTGCATGACTTTTGCAGTCAATTTAAATAGATTGATGGTTGATACTGTAGTTAGATGCTTTTGGCTATTTCTGCCTCTAATAAGGCCTTATATTAAAGCCAGCTGATTCACTATAGAACCAGATATTGGCATTTAGGTTGCTTTAGGATGTACCTGACTAGATCATCTGTGCAAGCATGACATAAAAACAACCATGCAGCAGGTAGAAAACATTCTTGGATCTCCCTCTTTCAGGCTAGGCGTTTTTTCATTATGTGGTCAGGTGAGTCACTTCATGGATTAATTTCATGACTTTTGCAGTAAAAGTAAAACTTGGAACAATCCATTTCATGAAGGGGACATCCTAAAGATATGAAAAAACTATGTCCCATTTAGTTCTACCCCTGATAAAGAGTAGGACAAGTGAATGTCGCTCAGAAAAGTTAACTTTTTGCTATTTCCGCCTATTTAATACCTTATATAAAAGGCTGCTGATTCACAATAGAACCAAATATTGGCATTCTGATTGTTCTGGGATGTGGGCACACTACCTGTAGATCATCTGTGCAAGTATGATGTAAAAACAATCAGCAGGTAGAAAATGACAGAGGATCAACTTGGAACTCCCTCTTTTAGGCGTTTTGTGGTGAGTCACTTCATGGATTAATTTCATGGCTTTTGCAGTAAAAGTAAATCTCGGGACAATCCATTTCATGAAGGGGACATCCTAAAGATATGACAAAACGATGTCCCGTTTTGTTATACCTCGGGGAATGGTATCTCAAAAACTAAGCCTCTTTTAGAGGGTTTGTTCCTGCACTAAATTAAGGGCCGGCTGGGGAAACAGGCTTTCATAGGGGGTCGACACCCGGGCCCAGGTGCCAGCCACTTAAGACTGATCATCCTCATTAGCAGCTCTGCTAGCTCCCAGTCCTAAAAGAGATCCTATAAGTCCAAAAACCTGAACTAACCCTTTTAACTTACTCAACAACTAGCCTGCAGGGCAGCATTCCATTTGGCATCCTCCATGATCCGGTCGGGAGCAGTTGGCAACTTACGTCATGTTGTAGTCAATGATTTGTAGTCATCTGGCAGGAAACCACAAGCCGGAATCAGAAGTATACCCATAATAATTCCCGCGATCATAATTTTCGGGGCCTACGCAATAAAATATTTGATGCGTTTAGTTTAGTTTTGCTGAGTTTCAAAATATAAATGTGAGTGTACTTTCCAGAGAGTATTTAACGCCTGTAGGCTATTATATACCTTTTGTCCCACGGGTAAATTCTATTTTATTGGGTAGGTTCTCAAATTACGATCGTAGGGACTTATTTTGGGCAGTTCTCATTCGTTCCGGTTGTGGTTTCCTGTCTCATGACTGCAAAACAGTGTCTAAAACATGACGTATTTTACCATGCGCTCCAGACCGGTTCATACGGCGATTTTGGAACACAGAACATGCTTTCCTGTGAGGTGGAAAGCCTGGTGACGCGAGGTTACTTCACAACACATTTTCAAGTTTCAAAAAGTGACTTAGAGACATTTCCCTTAAAAACGAAAAAAACTAAAACAAAACAAGAAAAACTTGAAATGTAGGCTCCTATGTGTTAATGGAGTTTTCATTGCGATAGCAATGCCCATTAAGTCTGCATTTAGAATGAAGTAAACTGAATGGAAGGAATTAAATAAACAAAACTTTATGAACAGCACTGAAATAAAAGGACGGACCTTTGCGGGGTTTTTTTACCCATAATGCCACTGGCAGGAACAGCGAATGAGAGGAGAGGACTGGGCTGGGTGGGCGGTTCAACCTGTGGGTCAGGGTCCACAGATGGGCCGCGAGGAAGATTTCATTGATAATATAACGTTAACCCATTAAGACCTGAGGCCGATTAAAGAGAACAAGAAAAAAAAAAGTATCTACTAAAATCTCAACAGTTTTCTAATACAAACAAAAAACAACTATGTTTCTATGTCAGTGGTTCTCAAACTATTTCATGTCCTGGAGCCCCACAATTATATATATTTGGCTGCCGACCCAAATCTCTTTTTTTTTTGTTCCAGCGACCCCCAGAAACAAAGATTTGAGTTACAAAGGTTCGGTTTAAAAATATAATTAATTACCATTGATCCGAGCCCGGAACAAAATCCATTGATTTTAAGTTATAAAACAACAACAATAATAATAATAATAATAATAATAAAGCACAATCTCAGACTACCTACATGTGAGATGGTTTTAGGCATTGTTGCAGCCATGGCCCACGGATTCCTTCTGAAACAGGCTCACATCGCCCTCTATTGACTATTTGAAAAAATGCACACACACGCGCAGTCGCGCACGCACACACACGCGCACACACACACACACACACACACACACACACACACACACACACACACACACACACAGAGAGAGGCTGAAATAGAATATTTTAAAGTCAAAGTGAAGTGGGAGCTGATTTTAGTGTTTTTCCACACAAAGATCAGAGATAAGTTTGATGAAGGAACATATAATAAAGCTAACATTCATTTTAGGGACATTTTATTTTTTAATTGAAAAGAAAACACAACAGGGCTAATAATGCTGTAGCATTTTTGTGATTTAAAGCGTTGTGATTCTTTCGTCACTAACGGTGTTATTATGAGCAAAGGAAAAACGCAAGTAAACTTAAACAGACATGTTTCGACCCTAACGGTCTTCCTTAGCCTACGATAGTATTTCCCAATTTTTTAACTCCCGGATCTCCCCTTTTTTTAAATCTAAACTTTGTTTGAGAACCACTGTCATAGCTTAAGACCAAACCACGCGAATGGGTCGCCTTGCAACTCCTCGGACGCGTGTAGTTGCAATCAACCATTGAATTGAACCAATTGAATCACTCGGGGTCGACATGCGCCGACATGCGCCAGCCCACCATGCGGCGACGGCGCGCAACAGGACACACCTGACCTACCACACCGCTGGGACGAACAATAAAAGCCTTTTGTCGCGCCTCGACCCATCGGTGTGGTTTGGGGGGCTTGAGTTCGGGCATCCTTTCCTTGACTAACAATAGACCTGTACGTGCCCGTCGGCCACCCGCCTACTTGAGAACGATGCAACTTGGGAACCTAATAATACCCGTTGTCAACTTGTCATAGCACCCGTTTTAACTGTCTGTGTCCCACATGGAGATCTCTGAAGAGGGCAAAAACTGACTGACTGTGAAAAGTGGACTGGTTAAGTAATTCATTGTCAGGTGTGGGTGTGGGGTTGCCATGGCTATCAATTGGCAGAGGCTGGAAATTGCACAGGTGAGAGGACTTGGCCTCACTGGTGATTGATTGACATTGTGATATAACACAGAGACGTAAACCATTTATATGCTGGATGGGGAGACAACCTCCCATTGCAGCCAATGCCAGGACACTTACAAAGCTACAAGAGGAGGTAATGATAACTACAGCCTATCGATTGGTTAGCTCTTTTCTTTGCCCGGTATACTTTGGGACACCCGTCCTATTGACCTAGTCCAGATGAGTGGTTCACAACCTTTTTTCTGCATCAGGGCCCACTTCTCTAAAATCACCAAAACGTTCGCAAACAATGTTCGGGGGGAATGTAAGTAAGTAAATGTACTCACGTAGAGGCTACTTTACTAAAACTTTGAGATACTTTGACCTGTCTCGCGTATTTCCAATTCTTTTATACTTTATACGTCTATTCCATTAAATTATTTTTTTTTGTTTTTTGAAAAATGTAGTTAGTTACTATTTGCAGATTTATTGTTACAAAACATTTTTCTTTAATATATATTATCAATGTTATCTAGTCATTAAAATAGTTTAATTATTTAGGACCCCGCTTGCAATACGCCCCCGGCCCACCAGTGGGCGCCCCAGGCCCACAGGTTGGGAATCACCATCATCATCATCTATCTAGGGTGAAGTTGTCTGCTGAGTGTCGACGATGCATCGGCTTAACCTCCCTCCCTATGATAACCCCGCCCTGATAACCCCGCCCCTCTCTGATAACCCCGCCCCTCTCTGATAACCCCGTCCCTCTCTGATAACCCCGCCCCTCTCTGATAACCCCGTCCCTCTCTGATAACCCCGCCCCTCTCTGATAACCCCGCCCCACTCTGATAACCCCGCCCCTCTCTGATAACCCCTCCCCTCTCTGATAACCCCGCCCCTCTCTGATAACCCCTCCCCTCTCTGATAACCCCTCCCCTCTCTGATAACCCCGCCCCTCTCTGATAACCCCGCCCCTCTCTGATAACCCCGCCCCTCTCTGATAACCCCGCCGCTCTCTGATAACCCCGCCCCTCTCCGATAACCCCGCCCCACTCCGATAACCCCGCCCCTCTCTGATAACCCCGCCCCTCTCTGATAACCCCGCCCCTCTCTGATAACCCCGCCCCACTCTGATAAACGTCACACAACAAACCACAACATTGTGAACGTGGCCGGAGATCGCCATCTTATCTATGGGGCAACTTCACCCTTTCCTCTCGGTCAACCTTCGCAACCCTTTGCCCTCCACCTGTCCTTCTGTCCACCTCTGACCTCTGTCCAATGTCCCCCCCCTCCTGCCGGGTCCTCCCACAGCGTTAAGTGACTCGTTAAGGTCCTCAGTGCGCCGGCCGACCGCCTCGCTGCCGTCACGTGTAGTTGTGTCTGTCGAAGCTGCGGAAGGAGGAGGGCGTGGCCAGCTTCCTCATGGACAGGCTGTCACTGGTGTTGGCTGGGTCGGCAGCGGGGGGCCGGGCCCCGGACTTGCTCCTGAGGAAGGGGTTCCTGGCGGCCCCTGCCGCCGCCGCCGGGCCCCCCGCACCACCCCTCTCCATCCTCTCGCTCACCGACAGGCTCTTGCGGTGGTGCGGAGGGGCGAGGGCGAAGGAGGGGTGGGAGGAGTCGTCCGAGGAGCAGCTGTTGGCTCTCTCCAGTCTGGAGAAGGGAGAGCAGACTCCTCCTCCTCCCAGACTCACCCCCCCGTGGCAAGGGGTGTCGGGGTCCGCACCCCCGGTGAGGACCAGCTCCTCAGGGTCCTCGTCGGCGTCCGAGGACTCCGTGTGGCTGAGCTCCGCCTCCCTCTCCGGGTGGCGCCCGGCGTCGGGCGGCGGGGGCGGCGGCTTATCGAAGGGGAACGAGGAGGAGGCGTGTCCGCCGGGGGCGCCAGGGCCCCCCGCCGGGGAGTGCGAGCGCTCGGGAAGCGGGTACGGCGACGAGACGCAGCGCGTGTCGATGCAGTCCGTGATGCTGGTGTACTCGGACGCCTTCACCTGCACGCCAGCGCCCCCTAGGGCCCCCAGCCCGCCGTAGCAGCACAGCGGGCCCCCGGCGCCGCCGCCCCGCCCAGACGAGAACACCAGGCTGTGGGACTTGACCAGCGGGCTGGACGGCTCGTCCAGGAAGCCTCCTCCTCCTCCCAAACCTCCTCCTCCTCCCAAACCTCCTCCTCCTCCGCCCCCCAAACCTCCTCCTCCTCCCCCGCCACCGCCCCCGGTGGTGGTGGAGAGGTAGCGGCTGCTCTTGGAGCGCTCCATCAGGCCGGCGGAGGCCGGCGGGGACAACGGGTCCATCATGTCCCAGGGAGGCAGCAGGGTGGCGTCGGAGCACTGCAGGGACGACAGGTCGGCCGCCGCGCTGTCCTCCAACGCTCCCTCCGAGGCGCCGCTGTAGTCCCGCCCCCCTCCGGACAGCAGCACCGCCTCCATGATCTCAGAGTGCAGGGAGGAGTCTCGACGGAGGGGCGGGGCGGCCGCGCGGCGATGACGCAGAGGGTCCAGGAAGACCTCGGAGGCCGCCGCCGCGGGAAGCCCCCTCGCCCCCTCCTCCTCCTCGGTGGTCGAGACGTAGATGTCGATGCACGACGACGGCCGGTGCTGCTGGGAGACCGAGAGCGTCGCCAGGGGGAGGGGCTTATTGGACTCCTTGCTGTTGGGGGCGGCGCCGGACGACACCGACTGCGAGCTGTTGGCCCGGTGGAGGCTGAGCGAGCGCTCTTTGAAGAACCTCGGAGTGATCAGAGAGCAGAGTGATACGTTTTACTCCTCCGTTGTTTTTGGCAGCAAATTTAGATTTTTAGTTTTAGTCACATTTTAGTCACCTGGAATGTTTTTGTGTTATAGTCTAGTTTTAGTCGACTAAATATCATAAGATTTTAGTCGGCTAAATCTACAGTTGATATAGTCGATTAAAATGCCATTGTTTTTTTCACTTGCTGAAAATAGCCGATCCACAACGTGTCGCTGCTTGTAGATCGGCTATTTTCAGCATGCAACTAATTGTAAAATGACTGGATCTCTTGGTCCCTTCCTAACATTTTAGTCTACTTTTTATTTGTTGACAAAACTGTCAGTATATTCAGTCTTAGTTTTAGTCGTCATAGCTTAGTTTCCATTTAGTTTTCGTCAGTGGAAAAGGTAGTCACATGTCCTAGAACGAGCGAATAAGGAGAAGGGGATTATTAACACAATTAGTGCTGGGATTCCTTCAAAATAGAAGCTCGGGGTGCCTGGAAGATATGGCCACTTTTACTCTGTAAAGCCCCCCCCCCCCCCCTTCCGTTCCGAAAAAACAAACAAAACTGAGACATATTTTTCCCTGCTTACCTTTCTCTCGTTTCAATATTATCGCTGAATAATCCCTCGCGTTCATATTTTGAACGAGAGGCAGGTGAGAAGTCAGAAATTAAGAGCTTATTATATCCATCAGATCAAAACCACGGAGAGCTCCCTAGATTAGGAGATACGAGGCGTTCTTTCTGCAGCGGTAAACTAGGAAGTGACCGCAGATGAACGAAGAGCGAAGAGTATGGTGGCCTTGGGGGCCAACTAAAAAAAAAAGAAAGGAAAAAAAAATCGGAATAATAATTCTTCTCTCGTTTGACATAATTGAAAATGCGCTAGGACGTCCTAGCAACCCGTCGGTTGGATTTCTTATGACGTGCCCACACGTCGTCCGGTCTGAACCAGTTAATTTGTGTACTGTCAATTTAAAGGTGTATTTCGTTTTCTCGGGCAGCGCTGGTTGGCAGGCATCAATACACTCTTAGACTCTTGTCTTGATTGTTTAAACAGGACGCCGTGGGCCGCTATACAGTATATGCTCGACAACAGGCTTGATAAGTCCAAGTCTTATTTATATCGAGTTGTTATCGAGTTTTTAATGGGCTCGGGTGTCGAGCTCCATCCCTATCGGGGACATATCGTGAGCGGCGCCAAGTCGGCTGAACCGGACGGACTTCACAACACTCGGCACGGCGATTCAACTCGCCTGACGGCTCGCTATCCGCTTTTTTACGTCTTTGGGTTTTGAGAACCGAACTTTCGCATTCCTGGAGTGCAGCAGTCACCAGGACGTCGTCAGTCAGGTGACCCCCCCAGGGGGGCACCACGGCCCTCGTCACACGTTTGACGCTTGGTCACATTTGTCCAAAGAAGTCACTATAGGTCATTTTGGGAGTGAGCGTGTGTTGGAAGAAACAGGAGGGGGCGACAGAGGGGGAGGGAGAGCGAGGAGGACAACAACATAGGGAAGAAAAAGTTCAGAAGAAGAAGGTGCCGTATTGGCTTGGGCACCACAGACCAAACTGTAATAAAAAGGTTTACATGACTTTCTGCCTCAGTCCGTATATAGCGAGCTGTAGTGAATAAGTAGAGAACAGAATATGGGACTGAGTTGCACCGCTCACTTCACAGGGGTGTGATTTTTATTATTACTACAGTAGAAGGTTTTTTTTTATGTTTCATACGGTGTATAGTATTTATATGTCGCTATAGGCCTTATTTTGTGAATCTTGATGAGTTCAGGTCCATGTCTTCTCTGAAGTTATCTCTGGTGGGCACGCTGCATGCAATAACCAATTACTGTCAAACTGTACTGTTTTACACATTCAGGGCTTTCATTCGGTGTATAGGATGTATAGCATATTTATTGTGTTAATTCTGCCTGTCAATGTCTGTGACTTTAAACCTTCCATAACTAAAAAGGTCAATATATCCAGAATGGAAGATGGTAAAATCAAAATGTTTTTTTTTTAAATTGAAGTGGACAAGTTCAGCTTTCTTTTGATGTATGTGTGTGATTTTCGCTATAAATTTTGCTGTGGGCCCCGAGAAATGTCCTTCCTTCAATGTTAAGCCCATAGCACCAGAAGAATTGTCCTGGCAGGATTTTATAGCAGCCAATGTGTTAATAGTAAAATGCTGCATTCGTGGTCTGGAGAGGGCAGTTGTTTTATACAGCCGGGTAAAAGGTCAACGGGCTGAAGCCCCCTTTGATGTCTATGTGTGCACGTCCCTGTACATACTGTACATACCTCTCGGCCCGCTCCGGGCGGCCTCCCCCTCCTCCTCCTCCTCCTCCTCCTCCTCCCCCTCCTCCCCCGTGGTAGAAGGAGTGGCTCCTGGTCCGCGTGGCGAGCATGGCGGTGGGCGACGGCGGGGACATGGAGCCCCCCTCGGCGGCCGCCGAGGCCTCCAGGGCCTCGTGCAGCCTGTAGGCGGCGCTGGCGGTGTTGTTGTTGTTGTTGCTGCCCTCCGTGCTGTTGAAGCTGCTCTGGCGCAGGATGTAGGCCGCCGCCCCCCCGTCGCCGGGGCAGTCCGCCTGCCGCAGGACGTACGCGGAGTCCGTGCAGTCGGACGAGGTGCGCGACCGCACCTGGGAAACGAAATGAAAAACGATGAGAGGATGAGCAGATTTAACACTTACAGCGCTAGCGTTTATTGAAGAATGAGGATCTAATTCACGCCAGCATTTTTTTTCCAGTCTTATTTTCTGTTTAGATTTTCAAACGTGAAGCGAGGAACGCAGGCGTTGTTGCCTGGATCAACGACAGGTCTGCTCAAGAGGGGCGCCACAACGCAAGCATGGAAAAAAAAGAAGCTAAACAGAATCCAGGTCTGGTGAGTCGCGGGCGCGTGCACGAAACGAAATTCACGGCGCAAAAAACGCAGGTCTCATTGAAAATGAACTATAGGGGCGTTTTATCAAGGCCCTTAAAGCTGCTATAAACAATAATGTCAACATTTTTTAATTGCCTTTTTTTGGGGTATTCAGACAGCCAGCAATGGGTAAAATGTTCCCAATTGGTCGATTTGCCTGTCTGCTTCCTGATTCCTGATTGGTCATTGCGACCAGGTTTTATTTTCGACTAATGACAAAACTTCTAGGGAAAAAAACATTGGGAACGTTTTACCCATTGCTGGCTGTCTGAATACCAAAAAAAAAGGTAATTAAAATGTTGACATATTATAGCACATTAACTATTAATTAATTTAGACCTGAGATCAGATTCTACAAAATGTCATGACAGTCTTCTGAATATGTCTATATGTCAGTGGTTCTCACACTATTTCATTTCAAGGGCCCCAAAAAATGTAATTGGCCCCTGACCCCTTTGGCCTCAGGGAACAGTCTGTTGATGGAGTCATTGACCGCCATCTAGTGGTGACACCAGAGTGGTGCAGAGTATAGTATCAAATCAACAGTTTTAAGAGGAATATAAATTGAATTTCCGCTACGGCACCTTGTTGACGACCTCGCCGCGCTCCACGCCCGTCACGCGCTCCAGCGCCACGGCGATGCGGCCAATCAGCTCCTCCATCTGGGCCAGCCGGACGTCCACCGTCTGCAGGGAGGCCTTCATGAAGTGCTCCCTCTCGTTGACCTCCTCCAGGCGCATGGCCATGTTCTCTACCCTGGGAGGACGGGCGGGAGGAAGGCTTCATTTGGACAGACACCTTTACATTTACATGTTCTCTACCCTGGGAGGACGGGCGGGAGGAAGGCTTCATTTGGACAGACACCTTTACATTTACATGTTCTCTACCCTGGGAGGACGGGCGGGAGGAAGGCTTCATTTGGACAGACACCTTTACATTTTTGAGTTTGGTAGTCTTAAGCCAAATACCCCAAATCTCGGACCACTCGCTCGCTCATTCTCACTCTCGCTCACTGTGCGGTGTTATGGTGATATTGGTGATTTGCCGAAATATGCGACCATCTTGTGGACTTCACACAACTTACATGGAGGTCTTAAAATACGCGGCCGGAATACCCGCCTATAGACCAATTATTTGTTTACAAACATTGGGACCGGGCACACGGGTGACTGTTTCATGTAATCAATTTCCAACAGATCTCCAAAGCTGTTGTTTTGGGGAGCGCTGGTTGCAGTTCATTCAACCTCCTCTTGTGTGTTGGCTAGTGAGGTGCAAGGAGACATTTATACTTCATTGTGTGTTGGCTAGTGAGATGCACCCTATAGGAGACATTTATACTTCATTGTGAGTTGGCTAGTGAGATGCACCCTATAGGAGACATTTATACTTCATTGTGTGTTGGCTAGTGAGATGCACCCTATAGGAGACATTTATACTTCATTGTGTGTTGGCTAGTGAGGTGCACCCTATAGGAGTCATTTATACTTCATTGTGTGTTGGCTAGTGAGGTGCACCCTATAGGAGTCATTTATACTTCATTGTGTGTTGGCTAGTGAGATGCACCCTATAGGAGACATTTATACTTCATTGTGTGTTGGCTAGTGAGATGCACCCTATAGGAGACATTTATACTTCATTGTGTGTTGGCTAGTGAGATGCACCCTAGGAGACATTTATACTTCATTGTGTGTTGGCTAGTGAGATGCACCCTATAGGAGACATTTATACTTCATTGTGTGTTGGCTAGTGAGATGCACCCTATAGGAGACATTTATACTTCATTGTGTGTTGGCTAGTGAGGTGCACCCTATAGGAGTCATTTATACTTCATTGTGTGTTGGCTAGTGAGGTGCACCCTATAGGAGACATTTATACTTCATTGTGAGTTGGCTAGTGAGATGCACCCTATAGGAGACATTTATACTTCATTGTGTGTTGGCTAGTGAGGTGCACCCTATAGGAGACATTTATACTTCATTGTGTGTTGGCTAGTGAGATGCACCCTAGGAGACATTTATACTTCATTGTGTGTTGGCTAGTGAGATGCACCCTATAGGAGACATTTATACTTCATTGTGTGTTGGCTAGTGAGATGCACCCTATAGGAGTCATTTATACTTCATTGTGAGTTGGCTAGTGAGGTGCACCCTATAGGAGACATTTATACTTCATTGTGTGTTGGCTAGTGAGATGCACCCTATAGGAGTCATTTATACTTCATTGTGAGTTGGCTAGTGAGATGCACCCTATAGGAGACATTTATACTTCATTGTGTGTTGGCTAGTGAGATGCACCCTATAGGAGACATTTATACTTCATTGTGTGTTGGCTAGTGAGATGCACCCTATAGGAGACATTTATACTTCATTGTGTGTTGGCTAGTGAGGTGCACCCTATAGGAGACATTTATACTTCATTGTGTGTTGGCTAGTGAGATGCACCCTATAGGAGTCATTTATACTTCATTGTGTGTTGGCTAGTGAGATGCACCCTATAGGAGACATTTATACTTCATTGTGTGTTGGCTAGTGAGATGCACCCTATAGGAGACATTTATACTTCATTGTGTGTTGGCTAGTGAGGTGCACCCTATAGGAGACATTTATACTTCATTGTGTGTTGGCTAGTGAGATGCACCCTATAGGAGTCATTTATACTTCATTGTGTGTTGGCTAGTGAGGTGCACCCTATAGGAGACATTTATACTTCATTGTGTGTTGGCTAGTGAGGTGCACCCTATAGGAGACATTTATACTTCATTGTGTGTTGGCTAGTGAGGTGCACCCTATAGGAGTCATTTATACTTCATTGTGTGTTGGCTAGTGAGATGCACCCTATAGGAGACATTTATACTTCATTGTGAGTTGGCTAGTGAGATGCACCCTATAGGAGACATTTATACTTCATTGTGTGTTGGCTAGTGAGATGCACCCTATAGGAGACATTTATACTTCATTGTGTGTTGGCTAGTGAGATGCACCCTATAGGAGACATTTATACTTCATTGTGTGTTGGCTAGTGAGGTGCACCCTATAGGAGTCATTTATACTTCATTGTGTGTTGGCTAGTGAGGTGCACCCTATAGGAGACATTTATACTTCATTGTGAGTTGGCTAGTGAGATGCACCCTATAGGAGACATTTATACTTCATTGTGTGTTGGCTAGTGAGGTGCACCCTATAGGAGACATTTATACTTCATTGTGTGTTGGCTAGTGAGATGCACCCTATAGGAGACATTTATACTTCATTGTGTGTTGGCTAGTGAGATGCACCCTATAGGAGTCATTTATACTTCATTGTGTGTTGGCTAGTGAGATGCACCCTATAGGAGACATTTATACTTCATTGTGAGTTGGCTAGTGAGGTGCACCCTATAGGAGACATTTATACTTCATTGTGAGTTGGCTAGTGAGGTGCACCCTATAGGAGTCATTTATACTTCATTGTGTGTTGGCTAGTGAGATGCACCCTATAGGAGACATTTATACTTCATTGTGTGTTGGCTAGTGAGATGCACCCTATAGGAGACATTTATACTTCATTGTGTGTTGGCTAGTGAGATGCACCCTATAGGAGTCATTTATACTTCATTGTGTGTTGGCTAGTGAGATGCACCCTATAGGAGACATTTATACTTCATTGTGTGTTGGCTAGTGAGATGCACCCTATAGGAGACATTTATACTTCATTGTGTGTTGGCTAGTGAGATGCACCCTATAGGAGTCATTTATACTTCATTTATACTTCACTGCACAGAGAACAGCTGATATACAAGCTCACATCGCATCGCGGATGCGACTGTTGTGAGCGTAGAGGTCTGCGTGCGCGACACCATCGCGGGACGAAGCATAAATTGTAACTTGATGATGGGCTGCAGGTGCGCGTGCAGCCGTGCACAAACAGGCTCTGCTGCCGTGATCATGAGCGCACCTCCCGTTCTTATGACAGCGACTGGAGGTGTGATTTTGAGGGCAACTGATTTGAATTGCTATTATTGTTCACACACAACAGAAACCAATGGATTATATATTTCAAGAGTGAGAGAATAAAATAAAAATCCTAATCATTCTTCCTCCACACTGGGAGAAAAACAGCATCTGAAAGTTTGATGGTGCATTTTTTACACGTGAGTGTGCAGTTAGAACTTTTCCATTGCATCTTATGAGAGGCATGGTTCTTGTGCTGCCGCTATGCGCGTGCATGCTGTTGTTTATCAGTGTGACGTCGTCTGTTAAGGCGTCTATAGGTTGAACTCTGCTAATAAACAAACCACAATGATTTACGATCAGTTGCTGATGCTGGAACGTCCATGTGGGAGATTTATTTCCATGGGGCGGTTTAATACAAACAGATTCCAACCTCAGGGCAAGAAACAAATATCTCACTTTGAATAGCTATGGGCTCTGATTGGTCACCCACAACTCTGGGGTGAGCGAAATGTCATTCAAATTGAGGAGTGCCAGACCAACCTGCCCAGGGATTGTTTTCCCTGTGGCAGATTCGTCTGGTTTGCAGGCTGAATGGTATCAGTTTCAGTTATCGGCTAAATTGTTATCTTAAAGATGGAGTGGTTTTGTACTTTTCCTGTTTTGTATGTGTCTCTATGGAGTTATCATTACTGTAATCAGACACCAAGGTGTGGTCAGAATATTGAAAGAATACAGTATGTGTGACCTGCAGTGTTGTTCGTTACTTTTAAAAAGTAATTAGTTATAGTTATAGTTACTAGTCTGATTTTATATTTTATATATTTATATATAAATAATATTTTCCAATTCAGACATTGTCTTCAAGGAAAAAATATTCCCTAATGTCACTGGTCCAGTTGTGGTTTGTTTTAAGCTCTACTCTGAAAAACAGAAATAGAACACTTATGCTAATAGTACAATATCCAAAATCACAGACAATATCCAGTCTAATGATATGGATATAATACTGATGCCCTGCCCATGCACAGACAGGCCTAAAGTAATTACCCTATGTTACCCTATGTTGACCAATCATCATCATTATGATGATGTTATGCCTTGTGGAAGCCACTTTCTCTTTCTCATGTGGAATGTGTTTCACTCTTGGAGCGTGCGCTCAGCGCATCATGTCAGTTTACATGACGGACTCCGCACTGGCGGGAGGAGACGGTTCTTTTGGATTACATTACATAACGTGGGTAACTATACCAACTAAGGGCGTTAGTTCCAACACTGGTGACCTGTACCTCTCCGAGGTGACTAGTTAGTTCCAACACGGGTGACCTGTACCTCTCCGAGGTGACTAGTTAGTTCCAACACGGGTGACCTGTACCTCTCCGAGGTGACTAGTTAGTTCCAACACGGGTGACCTGTACCTCTCCGAGGTGACTAGTTAGTTCCACTACTGGTGACCTGTACCTCTCCGAGGTGACTAGTTAGTTCCAACACGGGTAACCTGTACCTCTCCGAGGTGACTAGTTAGTTCCAACACGGGTGACCTGTACCTCTCCGAGGTGACTAGTTAGTTCCACTACTGGTGACCTGTACCTCTCCGAGGTGACTAGTTAGTTCCAACACGGGTGACCTGTACCCCTCCGAGGTGACTAGTTAGTTCCAACACTGGTGACCTGTACCTCTCCGAGGTGACTAGTTAGTTCCAACACTGGTGACCTGTACCTCTCCGAGGTGACTAGTTAGTTCCAACACTGGTGACCTGTACCTCTCCGAGGTGACTAGTTAGTTCCTACACGGGTGACCTGTACCTCTCCGAGGTGACTAGTTAGTTCCAACACTGGTGACCTGTACCTCTCCGAGGTGACTAGTTAGTTCCAACACTGGTGACCTGTACCTCTCCGAGGTGACTCGTATGCGCTCGTCGTTGGAGGAGTTGAAGCGGTCGTCCTTCTCCCTGAAGTACTCCTCGATGCACTGCTCCTCGAAGTCGTGCACCTTCTTCAGCTCGTCCTCGGTGATGAAGAGCTCTGCGGCAAACAGGGACGTGCAGAGAGTGTTAGAGACGCAGGGGCTGAAATCCCCAAAGAGGGCACTTTCGGACAAAAAATTGCATTTTTTCGGAGCCCAACCCAGCACTCTTTAGCTAGTGGAGATGTGGTGTGTATAACGACATGGATTTCTAAACAAATTTGTTCAACGCAAAATGCTACGTTGGAAGTTCAGGAGACTTCCTTTCATTCTTTTCCTAATTTTGTCCAAAAGTTGTCCTCTTACGGGATTTTTAAGTCCCTGCCTCTCTCTAACACTCAGTGGCGTGCACAGACATTTAGAGGGGCAGGTGCTCAAGTGAAAAAAAAGGGCACCTTGTACAGCGCATTTTGGGGCGGGAACCCATTTTGGTGCTTTAGAGATTGAACAATAGCAGATCTACAAGCTCATAGCGCGCCACCGAGTGGCACGCTACGAGCTTGTGGGTCTGCTATTTATTATTTATTATCGAAGAACCACTGACATAGAAACATAGCTTTAGATTGTGGTGGCCTAAATAATATAGTAGAAGTTTTTATCAAGAATTGATCAATGTCACCATGGTCCACAAACTACAAATTATAACAGAGAATTTAAGAGCACATTGCCAAAATGGCAATGTGTCTATCTGTGCACGCCACTGCATAACACGTCCCTGCGTGTCGTCCCACCGCTCTAGCATTCACTCACTCAGTCCGTAGTCTCGCTCGTCGACGTCGTGCTTGCGCCAGCGGCAGCACAGGTGCTTCAGCACCATGATCATGTGACTGACGATGATGAGGGGCGGCGGGAGCACGGGCCGCTCATGGAAGGTCATGATCAGCTGGTAGCGCTGGAACTTCCACACCTGGTTGGAGATGGACTTCACCTCGAAGAACGTGTTACTGCGGAAAGACGGGAGGGAATTAACGTTGTGAACGTCGAGAACATATACGTCAAAAACTGGTTGCATATAAGCCTATACTGTATAAGACAAAATACATTAAAGTGTTCATTATTTATACATGAAATAAAACGTATGTAAATTTGATTGTTTGTTTATTTTACAAATCAATAGATACATTCTGCTACCACTGCTACAGGTTATACATTCTGCTAGACGAATCAATGCAAAGAGAAAAGAAAAATACCGACGTATCCGTTTAAATATTATTTTTATTATTATTTATTTGTCAGAGGGTCATGGCATTTCATGGCATGTGAAATGCCATGAAATGCGGTGAAGGTCGAGGTCAAGTGTATTTGGATATTTTTATCACTGGCACAATGATAAAAAAAAAAAAAAAAAAAACAGTACCTACACACAATAAAACATAATTACCCTTTTGATTTACATGAAAAGGGCATGTGAGCTCAAACCCACAATTTAACATTTTGGTTTTAAGATGTTGATATTCATTTTGTATTCATCCTTAGGACCCCAAATCACACCTTGGAAAGCATGAGTGTCTATTTCAAACAAAGTGTTTTTTGACTGCAGGAATTGCCCGTCATAATTTGACCCCCCAGTATTTAGGATGTTGATATTCATTCAGCCAACACTCCGTAGTGCATAGTGCGTAGTGTGTGTAGTGTGTAGTGTGTGTGTGTAGTGCATAGTGCGTAGTGTGTGTAGTGTGTGTGTGTGTGTGTAGTGCATAGTGCGTAGTGTGTAGTGTGTGTGTGTGTAGTGCATAGTGCGTAGTGTGTGTAGTGTGTGTGTGTGTAGTGTGTGTAGTGTGTGTGTGTGTGTGTGTAGTGCATAGTGCGTAGTGTGTGTAGTGTGTGTAGTGTGTAGTGTGTGTATGTAGTGCATAGTGCGTAGTGTGTGTAGTGTGTGTAGTGTGTGTGTGTGTAGTGCATAGTGCGTAGTGTGTGTAGTGTGTGTGTGTGTGTAGTGCGTAGTGTGTAGTGTAGTGTGTTGTATAGTGTGTAGTGTGTGACATACTTGAAGACGGCGATGAGCAGGTTGACCAGCAGGATGTTAGCCACCAGCAGGTAGCACGCCATGATGGCGGGCACGATCCACGCGCCCGTCTTACAGGGTGGCAGAGTGACGGTCACCCCGTCCTCTGTGGTGATGTTCTGGCCGCAGGGAGCTGCACGCGCACACACACACACACACACACACACACACACGCAACGCACGCACAGACAGAGAGACACACACACACACACACACACAGAGAGACACACACACACACACACACACACACACACACACACACACACACACACACACACACACACACACACACACACAGAGAGAGAGAGAGACACATATACACACACACACACACACACACACACACACACACACACACACACACACACACAGAGCGGGTTATACCACCTCTATATGTGGTGTCTAAACAGTGGAATTGTGCATTTACAGACTGTAAGGCCTCAGTGTACAGTACAGTGTACATTAGTGTACAGTGCAGTGTACAGTACAGTGTACTACAGTGCAGTGGACTATAGGCAGGCCTCAGTGTACAGTACAGTGCACAGTACAGTGCAGTAGACTATAGGCAGGCCTCAGTGTACAGTACAGTGCACAGTACAGTGCAGTAGACTATAGGTAGGCCTCAGTGTACAGTACAGTGCACAGTGCAGTGCAGTAGACTATAGGCAGGCCTCAGTGTACAGTACAGTGCAGTAGACTATAGGCAGGCCTCAGTGTACAGTACAGTGCACAGTACAGTGCAGTAGACTATAGGCAGGCCTCAGTGTACAGTACAGTGCAGTAGACTATAGGCAGGCCTCAGTGTACAGTACAGTGCACAGTACAGTGCAGTAGACTATAGGCAGGCCTCAGTGTACAGTACAGTGCACAGTACAGTGCAGTAGACTATAGGCAGGCCTCAGTGTACAGTACAGTGCAGTAGACTATAGGCAGGCCTCAGTGTACAGTACAGTGCAGTAGACTATAGGCAGGCCTCAGTGTACAGTACAGTGTACAGTACAGTGCAGTAGACTATAGGCAGGCCTCTGATGCAGACAGTCGCTCACGAACATGCCGACAGCGTTCTCGTGAGGAAACCTCTACAACGGACACTAAACTAAAGTATACATTTCCATTTCTGTCTGTCAGGCAAAAAACCCTTTCCGTTTTCTTTTCCCTGTACAGTAGCCTAATAATTATTCATCATACCACAACGGCACACAGAAGCATCAAACGTAGCAGATCTACTGTATATACAAGCTCAAAACATGGCGCTGCAGAGTGAGGTGTTTTGAACTTGTAGATCTGCTATTTTTGACGCATTTGAATCCTGGAAATGTAAACGTTTTTTGGACATGAGGTTTCCACCCGACAGAGGGGACATGCACTTGGAGTACTCATTGTATTTATACATAGAGACATATAGTACTCATTGTACATATATAGTACTCATTGTATTTACATAGAGTATGTACATTATAGAGCATCGCAGTCCTGCCCTCTTTCATGACAACAACGATAAATAATTTCCCATGCATTCCCCTCCCCCACACATGATTTCAAAAAGTATTAATTTAAAGGTATATTCAGTGATTTCACTTAATTCCAAATATCACTTCTTTTTTTGTTTTGTTGTGATAATCTTCCCTACTATAGAGTGTGCTGACCATATAAAGACTTCCTCCCTGTCCCCAGTTAACCCTTGGGGGTCAAAAAACCTCAGGTTTCGTTTTTGGCTAGGGGGCCAAGCCTTCATCCAATCAGGATAGAGAGGGGCCTTCCGCAAATCATGATCGAGCGGGGGCGGGTCTAGGTGTGCGAACTGTTGGCCTGTTGCGTGTCCCCCCACTGTAGTGCGTGCATGTGCCGGTCACAGGTGGGGCCTTTCCAAATCCCCCAAATCACTGAATGCCCCTTTAAAGATCTGTAAGCCTCGGACAGAACCAACTGGGATCGTGACAAAATCATGACAAATAAAAAAATCACAAAAAAGAAAAACAACAAAAAAGTGTTGTACCCTATGTCCTTTTTTCTTCTTTATAATTATTTGTTCGGCCCAAAACATTTTGTCAACGATCCGAGTTGGCTTTGTTCGAGGCTTACAGATCTTTAAATAAATACTTTTTGAAATGTCTATGGGGAAAAACAATGCATGGGGAATAATGTCCTCTATACTGTATTATTCATTGTATGTTTTCCTAACGAGAACGGCAGATCAATATGCATACAGGCAAGACAAACAAAGTACATTCAGTAAACCAGTGGTGGAAAAAGAACAAGTATCAATACAATTTACAATGTAGGCATTTAGCAGATATTACTGCAATACAGGTGGAATATAGCAATATAGAAATACTCCGTTACAAGTAGAAGGTACAAGAATGCACAGTGTGTAAAACTACAAAAGTATTGGTGTCCAAATGTTTGGTAAAGCTAAAGAAACGTGTATACTTATATAGGACTGAAGTGCATTATGGGTAATGCATGTTTTTGTCATATTAATCAAAGTAGCGTAGCAACTAAAATGTTTTCAAATAAATGTAAAGGAGTAAAAGGAGGACAATATTTGGATCTGAGATGCAGTGGAGTAGAAGTAAAAGTATTTGAATTTCGGAGGGAAAAAAGCGCAAATACCTCAAAATTGTCCTGTAAATGTATACTTAGTTACTTTCCAGCACTGACTAACAGACACACACACACACACACCTGTAAACAGGCCGACAGACAGACAGACAGACAGACACCAAAGACAGACAGACAGACAGACAGACAGACAGACAGAGAAGGGGACAGTGGTGGAGTGAGCACTTGAATGATAGGGGGGAGGGGTGGGCGCTCATGTGCTGAAATGTGCAATCTGAAAAAAGCAAAAATATATTTAAAAATATATTCGTCATGTTTCGTCATACATACTTGCGTTTCCTCCAATATATTTAAACGTGCGCGCCCAATGCGCGATGTTTAAAATATATTGCTGTGTTTATACGCGTGCATGCGTGCGTTGCATGCCACAGCGACATATGGGTTGGTTGGTGCCCTGTGTCGTTTCAAAGGTCATTTATATGTACGTCTGAAACGACACACAAAACATGTGTCTTTTTTCTTAACGTGTGCATTGTTTTAAACAAGTTTTTTCCATCGGTGATGGTTCAGTTGCTGTGGGAAAAGTCTTGTGTTTTGTTTGTCAATCAATCAATCAATCAATCAATCAATAAAAAAAGACCAATACTTTTGTACTTTTACCCAAGTACATTTCGCAGCAGAGTATTTCTACATGATGGTAGTGATACTTTTACTTTCCACCACTGTCCGTTTGTTTGCCTTAAAAGAGAGTTCATTCTCATGCGCGTCATCGCTTGATGTTCAATTAATCCACACAATGCAGCCCAAAGATCAGAGAACTGAAGTAATTGTTTTGTTAGTATTGTTTTTTTTTAATGTTTACCCTATGTAAAAAAAAAAGCCTTTGGATTTAAACAAAAATAAATAAATACAATTCTGACAACTGAACCACATGAAAAAACAGAGATTGCTAATGATGGGATGTGAACACACAGATTAGGTTTCGGGGAGGTTTCTGTTTAAAGGACAACCTTTTTTTTTATTATTATTAGCCATGGTTCATGTTTTAGGTTTTTAGAGGATTTATTTTCGTATTACATTTTTATGTACTGCTTGCTTTCCTTTTTAGTGATTTTTGCTATTATTATTTACTATGTAAATATATAGTACCACTTGACCCCAGGAAATTACATCTGGTCAAAAACAGATCACCAGATCTATCTGGATACTATCTGGGGATGCCATACTGTGCGTCGTAGCCGTAATACCGGTATGTCAGTTTGCAGGGGCGCAGATAGCATTTTATAACGGGGGGGGGGGGGGGGGGGGACATGTTTGGGGGCTATCTGCACGCTCGCAGAAAATGTCATGAGGAAGAGGGGATATCCCCCCAAATTTTGCGCAAAATTATGCAGATCTTTTGCGTTTTTTTAGCGGATTTCACGGCAAAACACTGTCAACACAGCAAAACACATGCAGCCACGGTACATTGTTTTTGTTTGTTTGGAGGGGATAATCCCACCTCCTCATGAAAGTGTGGGGGTCGATCCCTAGATCTACTAGAACTAGAGAAAGCAGTAAATGAAAATAATTCAATAAACTAAAATAACACTCATCTTTTCCTTCCTCTGATAACCACCTAAACATGAACCTTGGTTGAAAACCAAAAAAAAACAAAGTTGTCGTTTAAACATGATAATCGTGGGTTACTTATTGTAATGCACGTGAGGGTTGCAGTATTCATATGGAAGTTATTACGTCTGTATGTCAATAAAGGGCTTATATATACTGTACATATGTATCAGTAGTCAATATATTGCCGTGTTTGGATAGGAGCGATAAATGAGTGATGTGATTTGCGATGACTCTCTGGGGACAAGCTGTGCTGGGTTAAAGGGGGTGGGGTGGGGTGGTGCAACAATGGTTTCCAGTGACAGACGGAAGTGTTTTTAGCATAACCAGCCGTATACTTCTTCAAAACCAAAACAAACTAAAATGCAATGGAAAAACAAACATCAAGAGCGTCCCTTGATGATCTGTGCAAAAGTTATCACAGCAAACGTGAAACTTTGCAATGTATATCTGACGGTATTTGAAGAGTGCAGGCCATGAAACGAGCATGTCATTGATTGGCCAGCCAGTGCATTAACAGGATAAAGTTGCCCTTTACAATATTGCCTTGGATCAGGCGTACGATTGGATACATTAAAGCATTTAGGCCTGACGTCGAAATGTAAAACAATGTCTTCTAAAGTTTTATTGCGAACGCAGTGAGCACTTACTATATGAATGGTGCTCAATATTTCATGTCAAGGACCCCAAGAATTATATGTAATTGGCTGCCGACCCCCGTCTGAAAATATGTTGTTGTCGTCCCCCCCCCCCGTCCCCCCAAGCAAATATTTGAGTTAAAACCGATATATTCAAAGATTTGCGCCACACTTTCACGATATATTTTCTAAAATAGCAGACCTACAAGCGTGTCATAAGTATTGTCATTCTAATCCTGTGCTGTTCTACATCCAGCCAACCAGTTGAAGAAATTGCAGACTTAGGGTCTTAACAGTTTTTTCATAAAATATCAGAGAACATTAATGTGGAAGATTCTTCTGAGCATCAATTCATGATTAAAGCAATAGAACATGTATTATAGAGTATTACTAGTTTCACCCATTCGGATATTCTTAAAATCTCTTTAAAAAAATCACACCTGTGTGAACAGAGTGGTGCACCTGGTGGTACTCATTATGCTGGTGCTCATTAACCAACACATAGGCGGACACATAGGTTAACCACACAGACACGGACATTGCTGTTCCTTGGAGTGGTTGCACCACTCAAAAAAATGACACAAATCAGTCGTGGCGACTGAGAACTACAACCCGTTTATTAAATGGGTCTGATCATTTCTTTTTCTTTTAATCGCACGATTTGTGCTACTCTCCCTCCTCTCCTCAGTAGCACGTGGAAGGAACACGTTATTCCAACCAGTTCCTTGACACGGAGGAGAGAACCCCCCCCCCCCCAGCGTCCCCGGCGGGAATCAAACCCGGGACCTTCCAGCTGTGAGGTGACAGCGCTACCGACTGCGTCGCCTCTCTTTTTAAATATTAAACATGATTCTTTATTTTTTTTACGGTCTGAACCAAGAAAATATAATCCTGTGAGGGGCAACTTGGACCTGTCTGGGCTGCATGCACGTCGTTGTGTTTAGTGGCCACTGCAGTGGTTAAGAGTGAAACATGGCATGTCAAAGCCTGGAATGACGGGTGGGTTGGGAGGGAGGGAGGTACGGTACGGAGGTGCATATGGGACAGGTAAATACGGTTAAATTTAAAGTCTGATATAGCTCTAGTGGATTTACTGGCGCTCTGACTGCACTGGGACTGGGGGTGCAGGAATATGTGGGACCGGCCGTTACTACGCCAGCTGCCGTGAGTTCGGAAGTAATTTTCGACCACCCAGACTTTTGCGCTTTTCAACTTCCTATTACGCATATCTGAAACAAACAAAAGAACGAAAGCATTATTTCAGATCTCTCGTCTTTGGGCCACTTCTCCTTGCATTCGCTACATACAAACGCACAACGCACGCACGCAGACACACACACACTCAAACACACCATAATTTTAATAAACAGCCGTGTATACAGGTCAACAACAGAGCAACAACAGTCTTTCCCCCTCACACACAAAGATCTTCACAAAGATGTTTGATTTATTGATTCAAAGAAAAATGTATTCTATACAGTGTTAGAAACAGTATCAACGTTTAAAGGGGTTGTAATAATTTAAGGTTAAGGTATAGCTACAAACAGCTACAAAAAAACACATTAAAACGACAGTCAGTCATTACCAGTAAGACGCGCAAACGCGGGAAGCGAACCCAGCTGAGACCCTGCAGATCATGTCTGTCTGTCTGTCTGTCTGTCTGTGTGTCTGTCCCGCTGTTACTGTATATGTGGACCCATGGCCCCTTTTGTGCCCATATATGGAGCTGAGTGATTGCTGATGCAACACACTCCATATTTGGACGTATAGCGGGACAGACACACACACAGACACACAGACAGACATGATCTGCTAGGTCTCATAGTAAGTGCTCATTGCTTTCGCAATGATACAGTCTGTTTCTAGCGAAAATGTAACTAATTCAGTAGCAGTAACAATATCGTTTTCTAATTTTTCTGAAAAACCCATATTACTACGTCAGTGGTGCTCAACCTTTTTCATGTCAAGGACCCAAAGAATTATCTCTATTGGGCCGCGGACCCCCATCTCAAAATATGGAGTTCCAGGGACCCCCCAGAAGCTAATATTTTAGTTAAAAATGTTCGCTCTGAAATATATATTCAAAGATTTGCGCCACATTTTCACGACTTTTCAAAAATAGCAGACCTACAAGCTCATAGTGTGCCACTCGGTGGTGCGCTATGAGCTTGTAGATCTGCTATTTTCCAATAGCTGAAGTAGAACAGAATGCTGAAAACACCAAAAGGGGTTCCCGCCCAAAATGGGTTATTGCCGATGCCGATATGATGGCCGTGCATCCCGATTAGGAATAGTTTATTAAAGGGATTGTGACAAAAAAAATGGTTTTGTAATTTTTCTTAATTTTTGTAGGTTTTCTTCTTTCTGTGGTCTGGGGTTTTCTGGCTCAAACAAGTGCTCTGATATTCCTGCTGTTTGTGAGGTAACAGCCTGCAAATCCCAAATATGTCAATTGTATTTGCCAGCAGATGTCACTGTTTCCACTGTTTTGCCTGTTTTCATTGCAGCTCAAAAGGCTTCGAAACCCCAGAGAAAACTCCAGACCACAGAAAATCCACTGAATGTTCAAAGTTAAGGTTTTTTTGGGGGTGTAATTGAGGTCATAAAACCTAAAAGAATAACGAAAAATTTATGAAAATTAATGTCATGAAACCTTTAAATCTTGCATCCCTATTAGGAATAGTTTGGTAGTTCTGTAGTGTAGCGAACGGATCAGACTCTGTGAGCGAACGGATCAGGCTCTGTGAGCGAACGGATCAGGCTCTGCGAGCGAACGGATCAGGCTCTGCGAGCGAACGGATCAGGCTCTGTGAGCGAACGGATCAGGCTCTGTGAGCGAACGGATCAGGCTCTGTGAGTGAACGGATCAGGCTCTGTGAGCGAACGGATCAGGCTCTGTGAGCGAACGGCACCGGCCGGGGGGAACTTAACGGATCAGGCTCTGTGAGCGAACGGCGCCGGCCCGGCCCGGGGGAACTTACGGTCGATCTGGTCGGCGAACACCTCGCCGTAGATCATCCAGTAAGGCATGAAGAAGATGTTCCTGGCCAGCATCCAGGACGGGTCCTCGTTGGGGTTCAGGATGGCCTGCCGCGCCACCCCGAAACTCATCAGCACCACGAGCATGATGATCACAAAGTACATCATGTCTATCATCTGGAAAACACAAAGTACATCATGTCTATCATCTGGAAAACACAAAGTACATCATGTCTATCATCTGGAAAACACAAAGTACACCATGTCTATCATCTGGAAAACACAAAGTACATCATGTCTATCATCTGGAAAACACAAAGTACATCATGTCTATCATCTGGAAAACACAAAGTACACCATGTCTATCATCTGGAAAACACAAAGTACATCATGTCTATCATCTGGAAAACACAAAGTACACCATGTCTATCATCTGGAAAACACAAAGTACATCATGTCTATCATCTGGAAAACACAAAGTACACCATGTCTATCATCTGGAAAACACAAAGTACACCATGTCTATCATCTGGAAAACACAAAGTACATCATGTCTATCATCTGGAAAACACAAAGTACATCATGTCTATCATCTGGAAAACACAAAGTACATCATGTCTATCATCTGGAAAACACAAAGTACATCATGTCTATCATCTGGAAAACACAAAGTACACCATGTCTATCATCTGGAAAACACAAAGTACACCATGTCTATCATCTGGAAAACACAAAGTACATCATGTCTATCATCTGGAAAACACAAAGTACACCATGTCTATCATCTGGAAAACACAAAGTACACCATGTCTATCATCTGGAAAACACAAAGTACACCATGTCTATCATCTGGAAAACACAAAGTACACCATGTCTATCATCTGGAAAACACAAAGTACATCATGTCTATCATCTGGAAAACACAAAGTACACCATGTCTATCATCTGGAAAACACAAAGTACACCATGTCTATCATCTGGAAAACACAAAGTACATCATGTCTATCATCTGGAAAACACAAAGTACACCATGTCTATCATCTGGAAAACACAAAGTACACCATGTCTATCATCTGGAAAACACAAAGTACACCATGTCTATCATCTGGAAAACACAAAGTACATCATGTCTATCACCTGGAAAACACAAAGTACATCATGTCTATCATCTGGAAAACACAAAGTACACCATGTCTATCATCTGGAAAACACAAAGTACATCATGTCTATCATCTGGAAAACACAAAGTACACCATGTCTATCATCTGGAAAACACAAAGTACACCATGTCTATCATCTGGAAAACACAAAGTACATCATGTCTATCATCTGGAAAACACAAAGTACACCATGTCTATCATCTGGAAAACACAAAGTACACCATGTCTATCATCTGGAAAACACAAAGTACATCATGTCTATCATCTGGAAAACACAAAGTACACCATGTCTATCATCTGGAAAACACAAAGTACATCATGTCTATCATCTGGAAAACACAAAGTACACCATGTCTATCATCTGGAAAACACAAAGTACACCATGTCTATCATCTGGAAAACACAAAGTACACCATGTCTATCATCTGGAAAACACAAAGTACACCATGTCTATCATCTGGAAAACACAAAGTACACCATGTCTATCATCTGGAAAACACAAAGTACACCATGTCTATCATCTGGAAAACACAAAGTACACCATGTCTATCATCTGGAAAACACAAAGTACATCATGTCTTACATCTGGAAAACACAAAGTACACCATGTCTATCATCTGGAAAACACAAAGTACACCATGTCTATCATCTGGAAAACACAAAGTACACCATGTCTATCATCTGGAAAACACAAAGTACACCATGTCTATCATCTGGAAAACACAAAGTACACCATGTCTATCATCTGGAAAACACAAAGTACATCATGTCTATCATCTGGAGAGACAAAGAAACACAAACTACATCTAAAGAAAGTATAAGGTCCCAGGTACTTGTTGACGTATTATTATCATATGTGACCAAATTTGACTGAGAGACTGCCATTGGATTATTTTTAATTTTGGTCTTTTTCATGTCATATTAATGCAGGGAATCATAGTTTCAAATTGACATATTGGTTGTTCAGTTTGACCCACCAGTTTTGGAGATATGGCTTAATTAAGGAGTAATGTCTTGCAGAGAAACAGCGAGTTTAGAAAAGAGGCTTGAAAGGTTCACTTCTGTGGTCTCTAACATTACACCTACTGTAGCTACATGTTTAAGCATTTATTTCATATTTACATGTCTTCTGTGGTCTCTAACATTACACCTAGCTAAAGCATTTATGTCGATTTTAGACATGCTCTTCTATTATGTGAACAGTCTGCCTGTGCTATTAACTAATTTTGGGGGAAAAGAAAAAAAGTTTTTCTCTTCTGGTGAAAAGTTGGAATTCGCGAGATGGCGGGCTCTCAGTCAAATCTGGTCACATATATTCTATGATATATTCATACTAAAACGTACCATCTTTCCGATCATCATGACGTATTATTATATAATTTATGATATATTCATACTAAAACGTACCATCTTTCCGATCATCATGACGTAGGGTCCCAGGTACTTGTTGACTCCGAAGATGTCGAGCAGGCGGATGTACCAGTAGATGATGTTGACGCAGTAGATGACGCGGCCGTAGCTCATGAGCGGGGGCTCCTGCAGCCTCAGCACCATGCCCACGCTGAAGATGAGGATGGCCATGAGGTCTGTGATGTTCCAGTACTCCTGGAGCCACACCTTCACCTTCTGCAGCAGCTTGCCCGGCTCCGACATCAGGATCTGGGTGATGGGGTGGGAATTTATTTAACCAGTAAAAACACATTGAGACTGCGTCTCTTTTACAAGTGGGAACTGGCCAAGAGGCAGAAACAAAATGATGCACTCCAATACCACATCGTCAATGTTACATTTTGGACCAGCAAATACAATAAATCAGTCACCAAAGTCCTACTTTTTAATAGCAGGGCAAAATACACAATATACACGATCTGAACCGACATAATAAATATGAACATATATGCTAGTACATATGCAAACATGTGCAGGTGTTGGACTGTACATCTAAGAGGATCCTTTTGAAACTTAGTGTGGACTGTAGATCGTTCCAGTGTTGTTTCAGTCAGTGTTGTATTCGTCAACTAAAAAAGACAAAAAGCTTGTACTGTGGGAACCAACACATGGGCATCGATGGAGAGGACGTCCCACACCGACCTATACGTGGACGTACTAAAGAAAGATGCTGGCGCAGAAAGCACAAAGGAGCTGGCCAGATGTATGGAGAACCGAGATGACTGGAGACGCCGATGGAGGGCTCGTCTGAGGACGACGTAGAGAGAGAAAACTAAGACGAAAAGTTTTCGCAGACTACCTTTTTTCACAGAGAACAAATAAAACTATATGACTAAATATACTGACAATTTCGTCAACAAATAAAAACTAGACTAAAATGTTAGGAAGGGACTAGTGGACAAGAGATCCAGTATAAGTCATTTTACACTTGGTTGCATGCTGAAAATAGCTACAAGCTACAAGCTCACAAGCTTGTGAGCTTGTAGAAAAACAGTCATTAAGATGGCATCAACACCCACCAAAATACATTTTAGTCGACTAAATCAACTGTAGGTTTAGTCAATTAAAACCTTATGACATTTAGTCGACTGAAACTAGACTAACACTAAAACAGTCCGGGTGACTAAAATGTGACTAAAACTATCCAGGAGATTAGGACCAAAACTAAAATAGAAATTTGCTGCCAAAAACAACACTGACCTCCCTCCTTCAGATGCAACATGGAGGGAAAGTATATAGACAGATGAATATACAGATTAATTGAACATGGTGGACCCTGTTGTAAACGAGTGTAATGCTTAATTGGGGCGTCCACTCACAGTTAACAGTCTTTGTATTGAGTTTGTGCTTGAAATGTACTGTAATTCTGCAAACTGTTAATAAATATCTAAATCAATCAATCAACGGAAAGAATCAAATGTCCATTGCATTACACCGTGCTGGCCACAAGAGGGCAGTATGAGCTCAACAATCACACCACGGTGCATGGAGACGAGTGGCTCTGACATTAATGATGAATGCGTTTCAATTCCTACGTGAGAGAGAGAGAGAGAGAGAGAGAGAGAGAGAGAGAGAGAGCCATGTCTGCACAATAAGGTATCTCCCCATCGGAAAGACACCCTTCCAGCTCGTTTTTAGAGATACTTTAGAGTTCTCTGTCTTCTCCCGTCTGGAGCACAGACTAGGCTCAAGTAGTTCTTTATCGCCACAAGTCCTTGTGTACGGTATGGTACGGTATGGTACGGTACGGTACGGTACAGGTTGAAGGGGGAACAGGCTGGCTGCCTGCAGACACAAAGCAGGTACAGACTGTACTGTACTGTACTGTACTCCAGTGGTTCCCAAAGTGGGGTCCGGGGACCCCCAGGGGTCCTTGAGGGAGTTCCAGGAGGTCCCCAGCTAAATGATAGTTTAGGGATATAATTAATTAAACAATTATTACTTGCGCAAGCAGAGCGTGCAAGTAATAGTTTTCGTCCAGTGCTTGTGTGTGTGTGTGTGTGTGTGTGTGTGTGTGTGTGTGTGTGTGTGCACTGCACCTCTCTCATGTGTGTGTGTGTGTGTGTGTGTGTGTGTGTGTGTGTGTGTGTGCGTGCGCTGCACCTCTCTCATCTTCTCGATGGCGTTGGTGGAGATGTAGGCGATGACGATCCACTCCTGAGACGACGGCCACAGGTCCATCTTCACCAGCACGATGTAGTTGAACAGCATCAGGTAGCCCACGTACGCCATCTGGTGGACACAGACAAACAAACGCTTCAGTCGCCACATATAAATGCACCATTTACCATGTACGTCTGTAATTCACGTATAACTCGAGAGCCGTTCACCTCACCGACTTCAAATTTGACGCACACTTTCCTGCACACCACCACACGGAGTGCAGTGCCCAAGCCTTGAGTCGGTGGTATAATACACCGTTGTCCAGAAACGCCACAAAAGGCTCTGTGCCAGTGGACCTAATGAGCCTAAGTCCCCTCACCTGTAGAATTTTCCCAGCCTCTGCCCCAGCCAATTGATTGCCATGGCAACCCCCACACCTGCCATTTGATTACTTAACCAGTCCATTTTTCACAGTGAGTTTGCACTCTTCAGACAAACAGATACAGAGACGCCATTGTATGGGCACAGAAGGGACAGACTATGACAACGGGTATTGCATATAGGTTACCAACTTGCATCGTTCCATCTTCAGGGGCCGCTGCAGTTCATTGGAGCGACCTGTATCACGTTACAGCGGAGGACACGCTGCGTCGCTGACACTCAAGTGACTATACTGGCCAATCACAGCGCATCTTTTCCCGGGACTTATCAATTCAATCCAAAAGAGCTTTATTGGCATGAGAAAACAAACGTTTACATTGGCTCTGATCGGCCTACCGAGCGTCCCCTTGCAAGCTTGTGTAGATCAGCTATTTTCAGCATGCAACCAAGTGTACTGGATCTCTTGTCCACTATTCCTAACATTTTAGTCTAGTTTTTATTGCTTGACGAAATTGACGATATATTTAGTCTTATAGTTTTAGTCATGGTAGCTTAGTTTTCATTTAGTTTCTATTTAGTTTTCGTCAGTGAAAAAAGGTAGTCGATGAACAATTTCTTACATGCCTTCCATCATAGTCTGTATATAATATGACTTCATTAGCCACTCTTTATACATAAAGCCATTATTAAAGGGCAACTCCCCATGCAGGCTATTTTAATAGCCTTTTTTTTTTATTGGATATCAAATTCATATAACGTCCATTATCAGAGTCTGCCACACTTTTTCGTCCCTTATAGTTTTTGTTCTCCGAGGTCCCATGGGATCACCATTAACTCACTGACTGCAAAATGTACAGTATGTCTTCCCCATGTCTGTATTTCTCCCCGTGTGGCAGCCATACACATCAGGGGCCCATATCAGGGGGCCCCCCCGGCCCATATCAGGGGCCCCCCGGGCCCATATCAGGGGCCCCCCCAGGCCCATATCAGGGGCCCCCCAGGCCCATATCAGGGGCTCCCCAGGCCCATATCAGGGACCCACCAGGCCCATATCAGGGACCCCCGAGGCCCATATCAGGGGCCCTCGGCAGCTATACAGGCCGCAAGCCATCGCTCCAATTCTCACCAAACTTAACTTGGCACAAACGCTGTTTATGAGTCTAATCAGCCAGGGATCCTTTTAACACGTCGGCCGACACACAATGTTGACAGGTTTACACAAAGCCTGCTGATTCACAGCACTGTTACTGCCACTCTGCTGATTCACAGCACTGTTACTGCCACTCTGCCGGGATTACAGTCTGTTAACACTGTTACCGACACTGTGTGGATTACACTCTCCTGCATGCCAAGCGTGAGCGAGGTGTCATGAATTGAGAGAGAGTGTGTGTGAGAGAGAGAGAGAGAGAGAGAGAGAGACGAGATGAGATAGTAAAGTGAAGCAGCATTTCAAATACTGTCAGAAGAGTGAAACTATGCCTAATTGATTGAACAAACTAACAACAACAACATATTGGTGCTGCCAGGCAGAAAGCTATTATCTCAATATTTTAACTTTTTGATTAATTTAGGGCCCTATCTTACCTCTTATCCCTAAACTTCTTTACCATTTTTTACTATTTTTTAATCACAGCCAATCTACAAGCTCACAATGTGTCGATAGATCGGTTAGTTCTCTCCTCCACCAGTGCCCATACCCGAGGCGGGGTTGGCGAAAGGGCCTTTCTGTGTGGAGTTTGCATGTTCTCCCCGTGTCCCCTAGGGTAGGTACCCTCACAAAAAACATGCAGTAATCCTGGTCTCTAAACTATCTCCCCCGGGCCAGCCGGGGCACCTGATGGAGGGGAAAGGAACTGGTCGAAATAATGTTCCTTTCACACGGTATGTCCGGCCGGGGAAGGAAACTCCCCCCTGTCAGGTGAAAAGAAGCAGCTTGGACTCCTCATGCATAGCAGGAAGCATGAGGTCAGTCCGCTGACCCCCCCCCAGGTTGGCAGAGTCAACCTTCATTCAGTCAGTCAGTCCGTAGACTGGAAATCACCTATTATATGCTTTCTATGGCAGCTGCATGACATGAGACTAATTAATTAGAGCGACAAAGAGAGAGAGAGGAGTGTGTGTACGTGTGTGCTTCAATTTAGCAATGGTGCAGGCGATCAGAAATCAGCAGAGAGTGAGTGGCGTTTGCGCTACTGTAAGGGCCGATTCATACTCCTATTTTAGAGCCGAATAAAAGTCGGTTCGGCGCTGTAGAGCGTACAATGTGACGTCATTTGAGGTTCGGGGGGCGGGTACCGTCCTAAAGTCTTCTCTTCGGTGCTACTGAAAATTTCTGACGAGCCGAAATCATTTCGGCACTACAGCGCCGAAACAGCGGTAAAATAGGAGTATGAATCGGCCCTAAGCCGAATTGAAGTGGACTCGGCCCCAGACCTTTTTCTCTCCCTGGAAATAAAAATGTCTGGTTTTCCGAGGCTAGTCAGTCCGAGTCGCTTTCTAATTTATAATTGTTTCACCCAATCACCATTGCTTTGGAAAACATATACTGACAAAGAGTGTTGTTCAAGCCTAATGAATGCATAATTGCACAGAGTGTGCAGGGTGTGTGACAAGTGCATGGCCGCTGCTATAAAACACTGTCTCCATTACAATGCCTGAAGCTGTCCTTGTCAGCGCTGAGCCATTATACAATTCAAAGTGGATTCCAAACGGGCTCATATTGGATTAATACAGGCGATGCAATTGAAAAGTGACTCACACCGGATAAGGATCTCTCACTCAAAGCACAAGAAGCTTAACTGGCTTATGGCCAGCCTAATTAACAGTGGATTGTGCCTTCTGCCTGCACTATTCATTATAAAACCGTGATATACATCTCATTCTCACACGGCAATCCTACAGTATTATACCCAGTCCTGATGGTGGCGGTAACGGCACCATTATGCAGATTTTGACCAAATAGAGCGAATATGGCGATGTCACTTCCGGTTTAACGAACAATAACATCCGGTAATAGTTTTGGACTGTGCAGTACTATCAGATGTCCGGATGCTAAGCGATCATCGTTGATTTAATAACTACGTCAAATTAAGCTCTAATCAAGCCCAAAATATTGCATTTTACGCAGCGATGCACATAAAGACTGCGCACGTGCGTGATCGACCGTGCACGTGTGGATGTCGTACTTGAGGTCATCAACTAGATGTATTAATTCAACCCATTCTGGGTTCAATTAACATAATGCTTTAAGCATTATGTTATACTTTAGCTATTGAAAAATAGCAGATCTACAAGCGCGTAGCGCGGCACCGAGTGTCGCGCTAGTAGATTGAAGCTTGTAGATCTGCTATTTTTTTGCAGAAGGAGAGGCCAACTCCAAAAAAAATTAAATCGTTTGATATCAATGAAAATGCGCTATAGGACCTGTGTGTGTGTGTGTGTACACGTTTTTTGGATTATTTATGACGTTCCCACACGTCCTACGGTCTAAATGGGTTTTAAAAGCTTCGACCGCCACGTCACACCACTATAAGTACAGCCAGGGGCTCCCGGTACAGGATGTCCTTGGTTCCACCGGGAGAGACCGTACAAATGTAGATAATTATGACATCATGACCCCAGAAGTGGCAGCACCTGTTCGGTTATGAAATTGACATGAGTTTCCACCCCCACGGATCCTCCCTCTCTCTCTCTCTCTCTCTCTCTCTCTCTCTCTCTCTCTCGGCAAGGGTCAAACTGACTGGACGGGAGAGTACAAGTCTTCATCAGCATTAATAAAGGATGAACCGGCTGGAGTGTGTCTCTCCAGTGTCATGCGGGCCAGTTGGCACCAGGCCACATCACCAGGTATTAATGTTAATTGAAGGAAGGAAGAGTTTCATTATTCAAATAAATTCACACTTTAAACTGAAACAAAATCCCATGTTAGTGTAATTTTTCATACACGGCCGCTAGGATCCATTTCTTTATACTGTAAGAGAGTATATGAGGGTGTGCTTGTATTCAGGGTTGGTTTAAACATTAAAAATCACACCCGTGTGAAGTGAGGGGCGCTCTTATCATCGTATACATCATCTCGTACTGGCCAATCAGAATTTCTGTTGTTGCCACAAATGTACGTCATATTTGGCGGACATTTGACCTAATTTCTCCGTTCATTGTCGATGGCAAATATCAGACGTGGGGGGGGACAAGATGACGTGAATTTTCCCTTCATTGTCAATGGACCCCAAGGGAAATAATTCAACATGCTATGGTAGCCTACCTCATATGAGATCTGCTATTTTTGAAAAATCATGAAAATATGGCGCAAATCTTTGAATATATATTCTTTCAGAGCGAACGTCTTTATAACTCAAATCTTTGCTTCTGGGAGGTATTTTCAGATGGGGCCAAATACATATAATTCTGGGGCTCCTTGACATAAAATAGTTTGAGAACCACTGATATAGGGTTTTTCAGAAAACCGTTAGGATTTAGAAGATATTCATTTGTAGAATGGGCCTCGGGTCTTGCACTGACCGTGTGGAACCAGAACCTGACGATGGGAGCGTTGTAGAACTCGTATACTGACCGTGTGGAACCAGAACTTGACGATGGGAGCGTTGTAGAACTGGTATACTGACCGTGTGGAACCAGAACTTGACGATGGGAGCGTTGTAGAACTCGTAGATCTTGCGTCCCATGGGGATGAGGCGGTGGCGGCTCTTCACCTCCTCCGCGTCCTTCTTCCGCGGCTCCGCGGCCACCTTCCCCAGCATGGCCTGGAGGGGGCGCCAGAGGCCGCCCACACACACACACACACAAACGAGAGATGGAAGGATGGAAGGAGATGGAGGGGGAAGACATATTGGGGGGGGGGGAAAGGGGGAGGGGGACGGTGGCGTGTTGGACAGACGTTGGAGAAGAACAAACAGAGAGAGAAGGAGAAGAAACAGGGGGGGGGGGGGGGGGGAGCGAAGCCTTCCGTTAAGGAGCGTTCCTGATTGGTTCGACAGGTCAGTGGTGGGAACAAAGTACTCAACTCCAGTACTCAAGTATGTTGGAAATTTTTCCCCAACAAAAATGTCAAGTTCCAGTTCCGGATCAGCAAGTTCCAGTTGCGAGCTTGTAGATCGGCTATGTTAATTACATTTGACATAGATAGGGTTCACATGGTTAATGCATAACCTTTTTTCCCCTTCCTAGAGATGTCAAAAGTACAATATTTCTCTCACAATAAAAGTACTTTAGCACAGTACTCGAGTAAGTGTACTTTGTACTTTGTAATGTACGTTACGTTCCACCACTGATCATCATATTTATAGTTCAAGAGAAGCAAGCAACAGGCAATGTCCTCATTCCTTAATGTGATGTGATGTGTGTGTGTGTAGCAGTTTTCGGATGTTACCGGACACTTTAATCTCCGCCTTATCAAAACCATGCAATGGAGCCAGTATATGGCCCTTTATCAAAACCATGCAATGGAGCCAGTATATGGCCCTTTCCTATACAATGGAGCCAGTATATGGCCCTTTCCTATACATTTATTGACTTCAGGGATGTGCACACATAGACATCAAAGGGGGCTTCAGCCCCTGCCCCTTTTACCCGTCTGTAAAACAACTAGCTGCCCTCTCCACGCGACATGTTGTGAGCTTGTAGAGCCAGCGCTTGCTCCAAGTGCGGCCGGCCCTCTAGACCAGAAGAGGCTGGGCCAGGCTATCCGACTGCTAACCCTCTTACCAAACCTGTCCCTAACCCTAAGCCCAACTCTAACCCGTAACCTCAGTCTTAAAGAGTTCCAGTTTTTCATGTGTCTATGAGGTGACAGTACTTCATTAGACGCCCTGGAGTAGTTTTTTATGTGCAATGTGCAATTAACTTTGTATTTAGGGTTTCTTCCTGGAGGCTGAACCCTTGACAGTCAAACGGGCCAATGAAATAAACAGTAATATAGTGACATCACACTATCAGCCCCCCACCTAACCCCTCCCCCTTTATCATACAACTACAACTGTAGGTGTGGCTTCAGTTCAGGTGGATCACCACCCATCACCACCCCCAGGCAAACCAGGCATACTTAATGAACTGGTGGGAGTGCCCACATAAAAACATAATTTTAACAAATACTGTACACTTTTTTGAAAAACATTATACCTCTTTATATAACAATAAGACCTGATGATCATGTTTTAGGGTCACAGCACTCCATCTTAATTAAAAGGCACAATTGTAAGTTGCACAGTTTCACTTTGTTTTCCCGTTGACGGCAGTCATTTCACTTCCACATTTCCTATAGTTGCCAACTGGCGGTATAGGTATGTAGGACATGACCATAATATTGCGCCACTTCATGGTCCGATAAGGAGCATATTGGTGATTATCGGGTGATAACATCCGAATGGGGTGATATGTGGGCGTTTGTGTGTGGGTGTGTGAGACGCAGAGGGAGCAGGGTGATATGTGGGTGTTTGTGTGTGGGTGTGTGAGACGCAGAGGGAGCAACAGGCAATGTTCTCATTCCAAAATGTGATGTGTGTGTCAGGGGTGGAGGGAGGGACGGGCATGACAAACGGACACACACGTGCACGCTCGCACACACACACACGCGCGCACACACACACACACACACACACACACACACACACACACACACACACACACACACACACACACTCATGGAGTGTCTCAGACGACAAGGACAGACAGGCTATAGGGACAAGGTCAGAGAGACATACAGACAGACAGACAGACAGCAGTGCTGGAAAAAGCACTCACATTTTTTTAAGTAAAAGTATCAATACTGCAAAGTATTCAAATCAGTAGCCCTAATTTCCTTCTATCCATGAGAGAGAAGGGGGGGGGGTAGTCTGTGTGGCTCGTGGTCTCATGTTAAGAGAGAGAGAGGGGGGGGGGGGGTGTCTGTGTGGATCGTGGTCTCATGTTAACCCATTCTGAACGGGAACCCATTTTGGTGTTAGCATCATGTTATGCTTTAGCTATTGAAAAATAGCAGATCTACAAGCTCATAGCGCGCCACCGAGCTTGTAGGTCTGCTGTTTTTTTTTTAATCGAAGAGCAACTGACATATAGAAGACATTCTTTGAATCTGATCTCAGGTCAGAATGTGTTAAGGCAAGCTTTCTGAGGGGGTCATATCATGACTGGAGGTCTGCAGACGAAGGACAAAGAAAACTACTGAGCAGCATCTGGAGTAGAACTACTACTGGCAGTAGAAAAGGAGTGCAGGCAGATTGCAGCCTCAAGCTCAATGCCAAGAAAACAAAGCCAGTATTCTCCAGCGCTTGCTCCGAGCGTGCCCGCCCCTCTAGACCAGAAAGCACGCTGTGGTACCCATGCTTTTATTTCCGTTCGGTATAATGACACCGAGGGCAAAACCCATTGCCTCTGCTGACGGGATGGTGCTCGAGCCAGTCGAGGACTTCAAGTACCTCGGGGCCTGGACTGCTTCAACTGAACAGGACCTGAAGGTCCGGAGAGCACTTGCCTGGAAAGCCTTGCACGGGATGAGGAGAGTGTGGATATCAGTTATGGGAGAAGACCTTAGGAGGCCCGAGACATGGACCCTCACAGTGGAGTCAGTACTGCTGTATGGGGCCGAGACATGGACCCTCACAGTGGAGTCAGTACTGCTGTATGGGGCCGATACATGGACCCTCACAGTACCCCTCACATCAGGAAAAAGCCCTGGATAGAGTCTACACAAGAATGCTACGAGTGTCACATGGACGGACCGCATCAGAAATGTGGACCTCTATGGGGACCTACTACGGGTCACAGACAAAGTCAGAGAGAGAAGGATGAGGCTGGCAGGGCACTGTGCCAGGCACTCAGAACTTGAGGCAAGTAAATTGACTCTATGGGAGCCAACCCAGGGCAAAGCCAGGAGGGGAAAGAAGCGATCCAGGAATCCTGAGTTGGTGTTGGCTAGACCTCTCTAGACCTCACTCTCTAGACCTCACTCTCTAGACCTCACTCTCTAGACCTCACTCTCTAGACCTCACTCTCTAGACCTCACTCTCGCAGCATGTATTTTCATTTGCATTAATTACATGTCTTTAACGAAAATGGTGCATTTATACAGCACTTTTATACAAAGCGCTTTATGTGCATTACATTCACACTTTTACACAAATTGTGCATTACATTCACCCATTCACACAAGGAGTATTCACAATACTCCTTCAAGAAAACAAATTCCAAATGATGTTAAGAGATATTCAGCGACAGTTTTTTCCCCTGTTTTCTTTAAACCCATGTGTGAACCAAGGCAGGCACACAGTCCAGTGAAGTGACCAGACTCAGATGGGTGTGAGAGAAGACAGTCCCGTCATGCTGCAATGGTCATGCAAAAAAAGGCGCATGCGTTGGTTAGACAACACCGTCGCTCCAGACATGCGTGGCAGGTTAAAACTAACCCGTGGCTCAGCCCGGTTAGGTTTAGGGTTTGGTTTTTGGGGTTTAGGGTGTCGGACTATAGTGCCAGTCGGACTGTTAGTACGTCGAACCAAACACACGCACCCCGCGCAAAATAACCCCCAAAAGCACCTCCCGGCCTGCGGGGGGCGCAGCAGGTCTGCATTCATCCGTATGAATGCAGATGGTTGCGTCCTCCCTCCCGGCTCATCCGACTCATTTAACACTCTGAAGAAGAAGAAACCTCGTATCTCCAAACAAACATTTTCACTTTTTAATCTTTTTTTTTTTAATACTGTAAATTAATTAACAATTTAAGTGTTTAGCAGAAGCCTTTAAAGCTGCTATAAGCAATATTTGGCCAACATTTTATGTTTTCACGTTTATTTATTTTGTTGGTATTCAGACAACCAGCGATGAGTGAAACGCTCCCAAAAAAAAGTAGTCTCTGTGACACATCTGCATTCAAATATGTTCCTAGAAGCTTTGTCATTGGTCGAAAAAGAACCCCCGTCGAAATGACTAACCCATCAGGAAGTAGACAGGCAAATCGACCAAAGACAAAGCTTCTAGGAAAAGTATTACTTATAGCAGCTTTATAGCAGCAAGATTAATCAAATCCATAGAGATAATCTATAGGATAATAGGTGAGCTTGAACATCATTCTAAACAGTATAATATAAAACAAAACAAATAAGTAAGTAAATAAATTGAAAATATAATCCAAACAATATAGGATGCCGGGCAGACAAATAAACCTATAGCATCTGTCTCATAAACATAATTATTTGGAATTGTCATTATATTTTCCACCGTCAAGCTCAGAACGCTGACATTTTTGCTAAATCTAAAAAAAACAATTAAAAGTGAAACTTGCAAGGTTTCCACCCCAGAGAGACTAAATGTAGGATACCATTATGTAACGAGAGAGAGAGAGAGAGAGAGAGAGAGAGAGAGAGAGAGACCTGCATGCTGAGTGTATGTACAGTATGTATACAGTATGGGAGAGAGAGGCAGCATGGCAGCCAGCAATACATCATACCGTACCTCTGCTTGGAGGGAGAGAGAGACAGATACAGACAGACAGACAGACAGACAGACAGACAGACAGACAGACAGACAGACAGACAGACAGACAGACAGACAGACAGACAGACAGACAGACAGACAGACAGACGGAGACGCTACAACTCCACGCGTACGTCCTCGCTCAAACCACGATTTTACAGGACGGGCCGATTTGGTTTGGAAGGATCCGGTTGGCCAGAATAGAGGAAGGAGCGTGTGTGTGTGTTTGTGTGTGTGTGTGTGTGTGTGTGTGTGTGTGTGTGTATGTGTGTGTGTGTGTGTGTGTGTGTGCGCGCGTGCGTAGGTGTACTGTACACATATATGTTTCAATGTTGGGTGGGTAAAAGTACTGCGATCGGCTGGGTATGTATGTATGTATGTATGTATGTAGGTGAGCTTCAGGGTTGAGGTGTATATGTGTATACTATACATATGTATGTATATGTGTATATCTCTCACCACAGAGTTGTACTCACAGTAGGATCTTACTGTGAACTCCATGTCTTCTATATGTGTATACATATGTTCATATATATATGTGTGTGTGTGTGTGTGTGTGTGTGTGTGTGTGTGTGTGTGTATATATAGGTGGGCTTCAGGGCTTGCGTGGGGGTTCTCTCACCACGGAGTTGTACTGCGCCTCACAGTAGGATCTTACTGTGAACTCCATGTCTTCCATGTCGTCCTTCTCCTTCACCACCTTGTCGGCCTCCTCCTCCTCCCTCTCCTGCAGGTAGCTCTCCTGCTGGTCCTGGGGAACGTACGACATCTCGTCCTTGTTCTTGAACTCCAGGCTCAGGATGGACGGCGGGAGCAGCAGGCCCAGGATCACCTGGGGGGGAGGGAGGGGGAGGGGGGAGAGAAGAGAGGGAGGGAGGGTGGATCAAAACATTGATAGAAGAGATTTTTCAATGAATTCTGTTACTATCGGGTAAGCTAAATAAATGAAAGAACTTCTGGGAAGTCATCATTTTCAAGATGGCGTCCACATATGGCTGCCAGGAGCTATATGCAAGCAGGCCACTAGGGGGCGGGCCCAACTTGTTTGCGATGGTTTTTGAGAACCTTATGTCAATACCTAACACCATGCCAAACATCTAAAACACCAAGTGCAGAATTGTTATGATTTCTTACATATGAAATCCCAGCTCATATATAGGCATGTTAAGCTGTCCAGTGAATATGAAAGACTGAAGTGGTTAAGCCTGATGTACAGTACTTCATCATACGACAAAGTATAAATTAAGCAGTATTGTTCCAAATGCATTGCTTCCCTGTTTTTATCTTCTACGGTACCTTCAGCTGACAACTGGCTAAACCTCAAAGTGTTCAGCTTTCAAACAAACCATCAATGCCAACACATTGACCTGATGATTTGAGTCAGCGTCCCCAGCTCTTATAGTGCTGCCATTGTTTAGTGATCACAACAACCGTATGATGGTCACGCTAATTCATTGAACCTAAGTGTCACGGTGCGTTCACACGGGCAGAGGCGACGCAAGCCAGCGACATGAAGATGCAAAGATGCATCCGAGTTTGTAGCTGCTGCAAACGTTACAAAGCTAAACAAATGAGTCGAACTGGCTTCAACTTCAGATACAAAGATACAAAGGGACAAATATGCTGTGAATCTTTGTGTCTTTGCATCTGCCCGTGTGAACGCAGCATAGGGTTACAGAACCGTAAAGGTCCGGTTGCAGTTTTCATAATCCTCATGGGGGCCCGTGAGTACTTGGGTGGGGCCAAGAGGTGTTAAAATGTTAGGAATTCCCCAAAAATCCTCATGGGGGCCCTGGCCCCCCGGCCCCCACAGACTCTACGTCACTGTCCGGTTGGATCCCTGAACCCGACGTTTGAAACAGCATCATATCTGTTACGAAGGCTTTCACTTAGAGCTCCATATATGGGGATAACCTATAGTCCCATATATGGAGACAACGGCGATATCCAGCGCTGACATCAGTATAGAAACCCCACAGATGGATATACACAGTGGTGACATCATCGTGACACTAGACTTGCACAGCTTCTAAACCTCAGATACCAAGCCACGCACACGGTGTCTCCAACCATCTCAAATGAACTCTGCTTATATAAAGTCTGAACACTTCATTTAAAACCTCTTTGTTTAACATTTCTGAAAAGATTGAGTGAGTGTAAAATAAGCTACCAAACACCTACCCTCAATCCCAATCACAGTCCACGTATAGCAGTCTGTCTGAGAACACTGCTCCTGTAAGGTATGAGGGTATGAGTAAGGTATGAGGTCTCCCCAGACTCGGGTCAGCTTTACAGAGCGTCCACATGGCTTAAGGTCTCAGGTCTACCTTCATGAATACGCACAGACAATGAGCAGCTCTCTAAACGGCCAGAAACACGAGGACACAAACCGACCGAGATCGGGCTGTCATCAAGAACTTACCGAGACCGTTGCACCTCAGCCAGGAGAAGGGAAGACTCATCCGACAACTTACACGGGAAGGAAACCCCACATCTGTGCACACTGTGACAAGAGTTTCAGTGTTTTATGTCACCTGAAGAGACACCAGCGTATCCACACTGGAGAAAAACCCTACCACTGTAATCAGTGTGACAAGAGTTTCAATCAGTTGGATGGCTTGAAGACGCACCAGCGTATCCACACTGGAGAGACACCCTACCACTGTAAAAACTGTGACAAGAGTTTCAGTCATACAAGTAGCCTGAAGGCACACCAGCGTATCCACACTGGAGAAACACCCTACCACTGTGAATATTGTGACAAGAGTTTCAGTCATGTAAGTAGCCTGCAGGTACACCAGCGTACCCACACGGGAGAAAAACCCTACGTCTGTAAACGGTGTGACAAGAGTTTCAGTGCTTTAAAGAACCTAAAGACGCACCGGCGTCTCCACACTGGAGAGAAACCCTACGTCTGTAAGCAGTGTGAGAAGAGCTTCAGTCAGTTAGGTCACTTGAGGGAACACCAGCGCATCCACACGGGGGAAAAACCCTACATCTGTAAGCAGTGTGAGAAGAGCTTCAGTCAGTCAAGCAACCTGCAGAGACACTGGCGTATCCACGTGGGAGAAAAAACCTTTCCACAGTAAACAGAGTTTCAGTCAGTATAACCGAGAGAGGCCTTTTAAGCTCCTAGCAGCCATCAGAGAGGTAAATGTTAGCTAATGTGTCAGATTGACTCGTCAACCGTTAGTCCCGCCCCTTTTATATAGGTCAACCGGAAGTCCCGCCCCCCTTTTATATAGGTCAACCGGAAGTCCCGCCTCAATTTATGTAACTGAAAGGCCCTGTCTCAATTTATGTAACTGAGTTATGTCATGGGGTTAAAAAAGGCGGGAGGGAAAAGAGCGGGAATATTGTTTATGTCAGCACATTTTTTGGAGGGTCAAGAGTGCATGCATAGTGTGTAGAACAGATGTTAGGGGTAAAGAGATGTCAAGGGGGGTAAAAAAAAAAGGCAGGAGGGTCAAGAGTGTATGCATTGTGCATGCATTGTGTGTAGAATTTAAATCAGATGATATTTATGTCATGGGGTTAAAAAAGGCGGGAGGGAAAAGAGTGGGGATAATGTTTATATCAGCACATTATGAGAGGGTCAAGAGTGTATGCATTGTGCATGCATTGTGTGTAGAATTTAAATCAGATGATATTTATGTCATGGGGTTAAAAAAGGTGGGAGGGGGAAAAGAGTTAGAGCTAGATGTACACATTTTTTAATGTTAGGGGGGGTTTCCCATTCCTGAAAAAAAAAAGGATGGGGAAAAGAGTGAGCTTATTGTTTATGTATTAGCATCAGCACAGTATTCATTTTTGAGTTGGCCTCATAGACTGTTCATTTCTTCATTTTCTAGTGCGCACACACACACACACACAAACACACACACACACACACACACACACACACACATACATACACACACACACACACATACGCACGCACGCACGCATGCACGCACACACACATACATACATACACACACACACACACACGCATGCACGCACGCACACACATATGCATGCACACACATATGCATGCACGCACGCACCCCCCACACACCCACACAAGCACACACACACACACACACACACACACACACACACACACACTGGCAAAATGTCTCATAAGTTGTGGAAGAAATGGCTCAGACTGTATGACATTCAGTATGGACCTCTGGCCGCACACACACACACACACACACACACACACACACACACACACACGGCAGCAAGAGTAAAAATTAAGCATTATTAAATTAAGCATGGAAAGACCCTTGTTATGGGCCTGCATAGAGGGAGAATTCCCCAATATCCGACACACACACACACACTGCACACAGATAAGTATAAAACAGCTCAGGCAGATAGCCAACTTTAGTGCATGGATGAGGAGCCAACGATCTGACCTCTAGATTTCTGCAGAGACCTGCCGATTTTTTCTACACACGACTACAGAAATGTTCATTTGGAAGTGAGTAATATTTCTATGAGTAATATTTCTATATCTGTGTAATACATTCATCCTGATTAGAGTATTCATTTAATTAATTGTATTTATTTACCTGTCTACCTCTTTTCAGTGCCAGGTACCACTCATCCCTTTTTGATGAAGGTATGGATAAATTACATTTAACCCATTTTTGACCAGAGATCAGATTGTAAAAATGTCTTCTACATCCTGACAGTTTTCTGAAAAAAGCTATGTTTCTATGTCAGTTGTTCTTCGTTTTTTCAAAAATAGCAGACCTACAAGCTCATAGCGCGCCACTCCGTAGCGCGCTATGAGCTTGCAGATCTGCTTTTTTTCAATAGCTAAAGCATGACATGATGCTAACACTAAAATGGGTTCCCGTGCAGAATGGGTTAACTTTTTTTTGTTTTTCATGCAGCCATACCGGGTGAGCAGGCCGCATTGAGGGGACCCTCTGGAGAGCTGTCTGCCAATCATCAATCATTCGCTAACGAAATACAGGCTGTGATCGATGACGAAGTGGCGACCTGTTCTAAAGAGTTAGAAGCTGTGATCACGAGCCACCTGGCAACCAGGAGCGCTCCGGTGGAGGTCAAGGGGATATCAACTCTTGAAGGTAAAAATATCTACTAATATCTAGTAATTAGGGTAATGTAAAAAAAGTGTAGATTAAATTATTCTGGTTAACAGTGATGTTAACCATGTGCCCCCCATGTGCTTAATTCCACAGAGACTGACACTGCAAGGATCATTCCTACAGCCTGGGTCTCCGCCGTGCCATTGAGTCAGGTGGAAGAATCTCCCACGAGGCCTGCGACAGGGGAGGGGCGGATAATTCCCACAGCCTGGGTCTCCGCCGTGCCATTGAGTCAGGTGGAAGAACTTTCTCAAGGTAAATGCATCTTTCCTTACCACTATCTCACTCCATCTCCCACTCTCAACCCATTTTTGACCTGAGATCAGATTCATACGAGGTTTCCACTGGACACACACAGGTCCCTCTTAAAGGGCTAGTGAACCGTACTTAAACCAATGTTAAAGGTGGGGTGAACCGTAGTTAGATTGCAACACAATATGGGACACACACACACACACACACACACACACACACACACACACACACACACACACACACACTAATTAACTAATTAACAAATTAATTAACTAATTAGTTAATTAACTAATTAGTTAATTTGAGTTTTATATACTTTTTTTATATACTTTTTTTTTTTTTTTTTTTTCTTTTGAGTTTTATATACTTTTTATATATATATATATATATATATATATTTTTTTTTTTTTTTTTTCACACACAGACAAAGTAGTGCCATGGGTATTAATAGTAGTAGTAATGGTATTAATGTATTATTGATTGTTTTCTTATTTTATTTTATTTTTAGACGCACCCCCTTCTCCAGAGGATACTCCCGCACGCCCTTATCCAGAGGGTACTCTTGCACCTCCTCCTTCTCCTGCTTCATCTGTTATTGTCATTGATGAAGATCCAAGTGGTGAAGATGTCCTTGGTGATGTTTGGAGTGGTGATGATGAAGAACTAGCAACATTCAGTCAGCGATTTGAGGAAGACGCAGCATCAGCAGCAGCAGCAGCGTCAGCAGCAGCAGCAACAGCAGCAGCGTTAGCATGTGAAAATGTGAGTGGCACTATTACTGTACAAGACGCTATCATGTATGGTACTGTGGCAATGAGTGGTTTTCGTAAGGCGTTAACAGATGCCTCAATCAAACTGTTTCATGAGCATCACCGTCTGTTAACCAAACGTCTTAGGAACCATGTCAAATATTCCGGAGTCCCACCAGCAAAACGTCCTTATATGTGATCTGATATTTACATACATATATATATACATATATATATATATATATAAATATTTACTCTAGGTGTAGCAGTGTATTGTATGCTTTTATATTTGTTTTTTTGTCAAATTAAACAAAAATCATGGAGCATACATCTTTCTCAATTCCTCCAGAGCTGTTGGATATGATTGAAACTCTAAACGATTCAGTTTCCTCAATTCCTGAGGATTTGTTGAATATGATTGAAACTCTAAATGGTCCTAATGATGTAATTACACCATCTGAATCAGGTTTACATCCCTATGCTATTCAGACAGACAATCTCAATAATGGTCTAACAATTGTAGACGAGGGTCCTTGTTTATTAGACTCTGACTGTGAAATGGATGATAATGGAGGGGTCTATTTGAGTGATCTTATAAATACATCATCAGAATCCTCTGATAGTCTACCTATACTCCATGAAGACGATGATGAAAATGATATAGCCCCTGTAATAATGGAATTGATTGACAGTTTAAACGATACAATTGATAATGATGTGGTTAATGAGCAATTAGATTTGGTGGGAGGGTTGGGTGGAGAGCCTAGACCCCTCTTACAGCTAGGGGGTGGGGGTGGGAGTGTCAGTGCTGAAGCTGGTCCATCTATCACTGGGCGTGATAACAGAACGCATGTCATAAGACGGCAGGCCTTTAACAATATTGAAATAAGACAATTTCTAAACTTTCCGACACCTGGTAATGTTGCCAATTTTCCGCACTTTTATGCGCAAGTCACCAACGGCTTACATGATTCGATTGCTACAGCCTTACAACAGGCCAATGTGCAAAGAAATGATTTAATTCAGGCCGAGTTGAGGGCAGACAGCTTAGAGAGTGATGTATCAATGCTTTTACGTTATGGTCAAGCCCCACTTTCAAACTTTATTCAGTTACTGGATCAATTAGTTCAGTCTAATATGTCTGTTTTTGCTGACTCCAGCCTTGAATTAATCATAAATATTGTCTCACCTCCACATGGTAGCGGCAAGCGCAAATTCGAGACATACTGTGCTAGCGATGTAATCCAGAGGAATGCAAGACATTTATATATAGTTCCTAATCATAACAAGGCATGTTTTTCCATTAATCTTGCACACCTTATTAATCCAACCCTGGTAACACTTGAGGTTTTTAAAGAAGGCGAACGAATTCACAGAGAAGCAGGGTTCACTCTGGATACGCCTGTAACAATGTCAGCTAATGATGTTACCAAATTTGAACAGCTGCTAAACTGTAAAATTGTAATTTTTTACCAGGCAGAAGCGGGGAAAAATCCAATCTGTTGGCAGACAGCTACACCTAGTATGTCTGATGAGAGAACATTCCTTCTCCTTTTACATAGGGAACATTTTTATGGAATTAAAAACGTGAAAGGTTTATTAGGAGTCAAATATTTCTGTAATAGCTGCTATAGTAGTTATTCAAATAAGCTATCACACCGCTGTCATGCTTTCTGCAGTATCTGTCATTCGAACTGTCAGAATAATGCAACATATGAAAAAATAACATGCCCTGATTGCAACCAAAACTGTAGGAACACTATTTGTGTCATGAGACACGCAGAGAAAACATGGCATCCTAAAGCAGAGGTGATGGCTAGCATCTGTGACTTAAATAAAAAATGTCCCAAATGTAAGATGCTATATTACGTAGCTATGGGTAAACGTAAGCAAAAGCATGTCTGTGCTGTGAAATATTGTCATATTTGCAGACAACCTTTTAAAAAAACTAAAGTGAATCAGGAGGAGGAAAACAACACCAGCCAGGGTTGTGATATTGTTAACCCAGAACCAATTGATTATACCATCGATGATGAAGTGAGGAGGAACCACCAATGTTTCATGCAGAGTAAAATTAAAAAAGATTTGGATGAGATTATGGAGAAGAATATAGTCTTTTTTGATTTTGAAACATCACAGATTAATGGTACACATGTAGCGATTTATATCGCCGCCATCTCACTGAGAGATGAACGTGAGATTTTCACTGCATATGGACCTAATTGTGCTGGACAATTCATTAAGAACTATAGAAATAAAACCCATGCAGGCACTGTTTTTTTATCGCATTATGGACGAGGGTTTGATAATTATCTCATATTGAATGCTTATGTGAAAGAGAATCTTGATCCTTTTATCATAGCACAGGGGAGTAAAATCTTATTGATTGCAGACAATGATTTTGATTTGAAATTCCTCGATTCTCACGCATTCATACCAATTCCTTTACGAGCTTTTCCAGAAGCGTTGGGGTGTAAAACAAAATTGCGGAAAGGTTACTTCCCTCATCTCTGGAGTGATATAACGAGGTTTGGTTACAAAGGGCCCATTCCAGCCCCGCATTTTTTTGCAGCTGACCAAATGTCTGTAAAAGATCGTGGTACTTTTCTCAAATGGTATGACACTGTTAAGGACCAGCAATTTGATTTCTTGAAACAGTTACGTTTATACTGCATAAATGATGTAAAAATATTGAGAGAGGGGGCCACTAACTTTCGCAATGAATTCATTAATACAACAGGTGTGGATCCCTATGATTCAGTCACCATTGCCTCCGCAGCATTATCGGTCTATCAAACAAACTTCCTACAGCCAGACATGATAGCTATACCCGATCCTTTCCACTATCACAGACAGTTCAAGTCGTACTCTAATGCCTCCATACAATGGCTTGAATTTATAGCATGCCGTGACAATATCTTCATTCACCATGCTTTGAATTCGGGGGAACGGAAAATAGGCCCTTATTTTGTTGATGGCTTCAGTGATACCACAACGCCCCCTACAGTCTACGAATATATTGGTTGTTATTATCACTCCTGTATTGTTTGCTTTAACCCCCACGACATCTCTCCTTTAAATGGCCGCCCGTTCGGTGATCTAAATTCTGAAACTATAAAAAGGTTGGATAAACTTGAAAAGGACTACTCTGTCAGACTAATTTATATATGGGAGCATAATTGGCTGGCTCTCAAAAAAGATTCTTTGGAAGTGAGAACCTTTCTTGAAAAATTTGAAACACCTACCATTACGGACCCAAGGTCGGCCTTATTTGGAGGTCGAACTGAGGTTGCGTGTGTGCGGTATAGTGTTAAACCATTCCAGAAAATCGGGTACATTGATTACACCTCTTTATACCCCTACTGTCAAAGTGAATTTCCATACCCTGTTTCCCATCCAGAAATACTTTATCCACCATTTGATTTGCCTGCATCAAGCTATTTTGGGTTTATTCGGGCTAAAGTCCTACCACCACGAGGTCTGCTATTTCCCATTCTACCGATGAGAGCTAAAAGTGGAAAGTTAATTTTCACATTATGCAGAACGTGTGCTGAATTGAATAATCAGCAAACTGATTGTACTCACAATGAAGAAGAGAGGGCCCTCACAGAGCTGTTTGTCTCTGTGGAGTTGAATGAGGCCTTAAATACTGGTTACAAAGTCATGAGAATTTATGAAGTTTGGCATTTTAAAGAGCAGTCAAATACACTTTTTAAGGACTATATCAGCTGCTTTCTAAAGTTGAAGCAGGAGTCAAGCGGGTATCCAAATACTGTTGTTGATGCTAAAAGCCGGGCTGAATATGTAGACCGGTATAAAGAGAATCAAGGCATTGAATTAGACCCAACAAAAATTTCGAAAAACCCTGCCAAACGTCAGATTGCCAAATTGTTGTTGAATTCTCTCTGGGGGAAATTTGCACAGCGTTCAAACCAAATCAACACTGTTATCGTGAGAGAACCCGAGAAGTTATTTGAATTTTTGTTCTCAGACATGTATGAGCTTTCAACTTTTCATTTCATTAATGAAAGCATGGTCCTAGTGTAACTAACCATGTAAGAAGCTATGAAGTGTTGTTTTCCCTAAAGGCTAAGAGATTCTCCCCCTGTCCAGACAGCGGCGCTGTTGCCCACAAAACTAGTTGAACAGGGGACTTTCAAAGTTACTTCAGACTGGACTTTGGCTGCCTACTGTATGTTGATATAGTTTCTCTTTATTTGAATCATATAAACGGTTTTCATGGTTATATAGTGTATTATTTTTTATGTCTCTACCAACTTCTTCAGTGTGTTTTGCTTGAAAGAAGTCTATTTGAGTTCGTTTTATTATAGTCTGTTTGTATAGCTTTTACTTTGAAACTGTGAGAAACAGGAAGGAAGTAGGTAGAGTTTAGCGCGGTCATTCTTTACAACAAAGTCATGAATGTAAACAACAGCAAGAGAACACTTCAGTGTTCAGAACGAAAGGTTCATTTAGTTTAAGCACCTGGCTGAGGGCAACAAGGTACTGTTATTATTTTGTTGTTTTGTATGCAATCTCTTTTACGTTGCTTCTGTACATTTGTGTTATGTTAATAGTAACTTTGAAGACGTGATTCTGCCACTCTATTTTGGACCGCTTGTGTGATGCCTCAGTAACGTTGATAAATAATTATATAAATACTTTGGTTTAGACACGTAATTCATATTTACAGTTGATAGTTTAAAAGGTACATTTCATGTTTGCCAAAGGAAAATGTGTTATACAAATAATATTAGCCTTAAGGTACATTTCATGTTTGCCAAAGGAAATGTGTTATACAAATAATATTAGCCTTGCTTGTTATTGTTATAATGATACAGTACAGATACAGTAACAAACATTACATTATGGTTCAAAAGGATAAAATGGTTTTGTCATTAAGATAATTCATGATTCAGTAATTCATGTGTTGCACTCAAAGGATTGTCTTTTTGATATAAAAACAGTTTAATGCTTTTATGATTTTCGTATAATTACAGTATTCAGCTTTGCTACCTTGGTTTGTCAATTGTTTTCGTTTTTGTAACTTTGTGTACTTTTTGTGTGTTTTTCCACCTATAGTTCTTACGGTGTTTCTGGAATTAAACTTTCTAAATCATCAGTTCGAGAGCTCATCCTTTTATCAGCCGGGGTTGCTTACAGTAAGAACTTGACCTTTACTGTCTGACAGTAAAAGCTTTAACCTGCCTGTCTGATGACAGCAAACTCTGATGACCACCACATTTCTGACGACTCAAAATGCAAGCATCAACATCACCGAACCAGTTGACTGAGCCCCTTCACAACGATGGAAATGAAGAGGAGGAGCTTCAACTCACTGGTCGCCAAGGGGAAGCAGGACCATCAACAGACCAGATGGTGAAGCCCTCTCACAAGGACTTAACCGAAGAGGAGGAGCCCCTTCACAACGACGGAAATGAAGAGGAGCTTCAACTCACTGGTCGCCAAGGGGAAACAGGACCATCAACAGACCAGATGGTGGAGCCCTCTCACAAGGACTTAACAGAAGAGGAGGAGCCTCGCCGCTCTGGTAGGAAACGAAATCCCACAGTGAAGATGTCTGCATTTCTGAAAGAGGAAGCTCAGAAAAAGGAAAAAAGAATTGCCCAGTTATTTGAACAATGGAAGTTGCAAGTCTGCGAAACAAGAAAACAAATAAAAACAAACATGCCTAAGAATCAACTTTTAGCACTGGTGGAGACACTTAGAAAGGCAAGGGATGATGTTACAAGCCTTTATCTGGAGATTCGAGACAGCATAATTCCTTCCAGTGAGACAAGATGCCAGGTTGATATCTGTGACGCAGCGACAGAGGACATCTTAGGAATTATAAATATAAGATTAGCATGCAGTGAGGAAGACTTTGACAGTCAACATGTCAAGCGTTGTCTTAAAAGGCTGCTTGAGCCAGACTATGCTCACTCCATCTACGGTTCCACAACCTCTTCTTCAACTCGGAAGTCCAGCAGTAGAGCATCAAGCAAGCAATCGTCAAGATCCAGTTTAAAATCTGGCAAGTCAACTACAAGCTCTATTGCAGCAAGGCGAGCAGATGCAGCAGCTGAATTAGCAGGTAAGGAAGCGGAGTATGAGATGGCAGAGAGCATAGCACGACAGAAGTTGGAGCTAGTGAGGCTAAACCAACAAAAGGGAATAATAGTAGCCAGAGCCAGACTACATGCTTACAACCAAGAGATGGCACAAGAGGCCAGCACTCACCTCACCAACTCCAACGCCACGGAACAGCATCTCACAAGTATAATTGCACCATCGCATGTATGCCACTCTCCATCCCCCATCCAACCTGTCACAACAGCCTCACATGTGTCTCCATCCCCCATCCAACCTGTCACAACATCTTCACGTGTGTCTTCATTCCCCTTTCTACACGCAACCACAGCATCACATGTGTCCACATGTGTCACAACAGCTTCACATGTGTCTCCATCCCCCATCCAACCTGTCAAAACAGAGTCACATGTGCCCACATTCCCCTTTCAACACATCATGACAGCGTCACAACATGCGTCTCCATTCCCCTCCATTCAACAGGCTGCTAACCCTATGGAAATACCACAGCAACCTGTGTACTCGTCCTCTCTCATTCGACAACCTACAAACCTCAGGACAGCATCACAGCAACCTGTGTTCTCACTTCTCCCCATTCAACAACCTGCACTTTCATCCTCTCCCACTCAACAGCCCACTAATGTCATGTCAGACTCTCCTTCCTCTAATTCTGATGTATCCTTCCTTGCCCAGGCCTTTCAAGATAGCTTTGCCCTGAACAGACTCCCTATACCTGAACCTTCTGTGTTCAATGGCGACCCACTTAATTTCATTGAATGGAAGGCCTCCTTTGTGTCTCTCATCGACAGAAGAACCATCTCGTCAGCTGATAAACTACACTATTTGAAAAGGTATGTTAGTGGTCCAGCTCGCCAGACTCTAGATGGCATCTTCTTCAGAAGCGACGATGAAGCCTACAAGGACGCATGGAACAAACTGAATCAACGTTATGGTCAGCCATTCATTATACAGAGAGCATTCAGAGAAAAGCTTGCACAATGGCCGAAGATTCAACCAACGGATGCCGAAAGTTTAAGATGCTTTTCTGATTTCTTGAATGCATGTCAGGAAGCTATACCTCATGTTGAAGGCCTTGACATACTGAATGACTGTGAGGAAAACCAGAAACTTGTACAGAAGTTACCTGACTGGGCAGCAGCTCGGTGGAATCGTAAAGTGTCACAGGCCTTGAATGAAACCCAAAGATTCCCACGTTTTTCTCACTTTGCAGGCTTCATGTCAATGGAAGCAGAGATTGCCTGCAATCCTATCACCTCCTTCAGTGCTCTCCGTGCCTCAGAGTCTGCATCGGAGAAATGGAACTCTAAAGACAATAGAACAAACAAGGCCAATGTTCTTCACACCCAAGCAGCTGCAGAGAACCATGAACGAGAGCCCACTAAAGTAAGTGCTAAGCCATGTCTGTATTGTCAAAACAAAAATCACATGATTCACGATTGCACTGAGTTTGTCACAAGGCCTTTGGACGAGAGACGACAATACGTAAGGGACAACAGACTCTGTTATGGTTGCATGAAACCAGGACATAATTCAATAGACTGCCGCCACAGACACTTCTGTAACACCTGCAAGGGCAAGCATCCCACATCTCTGCATGATGACAACTATAAGAAAATCAATCTGGCACCTATTTCAATCCAAGGAAACTCCAACGAGACTACAGCTACTACTATGTCCCTCAATGTCGAGCATGAAAGGCCGTCAACTAATACATCTATGATTGTGCCGGTGTGGGTATCATCACAGAGCAATCCAGACTCTGAAAGACTTGTTTACGCATTACTTGACACCCAGAGTGACACTGTCTTTATCGACCAGGATGTAAGCAACGATCTTCAAGCTGAATCGTGTCCTGTTAGATTGAAGTTAACCACCATGCTAGGTAAAGATGTCATACAGAGCAACAGGGTCTCAGGACTCAGAGTAAGAGGCTACAACTCCAACGTTGTCATCAATCTACCCCCTTCTTACACAAAGGACTGTATACCAGTGAATCGCACTCACATTCCTAACCGTGAGACTGCTAGAAACTGGAAGCATCTCTCCACAATCGTGAATGAAATTCCACCTCTGCAGGATTGTGAAGTTGGCCTCCTGATAGGTTACAGCTGTCCAAGAGCATTGGCACCCAAACAAGTAATTATCGGGGGAGAGAATGAACCCTATGCAATCCACACAGACCTAGGATGGAGCATTGTGGGTTGCTTAGCGCCAAGCCATGACTCACCATGCGTCAACACCATCTGTCACCGGATTAACATCAAGGAGCTCCCCCCTGTAACTCCAGCCGATGTCATCCAAGCACTGGAATCTGATTTCAAAGACTCTAGCAAAGATAGAAAGTCAGTGTCCCAAGATGAAATTGTCTTCTTGAACAAACTACAAGGAGGCACAAGGAAGAACAGCCATGGTCATTATGAGATGCCTCTTCCCTTCAAAGAGAGACCTCACCTACCTGACAATAAGCATCTTGCTGTTATGAGGCTTAATCATCTTAAAGGGAAGCTGCTGAAGGATGAAACGTATAAAGAACGTTGTGTGAGGTTTATGGAAGAGGTGATCGAAAAGGGAGACGCAGAGGAAGACGACGATGACGAAGAGGCCGTGCTCAAGGAGAAAGCTAAGAAGAAGACTTCAAAGGACAGTTCTCTATCTACCACTTCCACCAAGGAGAAGAAATCTAAGTCTAAAGAAGATAAAGATTTAGAAGGAAAAGAAAATAAATCCAAGCCCAAGGAGAAGGAGAAGAAGAAGGAACCAGCTTCTATGTTCCAGATAAATGGAGACAAAGACTCAAAAGGCAAGAAGAAAGCTGCCAAGCCAGACAGCGAGGACAGTGAAGAGACAGTGAAGTCAAAAGGGAAATCCACTTCAAGCCCGGTGTCCATGTTCCAAGCGGCAGGAGACAAAAACAAAGACAAGGACAAGAACAAAGTCAGAGAAGACATCTGTGAGAAATCTCGAGTTTTGCATAACTTACAGAGTTCTGCAATTCACTCTCGCTTTGGTGGGAGTGTAACTAACCATGTAAGAAGCTATGAAGTGTTGTTTTCCCTAAAGGCTAAGAGATTCTCCCCCTGTCCAGACAGCGGCGCTGTTGCCCACAAAACTAGTTGAACAGGGGACTTTCAAAGTTACTTCAGACTGGACTTTGGCTGCCTACTGTATGTTGATATAGTTTCTCTTTATTTGAATCATATAAACGGTTTTCATGGTTATATAGTGTATTATTTTTTATGTCTCTACCAACTTCTTCAGTGTGTTTTGCTTGAAAGAAGTCTATTTGAGTTCGTTTTATTATAGTCTGTTTGTATAGCTTTTACTTTGAAACTGTGAGAAACAGGAAGGAAGTAGGTAGAGTTTAGCGCGGTCATTCTTTACAACAAAGTCATGAATGTAAACAACAGCAAGAGAACACTTCAGTGTTCAGAACGAAAGGTTCATTTAGTTTAAGCACCTGGCTGAGGGCAACAAGGTACTGTTATTATTTTGTTGTTTTGTATGCAATCTCTTTTACGTTGCTTCTGTACATTTGTGTTATGTTAATAGTAACTTTGAAGACGTGATTCTGCCACTCTATTTTGGACCGCTTGTGTGATGCCTCAGTAACGTTGATAAATAATTATATAAATACTTTGGTTTAGACACGTAATTCATATTTACAGTTGATAGTTTAAAAGGTACATTTCATGTTTGCCAAAGGAAAATGTGTTATACAAATAATATTAGCCTTAAGGTACATTTCATGTTTGCCAAAGGAAATGTGTTATACAAATAATATTAGCCTTGCTTGTTATTGTTATAATGATACAGTACAGATACAGTAACAAACATTACATTATGGTTCAAAAGGATAAAATGGTTTTGTCATTAAGATAATTCATGATTCAGTAATTCATGTGTTGCACTCAAAGGATTGTCTTTTTGATATAAAAACAGTTTAATGCTTTTATGATTTTCGTATAATTACAGTATTCAGCTTTGCTACCTTGGTTTGTCAATTGTTTTCGTTTTTGTAACTTTGTGTACTTTTTGTGTGTTTTTCCACCTATAGTTCTTACGGTGTTTCTGGAATTAAACTTTCTAAATCATCAGTTCGAGAGCTCATCCTTTTATCAGCCGGGGTTGCTTACACCTAGTGCAATATCGTCTCAACTCTTCATGTGTTAAAAAACCAGGTTCCACGAACATATTCTTGTCCGCGTTCACTACTGCATATGGAAGATTGATGCTGAATAGAGAGCTTCAAAAACTTCAATCTCGCATAATTTATTTTGATACCGACAGTTTGCTATATTTAACTTCACCAGAGGATCAATATGAACCAGCACTTGGGGATTATCTAGGAATGTTGACCAACGAATTGGAAGCAGATGACTATATTACCGAATGGGTTTGTGCAGGGCCAAAAACGTATGCCTACCGCACTAAAAATTCTAATGTCTGTCTTAAAGCTAAAGGGATACGTCAGGACTACCGAAACTCTCAAAATGTTTGTTTTGACAATGTCAGAGAAATGGTTGAGAGCTATACAAAGGACCCAAAATCAGACCATTCCATTTCCACACACTACAATAAAATTGTGCGGGATATTAAATCCTTCGATCTAAAGAACAAACAAACTGAAATCAAATTCAGGGTGGTGTTTGATAAAAGACGTCTACTCCATGATGGTTCAACAGTACCATTTGGTTATTGATTTGAGATGTCTGTCATGTGTTGATGATGATGATGATGAATAACTTTCATGTATATACTATGTATGTATGTATGTAAATAATAATAAAAAAATGAAATGAAAATGTATTCATACTGTTCATACTGGATATTTTACACTATAATAAAATTTTTTTTTAAAAAGGGTTAGAATCTGGTGTTTTTCTCTGAAAAGTGGCATGTTAACACATTTTTTAGAACATGATAAAATTCACCCTCCGATCTGTCAGTCTGTACATTGTGTAAAAACTATGGTTGAGTGTGGATCAGGGTCAGAAGAATGGAAGAAGTTGAGTTCGACCCTAGACTACAGCTACCATTCTCATGTATTGTGGTTGGAAGTTCAGGTTGTGGAAAAACTTTTTTTGTGAAGAGCCTTATAGAACACATGTCAGATGTTTTTTCAACTATACCAGAGAGGATTGTATGGTCCTACAATAGTTATCAGCCTATGTATGATGAACTCTCACAACAGTATGGTGTAAAATTTGTAGAGGGAATTCCACACTCACTCACTGATGAAGACCTTTTCCCCCGAAATCAGCATAATCTTTTAGTTATTGATGACTCAATGACAGCTGGTTCTAATAATTTAGAGCTATCTAATGCTTTTACGCAATACAGACACCACAGAAACCTATCTGTTTTATATCTAGTTCAGAACCTCTTTAATCAGGGAAAACATTCACGTACAATCAGTCTAAATGCCTCATACATGGTAATTTTTAAAAACCCTAGAGATAAGAATCAATTGTGTATTTTAGCCCAGCAGATGTTCCCGGGCCAGAAGAAATTCTTTATTAGTGCTTATGAGGATGCTACCAGGGAGCCCCATTCCTATTTATTGATAGATTTACGATCAAATACTCCAGAACGTTTCAGATTGAGAACGGGGATACTCCCATCAGAGTGGCCTGCAGTGTACATGTCTAAAAATTAAGATGTCAAAACGGGTAAAACGGAATCTCCCTGTTTTAAAGGCATTACCGACATGGCGTCCTGATGAGCGTAAAGCTTTTATTGCGCATTGTTCAAATGACTTGATGCTGTCTCTGTGCGAGATCTGTTTGAATGTCCTGAAGGGGAAGTTACCTCTCAAAAGTTGTCAATATAAGAGGTTGAAGAAGCATGGAAAGATTATTAAGCTGTTCGCCAAGAGGAAGACAAGTTTAAAACGGAAACGTAGCGCTGTAAAGCAATCTGGCGGGTTCCTAGGCACACTCCTCTCAATTGCCATCCCTTTGATAGCCAGTCTCATTGCTAGTACGAAATCATGAGTAGCAGCTTCAACAAAGTGTTCATGCTATCTGCTCAACAGTTGAACAATTTAATCCAGAAAAATGGACAAGCCGATAACATCACTTCATCAGCACAACAAGATTTGGAGAGGAAAATGCAAACTGTATTGAATAAGCCCGGTGTGAGTTCTTATGAAAAAGCCCAACATTATAATATACTATTGCAAAGATTACTGGCGATTGTTCGAAGAGGTGAACAAAGTGAACAGGAAATAAAATTACCTACAAAACCGGAAGAATCCGTTAAGAATGAAAGCAGAGAAACCGAAGCGGGGGAGGATCCACCAATACAGAGTCATGCTGGAAAAGATGAAGACATCTTACAACATCTATCTATCCGAAGTCGGAAAAATGCAGGGTTTATTTTACAGAGGCTCCAAGATTCAGATGGAGGTCTGAAATGGAATCCTTCAGGAGAGGTCATTATAAATGGTGAATCTATTAAAGGGTCACATATTGTCGATTTACTAAGGACTTTATCACACCAGAGATCACGAGGCGATAATAACCCTACAGGATGGACTGCATTTCTAAATATAATTTCAGAGCTAAATATTCCTCTTACAAGTGTATCCAATCTACATGCCAGGAAACACTTACAGGAGTTGAAAGAATCATCATTGAACTTAACACCATCGCCTATATATACCAGAAGACAGCGAACAAGAAAGAAAAAGACACCCCGTAGGGACACGCCGTCCTATAGCACTCCACTTCAACAATGGCTCCCCTTCAGTGAATCATAATATTAAACATGTACAGTTATATGTTATGAATAATAATGTGCACAAGATACCATTGTCAATAAAACACATTCTTTATTGGTATAAACAGTTGTATTCTGTATTCATTTCATACAATTGTGACATTTTTTAAATAGCTTTAGACTACATGCATTTTGAGTATAGCTTTTATAGCTAGATTGTTTAATACATTTCCTAAATCTTTTCACAAAACTGGTCACTAGAATATCATTTTCTCTCAAATTGTCAGAATAAAGTCTCATCGTTTCTTGAAAAGACAGTCCTTTAAAACGTTGGCATAGGAAGAATATGACATGCGCCCCACAAGTAGTCGAAAAATCATCCTGCACCTGTCGCTGGCTGTATCTCATCTCATATGCATGACGTGACATGAATGCCATGAAACTCTCTGGGTAGAAAAAAGCGTCAGGGCGATGTCCATATGAGTCAAAGAAGCATGCTTTTCCATCTTCCGCCTCCAGAATAATTCCAATCCAGTGCTCGCCAGGCTTATTTTTTGGATCTGTGTTTACAACAAGATACATTGGGCGCTTTTCAATTTTAGATGGGAGTGAGTCAGATGCCCATACACCCCCAAACGCATCGCCTATTATAGGTGCTAGGATGGTCTCGATCTGATAGCTGTCCATCTCTCTCTCGTACTTCTTCTTCTTTCCTCACCTCTTTATGTAATGATCAATACTCCATAAGAACCTGCCGTCTAGAGTTTATTTGAACCATACTATCATAGCAAGAATAAACAACCATGCTAACTGTACGGGGTAGAGCCGTTCTGAATCGCATGTCTAAACGACAGGTGTCGTCAACACCAGCTGATACACTTTCACTGTCTAATTCATCATCTCTTGATAAGTTTAGAACAAACAGTGAATATCCATTTTCGAAATCCTCACGGGTAATACATAATGGACTATCCTTCATATGACGGTTTGTAGCCAAGAAGAGGTTATAAAACTCTCTGACTGACTGATGGTTTGGGAAGTGGGGTTGAAAAGGTGTACTTGGAGTATGCTTGCCGTTCACCGAGAAACTTAAAAATTCAAGGTCAAAATGTTGAAATCTGAAATGAGAAAAAAATATATATTATTATTATTTGATTTTTAATTAAAATGTTTTTTTTTTTTTTTTTTTTTTTTTTTACATCATGTGCAATATAATTACCTGAACGGGTTGCGGTTACGTGCCCCCACGAATGCCACATGGTCGACCAATCCTACCACGATATATCTTGGAAGACGTCCCAGGAATAAATTGTCTTGAGAGCAGACTCTTGTCTGTGCAGGAATTGTGTAATTTTTAACAACCACCCTACTTATAGGATATAGAGCATTAGATTTCATCAATGCAGCCGAATGGCCTAGCATGACCGGGGGGGCTACCTCGACCTTTTTTGCGAAAATACTGGCCGATAGAATTTTCAGTTCATATGTTTTATCATTTGGGCACATGAGTGTAAAAGCACTTTTAGCTTTTATGAGTTTCAAACGTACATCCACATTATTTAGGAGAAGCCGCTCAGTGAAGAATACATCAGAGTGCAGAGGGCCCATTAAGACAAACTCCTTTGATTCTTGGCAGAACTGTGCACGCTTGACAAGTCCAGGATTCGGTCCATCCTCTCCAACAGCAATGGAATCCATCTCGTTTTCATCTTTATACCATAAACCAGCTGAGAATTGGCTCTTTAACGTAGCAGGAGAAAAGTTCAATAGGGTTTCAATTATAGCCCTATATGGATGTGTAGCGGAAGACGCTGATATTAGCATATCATTCAAGCTCACATCTACTTGTGAAAACATACAGTTAAGCGGATACTGAATTATTCCAACACCATCCTCAGCTCGTAGGTCGGTCCCATCTTGGTTTGTAATTTTAAGACGTAGATACAGCAAGGTGGAGTTTAGATCAAGGTATCGGTCTCCATTTCCAGGAATTAAAAACTCTATAAAGTCAGAGTCGGAAATCGTGTTCAATGGTTTAATCTCCAAATAATTAGTGTCATTGATTGATAACTGTATCATGGGGGCTACAAAGAGGTCTAATTCTGATTTTGTACACTCTGTTGACCGGGAGTGTGTGAGAGACATCTTTTGTTTAAAATTTAAAAAAAAAAAAAAAAAAAAAAATTAAAAAAAAAAAAAAAAAAAAAAAAAAAATTAAATAATAATAATAAAAATTATGTTTTTAAAATATATCTCTTCCTCGACCTTTAGGTTTCTTCTGTGTCCGTGTGTGTGACTGAGTCTTGCGAGTCTTACGCTTTTTATGTGTAGCTGAGGGTAGAGCGGACAGAGATCTTTTCTTTTTCCGTTTTCTCTGTGACAGCCTGATTATCCCTGATCCTTCCTGTTTAGTGTCAGATCCTCTCATCAACCGACTTGTTACTGCTGATATAACATCTGATGTGATTCCTTTCGCGGCCCTGGATAAGTGAGGCTTTGCCAGAGCTGCACCACGTTTAAGAAAAGGTAACACATATCTGAAAGCTCTGCTCAGAACAGACCCTAATCCCCGGCCATACTGTACGGGCGTCCCTATAAACCCGGGTAGACCATTACCAGCCTGGTTTGTATAATATGAAACAAACCGATGTTGATCCATTTTCTTCGTCTCCCTTTTTTCACTCTGATTAGAATATTGAGTTTGTTACAGGACGCAGGTGAAGTTTACAATACGTTTTTCCGTAAGTGAAGTTAATGAGCTTATTCAGATCAGATTTTATTTCGATTTTAATAGTGTCCAAAATCTTCTTGTTTACAGGTACGTAGTGTAGCTTATTGTATGCAATAATGACCGGCTCTCCGTAAGACCCCCGCTTTTCAACTATTCTCAGAAGGGGTGATTGGAATTCTCCACAATGTTGAGCCTCACAAATATTGCTGTAGACGTAAAAGCAATATTGACCCGTGTGTATATCACTCGGGAGTTGTGGAATATACAGCTTCTTTAGTCTCACCCATACACCTGGTTCGAAACCTACCATGTATGCCATGGCACCCTTAAATCTTATTGAATATATATCTGCAGCATGGAAAACCACCTTTTTAAGGACGGAATTATACTCTACAGATATATTCAACTTTGAATCAGAAAACATGGTATTCATTTCTATTACCAGTTTGCTAATGTTCTCATAATGACCTGATTTAATTTTCAGAATCAAGGGAGGTTGATTATATACATTTAAAGAGTGATTCATTACATGAAAACTACACTCTTTGTTGACAATATTATTCCAGGTATGACAGTACATAATTTCAGCTAATGCTACCTCATATCGACCTTGTAATTCTATAGACTGTGACAGCGTTATTGCATAATCGGAACTAGTATTGTCTGGAAAGATGTTCTGACATGCATTTGACGGTAATGTCAGATAGAAAGATTTATTTTCCTCCATCCTTCCGGCAGCAGTGTGTTTTTCGAACTGAGTGTCTCACAATGAAATTGTCAGCTTTTCATTAGGATTGTGGATCAGCTGTTTTCTTCTTCTTCTTCTGCTTCTTCTTCTTCTTCTTGTCGTTCTCAATATCCAAAACGTCTTTAAATGCTATCCAGGAGTTAAAGCGTGACGGCCATCCACGCCATTGGACTAAAACCATCTTATGGCCATTTTTTATCTTCGTATCTAAGATTTGCTCTATCTGGAAAGTTCTACTAGGCGACATTTTCACTTTCTGCAACTCTTTCTCATAGAATGTCCCTTTAATAATTTCACCATGTATATCCCTCACTTTATATACCACTGGCTCCCGAGGGATACACTCATTAACTATGAAATGTTCATCAGTGAATGATTTCTCATACATCTTATCAAACACAGATCTGAATTTTGAAATACGCACTATATCACCTTCTCTGAATTTATATTTGACTAATACATTCTTTATAGGTATATTTCCATATAAATTCTCAAACACAATGCTCATGTTTTCAGCAGTAACCTCAACTGGTTTCATTTTGATACTGCTGTGATAGCTATTATTATAGCTATGAACTAAATCCTGAAGAACTTCTATATACCTGTGTGTATTCTTAGCAGTAAAATATCGCCACATCCGCTCTTTAAGAGTACGATTGTATCTCTCAACTGTTTGCGATTTCAGATTACTCCCTGTAGCGAAATGTATAATTTTATGTTTCTTCATAAGTGTGTCGAAATGTTTATTGAAGAATTCTCCGCCAGCATCTGTTTGGATTTTGAGAGGGATTCCACTCTCCTGCAGAACAGTCTTAAAGGCAGCTGTCACATGCAGACCAGTCTTGTTTTGCAAAGGTCGGACCCAGGCTTTTTTAGAGAACAGGTCTATTACTGTGAGTAAGAACTTGTAATTATCATTATGTTTCGATAACGCATTGACATCTACGAGATCGGCCTGGAATTGGTATAATGCACGTGGAACAAACACACGATTCCTAGGAAAGGTTTTTCTAGCCGCACGATGAAGAGTGTAAGCGTCTTGTCCAGATAGAAACTCTTTGATATGTTCAGCTTTAGCTTTTCTTCCTGTATGCTTTTTTACAGCCTCAGTCAATTTTTCCACTCCACCATATGAACCAGGATCGCTCGGATCATAGTATATCCGCTCCATTACCCTTTGGACCTTCTTTGAAGTCATAGTATCACAATGTTCTACCGAATGAGCTATGCACACTACTACTACAAGATGTATATGCAGACAACTGTACAAAAAATAATGTCAGCCTACACAGTTATTCCATTGTACACAACATGTGATTTATTTTTTATTTTTCATTACACATAATACATGGAATATTATTTCATCATTTCAAAAAAAAGATATATATATATATATAATAACAATAATATATGAACGTAGTATATTGAGTATATTATTCAAAATCATCCCCCATAGTCTTATTAGGCTGCAGGAGCAGCGCCTTCTTCTTCTTCTTCTACTCCTTCTGCTTCTTCCTCATCACCATCCACAGCAGCCTTGTACATCCAGAAAGTGACAAAGTTGTCCATATCAGCTTTCTTTAACGGATCATCCCCAACCAACTCCGCCAGGGTTTCATTGATGCTCCCTTGAATATCAGAAGAATTCTGCAGCTCATAAAGAATAGCTTCACAGACTCCTTGGAGTCGGGCTGTAGATGACATAAAGAAACCCCGAGTTTGCAGAAGACGAACGAGTCCAGGAATAAAACGCTCAGTCCACACCTTCGTCACCAATGCTCTGAAGTGCTCTCTGTAGTAGCCACTCTCAATAGGGTACAGACATGGATGCTGTGTCTGAGAAGGGTGGTCTGTCTGGCATCCATAACAGGTTTCCTTCATCTGTTCACCCAGGGCGATAGGTAAAATTGAGACAATTCCACTTTTTACTGTCTTCAGAAAGTTGTCACTACACAGTCCTGCATGGTTATTTGAAGGAGATGGGTTAGATTCGTAAATAGGCATGAGGCCATCCACCATTTCAGAACTGAACATCGTAGGAGGCGGGGGTCCATTGTACTCATGGCGCCGGTAAAACATGAGTCCACTGGGGTTAGATTCGTAAATATTGAACGGGTTGAAAGAATCATCATAGCCCTCGCTTCTAGGATCTTCTTGACATGCGTTTTCGTCTTCACTGAATAGCACCATGTTGAAAAGCTGGGATGTCTGAACACCTACAAGTCTAGCCCTCTTATATACAGTTTTCGGCTGAATGAATTATGTAATAGCATGATATGGGAGGAGTTATAGTAAATATGGGAGGGGGCTATGTTAGAGAGAGGGTTACGATCAACCCTAACCCTTGACCTAGATTCTAACCTACAATAATGCTTTTCTTAAATATCAGTAGAATTCTCCAGCTCAAAAATAATAACCTCACAGACTCCTTGGATTCTACCTGCAGATGTAAAAAGAACGGAAAAGACGTACAAATCCAGGAATGAAACACACTGTCCAAACTCTCTTCATCAATGATCTGAAGTCTTCCTCAAGAGGGTCCAGATAGGGATGCTCCTGCTGAGCTGAGCGGCAATTTTGACAACAATTACATATAGACTTAATTTCATCATCCAACACTGAATCAATTCCGGCTTTTATAGTCTCCAGAAAGAGCTCACCAATCAGACCTTCAGGCTGATCCATGGTTAGAGTTGAATTTAACAGAGAGATGGTGTAGATTTAATTATTTAATTTAATTTAATGAATAGCTGCGTTGTCACCATGCTGATAAGCAGGGAAGTCTGAATGTCTGAATGTCCAGAAGTCTAATCGTAACCCTATATAGTTTTTGAGCAGGAAGAATTATATAGCTGCTGGAGTAGAATCTAGATTCTAGCCCACAATGACACAGTCTGCTCCATCCGTTTCCAGATCAGCATCATAACCCCTGTTAACCTCAGCCTCCTCCCTGACAGTGGCTAGAACCATAGCACTATTGAGTTGCACACGTCTTGCTGTTTTCCTCTTCTTATTGCCATCTCTCATATTCTCATCCCACAGTTTTCCTTCAATGAAACGTTTCTCCAGCAGACTCATTTTCCTACATTCTGGTCTCATATCTTCGAAGTAAACCTCCAGGTCTTTCATTAACTGGCGCACAATCCAGATGTCATCCATATGGAACGCTAGATGGATCGGATATCCACTCTCCTTCTGCATGACATTGATCGGGAAGAGTTCTGAATTTGAACCATCCTTCCTGAATCTCACCAAAAGCCATGTATGTGATCTGGAACAGTCGACAAGGAAGGCCTGCTCTCTCCCTCCACGTCCAGTAGCCTTCGAATCCACATCGACCAATTGAGAACGCTTGAATTCCCTGTACTGCTCCATTCGACCAGCCTGTAGGTAATCGCAGAACTCCAGGATTGACCCCTTCAATGCTTCAAATTCTCCAGCATACACACGCAGGTCTCGCAGATTGTCCTCAAACATGCCCTCTCCAGCTTCAAGGGTCTTCAAGGTAACGCATGCTGAATCACTGTATAATTTCATGTACTGGCATATCAGTCTTCGTGAGTGGGTCAGCTGCCAGATATTCCTATCACTACCGCAGTAGATCAAACCCTTAGACGCCATCTTCCTTCTCATTTATTTTCTGCTCTCTAATCCAACCCTGTCTACAGTATTTAAAGGCTGGCTGAGGAGGAGGAGGAGTTAAACCTGTTAAAACCTGTTTTAACCGGTTAACTCTTTCCCTCCAAAAAAAATGTGCTGATCTATTACATAAACAATATTCCCGCTCTTTTCCCTCCCGCCTTTTTTAACCCCATGACATAACTCAGTTACATAAATTGAGGCGGGACTTCCGGTTGACCTATATAAAAGGGGGGCGGGACTTCCGGTTGACCTATATAAAAGGGGCGGGACTAACGGTTGACGAGTCAATCTGACACATTAGCTAACATTTACCTCTCTGCCATCATGGACACCATCTTGAAAATGATGCCTTTCCAGAATATTTTCCCCCCGAAAATATTATTCTAATTTAGCACACCCAAAGGTTAACAATACCTGAATGAATGGCATTTTCCCCTCCTATATGCAAGCTTTCCCCCCACACGTCTCAATATTTGCCATTGACAATTAAAGGAGAAATTAGGTAAAATGTCCGCTAAATGTTGTCCCTACACGTCAAAAACTTGTCACGATTTGCATGAATTTCCTCCCAGCTATCACACAAACGATCAAAGCTGGGCATAGGCAAAAAAAAACTAACGCACAGAAAAAACTGCAGGCCCTAAACACGCATTAAAAGTTCCTAATTCAAATTCTGCATCAATACTATCAACACAGAGATCATCCATATTTAACCAGTCTGAAAAATGCCATTTTGAATTTTCATTGAATGAAATGTTATATTATCCAAAAGAAACATTTACCAAGTAATATGCATGATCCAAATCACATGGATTATTAAAGGACACTAAACAACCACCTTATCACATGGATTATTAAAGGACACTAAACAACCACCTTATCACATGGATTATTAAAGGACACTAAACAACCACCTTATCACATGGATTATTAAAGACACTAAACAACCACCTTATCACATGGATTATTAAAGGACACTAAACAACCACCTTATCACATGGATTATTAAAGGACACTAAACAACCACCTTATCACATGGATTATTAAAGGACACTAAACAACCACCTTATCACATGGATTATTAAAGGACACTAAACAACCACCTTATCACATGGATTATTAAAGGACACTAAACAACCACCTTATCACATGGATTATTAAAGGACACTAAACAACCACCTTATCACATGGATTATTAAAGGACACTAAACAACCACCTTATCACATGGATTATTAAAGGACACTAAACAACCACCTTATCACATGGATTATTAAAGGACACTAAACAACCACCTTATCACATGGATTATTAAAGGACACTAAACAACCACCTTATCACATGGATTATTAAGACTTAATAATTAAGGACACTAAACACCTGCCCATGAGGAGTCGGTAAGAGGTGAGCCTCTCCTCCGGGCATACAGGCTATAAACAGAGTAGCCTATTAGGAACAGTGGAGGAAAGTAACTGTATACATTCCTACAGTCATGTAGTTACATTACTGTACAGTACATTACTTAAGTAGTGTACTCTGTTTGTCTCTGTCTCTCTCTCTCTCAGCACCTGTGTGAGGGCGACCCAGCCATCTGACCCAGTCTGCTCATTACTCTCTTTTCCCTGATCTGTGCGTGCACACGTGCGTGGGTGCGTGCACTGTAAAATGAGTTAATCTCTTCTGATATTCCCAGTTCAGCTCCTGATTATAAATAACTGTGACCTTTCACCTCTGACCACACACACTTCACCCACATTTCAGAACAGGACTATAGAGCGCTGCAGCCCCGCCCCCTTTCATGACGACGCCAGACCCAGGAAATGAGTCCCAATGCATTTTTCCCATTGACTTTTCAAAAAGTATTTATTTAAAGACGGTTACGCCGCGGACAGAGCCAACTCGAGTCGTGACAAATCATGACAATAAACACAATATTTTGGACCAAATAAATAATTACAAAGAAGAAAAACAACAAAAAAGTGTTTTTCTTCTTCTTTCTAATTATTTGTTTGGCCCAAACAATTGTGTTTGTTGTCATGATTTGTCACAACTCCAGTTGGCTTTGTACGAGGCTTAACAGGTCTTTAAATGAATACTTTTTGAAATGTCTATGAGGAAATGAACTGGGAATAGTTTCCTGGGTCCTGGTAGGGACTGCGACGCTCTAATGGCTCTTGTTGAAAACAGACCGGCTTATTGTGCGCATTGCATATCGTTGCTGTCGGGAGGAAACCTCATAACTCAATTTTTTTGGTTTTAGATTTTTTCCCCCTCCATAAATCAGTGCTATTGAACACCCTTTACGTCTGTGTGTTGTTTCGAAAATATCGAACCAATGGAAAGTAGTAAAAAACATTTAACTTAACTCCATTGGACACTCAAACTGTCTTCTAAAAATCAGCTAACTCCACCACCTCTCCCACTCTCATGCAAGTCATTGACAGAAGTAACGACAGAGTTCTTGCGCATGCGCAGGCGTCACATCCACACGTGTTCCTTACCTTCAGTCCAGAGTTCTTGCGCATGCACAGGCGTCACATCCACACGTGTTCCTTACCTTCAGTCCAGAGTTCTTGCGCATGCGCAGGCGGCCCATCCACATGTCGGTGAGCAGCATCTGGCTGCAGGTGTGCGCGATGAAGTCGCGGTGCTTGGCGGCCACGGCCAGCTGCAGGCAGGTGGCGTTGCTCCAGTTCTTCAGCTCGTAGGTGAGCAGCTTCATGGCCATCTGCTCGTCCTGCTTGTAGGACTGGTCCAGCAGCTCCACCGCAAGCACGGCAAACTCTCTGGAACACGCACGCACCGCACCGCACCGCACACACAGCCACACACACACAAACACACACACAGCCACACACACACACACACACACACACACACACACACACACACACACACACACACACACACACACACACACACACACACACACACACACACACACACACACACACACACACACACACACACAAACACACGCAATTGTACATCTGTTCTTGAAGTAATTGTTTATCCCCCAAAATCACGAAGACTAATTTGACCTTTGGGATAGACACATAAGTCGGTGTGTCCAAAAACGCTCAGATCGGTGAAACCAGTATTCTCCAGCGCTTGCTCCATGCTGCGCTACCCAGCCCTCTAGACCAGAAAGCACGCCGGCTGGGCCAGACTACCTGCCCCTCTAGACCAGAAAGCACGCCTGCTGGGCCAGGCTACCTGCCCCTCTAGACCAGAAAGCACGCTGGCTGGGCCAGGCCGCCCGCCCCTCTAGACCAGAAAGCACGCTGGCTGGGCCAGGCTACCCGCCACTCTAGACCAGAAAGCACGCTGGCTGGGCCAGGCTACCTGCCCCTCTAGACCAGAAAGCACGCCGGCTGGGCCAGGCCGCCCGCCCCTCTAGACCAGAAAGCACACTGGCTGGGCCAGGCCGCCCGCCCCTCTAGAGCGTGCTTAGAGTATATATATATTAATAGAGACGGCACCCGGAGGAAACCCTGAGGCGAAATGGACATCGTTGCCGAATTTGGTATTGCAGCTCGAGCCAGCACTGGTCCCTTGACTATCATTGCGCACGTTCACGTTATGGGGCAATGACGCGTGAGCGCTGTTTCATAGGTGAACGAGTGCAATGATAGTCAACGGCCAGCGCGTTCATGTGTTTGGGTCCAATCCATCACAGAATGCACTCTGTTCCTACCCGGGAGGAGGAGTGAAATCGCCTCATGCGCTTTAGAGCAACTTAATGCAAGTGGATGGGAGGAGAAATCCGGTGACGACTCTATTAATATATACTCTAAGGTACATACGCTGTGGCTCTGGGCCAGGCTTGTTGTATATGATCTGTTCTTCATGGAATAGAACCCTTGATCACCCTCCCACAGTGGTTACAGTGGATTATCCCCTTTAGACCCGACACTAGATTCTACAAAATGTCTTCTGAATCCTAACAGTTTTCTGAAGAAAAAAAACATGTTTCTAATGTCAGTGGTCGAAAAATCGAAGAACGACTGACATTTTTAGAATCTGATCTCAGGTCAGAATGGGTTAATCAGACCAGTGTGTACGTCCAGTGGAAACCTCGTATGAATCTGATCTCAGGTCAGAATGGGTTAAAACAGCGAGATGGGTTCCCGTCCTGAATGGGTTATAGCACCGACACGATGCCTCACAGCCTGCCAGCTCTTCAGTAATGCAGTCTATTAAAGTCTCCGTTCCGCAGCCAACTTTTAACCCATTCTGACCTGAGATCAGATTCATACGAGGTTTCCACTGGACACACACTGTTCTGATTGACCCATTCTGACCTGAGATCAGATTCTAAAAATGTCACAGTCGTTCTTCGATTTTTCAAAAATAGCAGACCTACAAGCTCGTAGCGCGCCACTCGGTGGCGCGCTATGAGCTTGTAGATCTTCTATTTTTCAATAGCTAAAGCATAACATGATGCTAACACCAAAATGGGTTCCCGTTCAGAATGGGTTAAGGTTGACCTATACTGTAAAAACATGGCCGTCCTCAAACTATAATTGGACTTATTCAGCAAGCTCCACGGCAGCAGCAGCCCTGTGGGAGTGCCGGCTTTTTTCCCTTTTTCAGTGATACCCGTGACCAGTGGTGGAGAACGCACCCCAGTGTTTTTTACCTGCAGTAAAAGGAATCAATGCTGCAATATAGAAATACTCTGTTACGGGTAGTACATGTAAAAGTGCAAAAGTATTGGTATCTAAATGTAATGAGTACCAAACGTAGAAAGTATACTCAATATGCAAGAATGTTTTACAGCTATAGTCTTCTGAAAATAGCAGATCTACAAGCTCACAATGCATCACATCGCAAGGCATTGTATGAGCGTGAAGATCGGCTATTTTCAAATTGGCCTAAACGGAAATGGCTGAAGTGGTTAATGCATGTTTTGTGATAATAACAACCAAAATAGGAGTAGAAATTGTAAATGAATAAAGTAAAAGTGCAAATTCCTCCAAATTGTACTTCAGTACAGTAGTGTTAAGTAAATGTACCTAGTTACTTTCCACCACTGCCCGTTATGTCTCAAAAGCACTTCTTTGTTCAAAATGATGCCTGATGGCACATCAGAGAGGGCCCTGAATTCATCATTCATTCAACAGCATTCCTTCCGGAGGCAGCAACACATCCATGTCTTTAAACCAAGTGTTTCATATCAACACATTTTGTTATTTCCAGAACCGACAGTAGGACACTCCGACATCATAATGTAATAAAAAATGTCCCCATAATTTGCTGTCAAATTTTATAAGTGACTAATTTAACGACGTCTGTGACGTTTGGAGTGACTGCAGGGGTCGCGGCGAGGACCATCACCTCCCCAATGGAGTCAGGAATGTCTTCAGACAATGAGGATGCGTGAAATATGATAGACATATATAAATGAGATCTGTGTGCACGCGCATGTATGTGTGTGTGTGCATGTGTGTGTGTGTGTGTGTGTGTGGGGGGGCTAACTACCTAAGCACTCACCCGCACTGCCACGGGTTAGTTTTAACCTGCCACGCATGTCGGGAGCCGCGGGTTAGTTTTAACCTGCCACGCATGTCGGGAAGCCATGGGTTCGTTTTAACCTGCCGCGCATGTTCGGGAGTGACAATGTTGTCGGACTAATGCCTGTCAGACTGTTAGTATGTCTGTAGCCCGACACACACCGGCTGCGTCCCCCGCGCGGCGCCGCGCGGCGCGCACAGCCGCCTCCATTATTTTCAATGAACCTAACGCACACCGGCTCCGTCCGCCGCGCGGAGCCGCGCCGCCCGGCGCGCCGATAGAACACAGTTCTATTTTCCAGGCGGCGCCGCGCAGCAACGCGCCGCGCCGCACACGGTCGCAGACGGTGTGTGGTGGGCTTAACAAACTCCGAAGACAGCGCTCAGAAGAATTGCCTTTTTTTCCGAACTCTCCTGAACTTTGAACACAGCATGTTGCGTTGAAAGAATTTGGCCTCTGTGTAGAAATCCATGTCGTAAAAAACGCCTGCATCTTTCTCCAGTAGCTAAAGAGTGCAGGGTCGCGTCCCAAAGAAATTGCTGATAGCTGATCAACAAGCTTATGTAGGTCCGCTATATATTTGCAATTTGACAAAATCAACACTTTATTTTGAAGAAAATAATGTTTTTTTTTACGTTTAGTGAACACGATCGATGACGTGAACCCCAAAAGGTAGATCAAAAGGCTGTGCAGGTAGATTGATTGATTTATATGTTTGTTGACAATGTTTACATGTACAGAAACATGCAGATCACATGACATGCCCCTAAATGTATATAATTAAAAAAAGGAAAAAAAAAAACTAAAGGCATCTGTCACTTAAATTAAAAGGCGACTTCATTGACTGACATCAAATAGGTGTTGTCAGCTCAAACCCACAATGAAATAGTATGTTTTCAGGAGTGTTGCCGCACAAGCATTACATACTGTAAGTTATACAAAACAAAACCGTACCAATTCCAATCTCCCCCTCTATATCTCGTTCCGAGTGTGTTTGTCTTAAATGTAACGCCAGCACCGCAATTCCAAAGCCCCTTCAGGTACATTTTTTAAACTGTTTTCAGCAATGGGGTAATTGTTCGGTGGGTGGATCTTGTTTTGCTGAAAGTAGCTCTCAAGTCAAAAGAATGCGGGCACCCCTGCCCTAAAGCATGCACATTACGTTACTCAAACAAACACTGCTTACGTTGTGTGCTCTCTAAATATTCACTAAATACTGCCTGAATAAGCCAGTAATACGTGTAAATATAGCAAAAATAAATGACAGTTCCTACATCTCCGTAAGGTCCCTGTGGAGCCACCATTACAAGTCCCTGGAGAGGACGATGCAGAGACGGAGACCAAAAAGAACATGTCTTCGTTGGAATTAATTAATGCTCGATATGTGCCGTATACTTAATTCCGTCGGGGACTATTGTTTGGCTATATGTTTTATCAATGTAGTGGAAAATGACTCCATGGAGCCTTGCATTCCTGGAGATGTTTGTCTTCTTTTCTTTTCGCATTCCGTATCCAATATAATTGCCGTAGCACTTGCCCTATAGCCTGACGACCTTATAGGCGTATGCTCAACTTATCTAACTCGAATAGCATTTTTGATGTAGACATTCACTCTATAGTGTATACGTATAGTTTCATTAAATAGATATTCCACTGTTCTTAGCTTACGTATGATTCATTTTCTTTCTTCTTTTTTTATGTACGTTGCTGTCGGGAGGAAACCCTCATGACTCCATTTTTGAGGTTTTTGATTTTGTTTTGCATAAATCAGTGCTATTGAACACCCTTTACGTCTGTGTGTCAAAAATATTGAACCAATGGAAAGTTGTCTGTCTGTCAGAGCATGCACGTCGTTGAATAACGAGCATGCATGTCGTCACAGGAGGGGGGTGCGTCATGTCGTTAGCTGTTCTCGTGTGTGTGTGTGTGTGTGTGTGTGGGGGGGTGCGTCATGTCGTTAGCTGTTCTCGTGTGTGTGTGTGTGGGAGGGTGCGTCATGTCGTTAGCTGTTCTCTATGTGTGTCGTTAAGGCTCAGTGGGATACACACAGACAGTAGAGTAAACAGTGGCGGAAAAACTAGTACAGTACCAACTAAGTACATTTACTTAAGTACTGTACTTGAGTAAATTTTTTAGGTATTTGTACTTTACTATAACTAGAGACTACCTTTTTTCACTGAGGAAAACGAAATGGAAACTACATGAAAACTAATCTATGACGACTAAAACTAAGACTAAATGTATTGACAATTTCGTCAACAAATAGAAACTAGACTAAAATGTTAGGAAGGGACTAGTGGACAAGAGATCCAGTATAAGTCATTTTACACTTTGATGCCTTGATGCCGTCGTGATGACTGATTTTACACTTTGAAAATCTACAAGCTCACAGTGTGTCGTGATGTGGCACATTGTGAGCTTGGAGATCGTCTATTTTCAAAATATTTGTATTAGGGATGCACCGAAAGGATTTTTTTTGGCCGAAACCGAATATCCTAATATGATTAATATTATATATCTTTTTTTCCTAAGATTGCTGTCATGGCCGTACCTTAAAGCGACCTGCTTTATGGCAAAAGAAATGGTTATGGCAAAACATAACTTAAATAATAATCACTGTTATAGGTCCATAAAACATTTATTCAGCTCTTTTGAATGCATTCATTGCATAAACTATTCGGTGATACATTTTCTGCCTATTCAGGCCGAAACCGAATAGGCCGAAAATGCATTTTTAGCCCATTTTCTGCTGAATATTTTCTGTGGCCGAATATTCGGTGCATCACTAATTTGTATGCATTTGAATTAGACATTCTGCATAATGAATACTTTTACTTGTAAAATGCACTTTATTACAAGTGCATTTTAAATTCCGGACATTTACTTGTAACAGAGTTCTACATTGCCATATTGATACTTAAGCAAAACAAGTACTTGTTCCACCACTGACAGTATAAGTAAAGCAGGTCACAATGCAGGGAAACCATAGGCATGTACTGTGTATTATACAGTGTAAATTATCCTCATTGTTGTGTGGGAAACTGGTACGTCCAAACTGTTTTACTGTTCAGGGAATGATGGAAGAGAGTGTGTGTGTGCGTGCGTGCGTGCGTAAGCTAGGGTAGTTGGATATGTATCCCAGCTCAACACTGCATCAATATTTCAGCACAGAAAACATTCCATGAGTTACAGTACACGTAAGAACCAAGAAAATACCTCTACTTCGTGTGTGCGTGCGTGTGTGCGACAGTGCGAGTGCGTGTGTGTGCGACAGTGTGAACGTGTGCGTGTGTGTGTGTGTGTGTGTGCGACAGTGTGAACGTGTGCGTGTGTGTGTGTGTGTGTGTGCGAGCGATGTGTGCACAGTGCGTGCACACACACGAGCGTGAGAGAGGTATTTATGAGGGCCAGATATCCCCACAAGCGGACCTTGTGAGGCCAATCTTGTGGAAAGGTTTTTAGAGCCAAAAATAGATGAATATTGGGAAAAGGTGCAGGTTGGGGTGCGTAGGGAGCAACCAGGAGCAACCAGGCATTAAAATGACTTGTCTTTTATAGTTCCGTTTTATAGATCTCTTCTCCACTAGTCCCCACCGTGACATTTTGGTCTAGTTCTTATCTGTTGACGGAATTGTCAATAGGCTATAGCCTATAGCAGCGGTCCTCAACAGGCGGACCGCAGTCCACGACCGGACCGCGACACACCTCTCTGCGAACCCTGGAGAAAAAAAAGCCACGACGTCCGCCGTTGTATTGGCTGAATGCCGAGCAACGCAACGCTCTGAATGTGGACCGACTGATTGTGTGTGCCTGTGTATTATGGGCCGGCATGTCATGAAGACCATGTTGCACTGACTGGCTCACTAGCGGCATCACGCATCAGCCAAATAGAGGGTATGCGCATGCATAAACTGAATGGGAAATCGAGTGGCAAATCGAGTAGCAAAGTGAGTGGAAAAGTTGCTTAACGTCATCTAATGCAATCAGATACACTCACTGGCCTTGGAACGCCTCCCCCAGTAGGAAGTCACTAATGTTGCTCTGCAGAGGGAAGTCTGGATCTCTCTGGTGGAGCTGTTGCCCCCGCGACCCGACTCCGGATAAGCGGTTGAAGATGGCACTCACCTGGAGTTGTGGTTGAGCTCCTGGGAGATGTCATCCACCATGTCGTTCTCCGAGGCCTCGTGCGCCATGGCCTTGCACAGCTTGCAGGCCACCAGCGCCTTGGCCATGGCCTCCTCGCCGTGCTGCCAGAAGAACAGCGCCATCTTCTGGCGCTTCATCAGCACGGCCCACACCATCAGCTCGTGGAAGGGGAAGGGGAAGTGGTTGATCTCGGGGTCGTCCAGGTCGATGTCCACCTCCTCCTCGCGCTTGCGCGTGGTCTTCTGGCGACCCCTGCGGATGGGCATGTCGTCCTGCGTGCGCGTCACAGAGGGGGGAGGAGAAATTCGGGGTCAAAACTTACAACATGAATAAAAAAATGCATTCGAAATAAAGCACTGAAGCTGTGTGGAGTTTGCATGTTCTCCCCGTGTCCCCTAGGGTAGGTACCCTCACAAAAAACATGCAGTAATCCTGGTCTCTAAACTGCCTCCCCCTGGCCAGCCGGGGCGCCTGATGGAGGGGAAAGGAACTGGTTGGAATAACGTGTTCCTTCCACGCGCTACGTCCAACCAGGGAAACTCCCCCCTGTCAGGTGTAAAGGAGCAACTTGGACACTCAGGCATGAAGGAAGCATGAGTTAAGTCCGTTGCTCTCCCCAGGTTGGCGGAGGAGTGTGTAGAGCCCAGGATCACATTAGATGATTGACACAGGGGTGAAAAATGGGTTACAAAATCGTGGGATAAAAAATATATTTAAAAAAACCCCACTGAAGCTGCTCTAGCCTAGATCTACAAATGGTGCATTTATATAGCTCCTTTAACCAAGGCGCTTTACATTTACATTTGTTCAACGCGAAATGCTGCGCTCAAGTTCAGGAAAAAAGCAATTATTCTGAATGCTGCCTTCATGGCATGGAAAGGAAGAGGAGTGGCATTTTGCATTTCTTTCACCATAGTAAATGCTGCATTCGTGGTCTGGAGAGCGCAGTTTTTTTTACAGACGGGTGTAAAAGTGCAGGGGCTCCCTTTGAGCTCTATGTGTGCATGTCCCTGGTAATCCCATTCAGGTGGGTGGGTTTGGCCCCTTTGCCAAATGCAAACAGAGGTCTCCCATGCAGCGCATCGCTCAGACGTCATAACGTATGAGTCATACATAATATCCATACCTCGAGTGCAGTCATCAAACATTTATACATGGCCTCCAGACGCTGGACGGATTGATGGATATTGTGCATTTGTAAGTGATTCCAGAAGGCCGCTTAGGGCGCTCTCCACCATTTGACTGGACGGCCTCGCTTTGAATTAAGCACATGAAAAAAGGTCCACGCAGACATCACATCAGACCATCACTCGCGGAGGAAATCGGATATTCCTCCTCATGGCGATTTCCCCTTTCAAACGCTTCATCATACTGCACTGATTCTACAGTACAAACGATTATTATTTTCTCGGGGGGCACGTTGGCACATTCGGTATTGATGCCGTCGCTTCACAGCTAGGAGGTCCCGGGTTCGATTCCTACTGGGGGGGAGGGGGGGGTAAAATATACCTGGGTTTAGATATGGTTTGACGAACGTTGGGTTTCATGTAGGCTGTACCCATATGTGACCAAATTTGACTGAGGGACTGCCATTGGATTTTCGTTTTTTCATGTCATATAGCTTCAAATTGACATATTGGTTGTTCAGTTTGACCCACCAGTTTTGGAGTAAATGTCTTGCAGAGAAAGGTTCACTTCTGTGGTCTCTAAAATTACACCTAGCTACATGTTTAAGCATTTATTTCATATTTAGATGTCGATTTCAGCTCTGACACTTATTTCAGACATGCTCTACTATATGTGAAGAGCCTGTGCTATTAACTCATTTTGGATAAAACAACATATAGTTTTTCTCCTCTGGTGAAAAGCTGGAGGTTGCGTGATTGCAGTCTCTCAGTCAAATCTGGTCACATATCTGTGATGGGTGTAGAAAGGCACTGGAGCAAACTGGGACAGTTAAAGCGTTTTAGGCGGGAACCCCTTTTGGTGTTGGCATTACGTTATGCTTTAGCTATTTAAAAATAGCAGATCTACAAGCTCATACGAACTTGTAGGTCTGCTATTTTTGAAAAATCGAAGAGCGACTGACATAGAAGACATTTTTAGAATCTGATCTCAGGTCAGAATGGGTTAAAGCCTTTTCTCAGCAGGGTGCACGTAAAAACACTTTCTGAAGGATTTACAATATTATTGCATGTTTGGTTTATTATTGTTGCGTTATAACGAGGTGACGTAGTATTATTATTATTATTATTATTAGCATTTGCATATTGTTGTAGTGTTTGTTTCCCAATATTAGGTATTGTTTATTGCAATATTTTAAGATATATTTTCAAGTATTCTGTATTATTTGTGAGCGATGTAATACTGCTGCGAACTGCGCATGTGAAATTGACCAGTGACATCAGAGAAAAGCGAAAGTGAGTTCAGAGTTGAGCTGATGCAACAGTGGAACGACACACGTTTTTACCGTAAACTTCGTAATCGTAAACTTAGTAAAGGAATGTAACCTATCGTGTTTTTATTATTTTCTTTGGTGTTGTTAAACCAGTTTATTATTTTCAAGTGGATCCTTTTTGAGAGAAGCTCAGGAGGAATTCTGTTGTGGATGGAAATAAGGGATTGGACTTTTCAATAACTTCCCATAAAATACACGAGGACGATCTCTGCCATTCTTTGGATGTTGTGAGTTTTATAACAAATAAGTGGAGAATTATTCAATGATACGAGTCACTACTAAAAGTGTTGCATGGATATTACTGTGACTAGTGAAAGGTATATTAGGTTTAGAGTAGTGAGGTTAAGGTCAGCTTTAGGCTTAGTTTTACAAGGTTAAGGTTGGGTTCAGGTTTAGTCTTGTGAGGTTAAGGTTAGGTTTGTGCTTTTTTTTTTTTTTTTACCAAAACTGCGCTCTTCCACCTCAAGAACATTGCCTGTCTCCGATTCTGTCTGTCATTCTCTGCAGCTGAAACACTCATCCATGCTTTCATTACTGCAAGAGCATCATCTAAATATGGCACCACCTCTCAAGTCCTGAATAAACTCCAATCTGTCCAGAACTCCGCTGTCCACCTGCTCACCAGTACCCGTTCAAGAGACGAATTTACACCAGTCCTCCGTGACATTCGATGGCTCCCGGTCAAACAAAGAATCAATTTAATTCGATATGATATATGAAAGCATGGGAATCACAGCAAAACACCAAAACAATTGGTTTGTTAGATTGAGTAAATAGTTTTGAAACAACAGCGTATAGAACTGAAGTCAAGTTAAAACTCCTAATGTGAGAAAACAGCATTGGAATCTCTCTCGTTCAGAGAGAGTACTGCAGGACATGTATCCCATCATGCATAGTGGTGGTTGCATTTCCTTTGTTTTAATGGGGCTGTTTCACACGTAGACATATAAACATAGACTCTCTTTCCGGCACTGGAGCGTCTGTGATCAAGGAAGGACAACACTTTCCCGAGATTCCTTGCTAAGCACAGCGGAAGCAAGAGCATGCGTCACAGAGCGCATGTTCGGGTCTGTAAGTCCCGGAAAAGATGCGTTGTGATTGGCCGGCCAGTAATCACTTGAGTGGCAGCGTGACGTAACGTGCCTTCCACACTTCCGGCGTACTTCCTCTCCCAGTGTAAATTCTTCCAACCCTCCTTCAACACACATCGCTCCAACGAACTGCAGCGGCCAATGAGGCATCTATTTTTTTAATATCTATGCTTTCATGTCCGTCTTTTGTTTTATGGCACCTCTGACACCAAGTGTTCTCCCGTGTGGATACATTGTGAAACTCTTCTCACAATGTTTACAGCGGTAGGGTTTTCTCCCATGTGGATACATTGTGAAACTCTTCTCAGTGTTTACAGTGGTAGGGTTTTTCCTCCAGTGTGAATAAGCTGGTGTGTCTTCAAGTTCTTTAAAGCACTGAAACTCTTGTCACACTGTTTACAGTGGAAAGGTTTTTCTCCTGTGTGGACATGCAGGTGTAACTTCAAATCACCCAACTGTTTGAAACCCTTCTCACACTGTTTACAGATGTAGGGTTTCTCTCCAGTGTGAATGCGCTGGTGTGTCTTCAGGTTGTTAAAAGCGCTGAAACTCTTGTCACACTCTTTACAGTGGAAAGGTTTTTCTCCCGTGTGGATACGCCGGTGTGTCTTCAAGTGACCCGAATGATTGAAACTCTTGTCACAATGTTTACAGCGGTAGGGTTTCTCTCCCGTGTGGATACGCTCGTGTGTCTGCAGGTTACTTGTATGACTGAAACTCTTGTCACAATGTTTACAGTGGTAGGGTTTTTCTCCAGTGTGGATACGCTGGTGTATCTTCAAGTCACCTGACTGATTGAAACTCTTGTCACACTGTTTACAGTGGTAGGGTTTTTCTCCAGTGTGGATACGCTGGTGTCTCTTCAGGTGACATAAAGCACTGAAACTCTTGTCACAGTGTGCACAGATGTGGGGTTTCCTTCCCGTGTAAGTTGTCTGTTGAGTCTTCCCTTCTCCTGCAGGCTGAGGTGCAACGGTCTCGGTAAGCTGTTGATGACAGCCCGATCTCGGTCGGTTCGTGTCTTCGTGTTTCTGGCTGTTTAGAGAGCTGCTGATCGTCTGACATGCGGCTGAGAGGACCTGGCCATTGCTCTGCATTTGGCAGTCCATGTCATTGTGGGACCTCTGTGCGTATTCATGAAGGTAGACCTGAGACTTTGAGCCATGTGGACGCTCGGTAAAGCTGACCCGAGTCTGGGGAGACCTCATACCTTACAGGAGCAGTGGTTCATTCTCAGACAGACTGCTATACTGTGATGTGATGTGATTGAGTGTAAATGTTTTACAGTTGATTTTTCACTCACTCACTCTCTGAAAAATCTTGCTCAATATTTCTGAAATCTTAAACAAAGGGGTTTTAAATGAAGTTATCACACTTTATATAGCCTAGGCAGGGTTCAGGGCTGACGTCACACACAAATATGTCACCATGCACGACTAACACCACCACTTTGTTCAGGCGCCACTGCAGTTTGTGCACAATTGAATGAATGAATGAAGTGAATTTGGCCCACAAGTCTTAAAGGCGTAGTGAAATGGAAAATACGTTTTTCACACTTTTAGACCATATCCGTGGCATATGGGCATACCTAACAATGGATGCCAAAAAAATGGGAAGATTCTCATCCCTGTGTGTTTTTATATCAAAAGTCCATAAAAATATTTTTTTATGACTTCCTGAAAACGAAAACGTGCTGCGACTATCTGACTTGTAAACAAACACACACGCATGCTCCTGCGTATAGCATAGCTACCGTCCCATCGTCTGATTGGTTCAGTAACTTCAGACCGGTGTTTCATGTTGAAACCGTCTGAAACGTCAACATAAAATGATCACCATTTCCGTTTTCCCTACACCTTTAAGATCTCCCTTTTATGCTGTGCAAGTCTAGTGTCACGATGTCACCACTGTGTATATCCATCTTTGGGGTTTCTACATTAATCTGATGTCAGCGCTGGATATCGCCGTTGTCTCCATATATGGGACTATAGGTTATCCCCATATATGGAGCTCTAAGTGAAAGCCTTCGTAACAGCATATGATGCTGTTTCAAATGTCGGGTTCAGGGATCCAACCGGACCTTTACAGTTCTGTAACCCTGAGTGTACAAATGGAACCAAACTGACCTTTACGGTTCTGTAACTCTGGGTACAAATGGAACCAAACGGACGCCTATTAGTAACAGAGTAATAATCTTGCTCCAGTGCTGATGCTGCGTTCACACGGGCAGATGCAAAGACACAAAGATTCACAGCATATTTGTCCCATTGTATCTTTGTATATGAAGTTGAAGCCAGTTCGTCTCATTTGTTTAGCTTTGTAACGTTTGCAGCAGCTACAAACTCGGATGCATCTTTGCATCTTCATGTCGCTGGCTTGCGTCGCCTCTGCCCGTGTGAACGCACCGTGACACTTAGGTTCAATGAATTAGCGTGACCATCATACGGTTGTTGTGATCACTGAACAATGGCAGCACTATAAGAGCTGGGGACGCTGACTCAAATCATCAGGTCAATGTGTTGGCATTGATGGTTTGTTTGAAAGCTGAACACTTTGAGGTTTAGCCAGTTGTCAGCTGAAGGTTAGAAGATACAAACAGGGAAGCACTCCTTGGGCTAAAACGGTGTTTTTTTGGTGCAAAACTAATGCTTGAAATGGATTCAGAATCATGAAAAACCCCTAGTTTGACACGTCACAAGTTACTTAAAGCATAATGAAAATGTGAAAGTATTGCCTTATATAGGATGTTAATGGTATGGTCACATATAAACCCCTATTAAAATCAATGCTCAATGCTGACTGCCGGTCAGCAAGTGGATTCATGCACGTATGTATATAGACAATATTTTAGGCCAATAAAAAAAAGACTATAGGCCTATATACCAAATGTCCCACTTTAAACAAAAGAAGCCTGTCGGCTGCCGGACAACTGTGTTTGATAGCAGAAACAGAGACACAGGCACGTGCACACATAGACATCAAAGGGGGCTTAAACCCCTGCCCTTTCCAAAAGGAAAAAAAAAACCCTCTCCAGACCGCCATGCCAGCAGCAGGAGAGAATTGCCTCCTTTTTTCCTGAACTTCAACGCGACATTTTGCATTGAAAGAATCTTTCATACGCGTAGAAATCCATGTCGTATATACGCCGCGTCTTCAGCAGCTAAAGAGTGTTAAAGGGGTTATGCCCTGAAAACAGCTGATTTATACAAGCTCTCAACGCATCGCATCGGTGGAAAGAGAAGCTGCACTCACCTCCATCCCCAGCAGCTTCAGCGCTTTGGGCTAGAACAAACAAACAAACAAAGAAAAACAAACAAACAAACAAACAAACAAATGGACAAAATGAACAACAGCTTGTGGATAAAGCGTTTTATAGAGCAGCTATAGAGCACCGAAGTCTGACGTCAATATCGGTAGAGGTCGCACCTCCACGGGTTCATGCACTTCTTATTTGCATTGTAATCCCCATAGGGGGATTTTAGATCACCTCATATATAAGAACTGTGTTTGAAAAATAAACATGTCATCCCGGCCATTTCACTCGTATGGATATGAAGAATAAACTGACTGAGAGAAAACGCTATTGTTACCGCTGCTGAATTAGTTACATTTTCACTAGAAACAGACTGTATCATATATGAGTGACTGACTGTCACAAACGATACGGAGACACCTCCCTGACAATAACGCCGAGACAGCTTGTTTCTTTTTGGACCACAATGCTTAGACGATTTTAAGACGACTCCATGTTATTCTCCATGGAGAAATGACTTCCGTGAACCAGGGGGAATCGAGGGGACGAGCGAGTGACGTCAGGACTTTCGGCGCTCTATACTCTATAAGTTCAACATGGCACATATACAGTACAGTGCAGTATATGTTTGAGGATTTGTTTTTTTTTTCTGTTCTTTTTCGTTGTATTCCTAAGCCGACAGTTTGAAGACCAGCGGTGTCTCAAATAGTCTCCGTTCGCCAAATGATCGGCTTAGAAATACAACAAAAAAGCAAACAAAAAAGGGGAAAAACAAAAAGCTGCATGAATTCAAGCCTTCATGGGGTGTGTACAACTGGTGCAATGTTTGGGCGTGTGTGCTTTTCTGTTTACAAGTTAGGCGTTTAGCAGACGCTCTTAATGGAGAGCAAGAACAACACAACGTAAAAGGTACAAATATCCCAGCAGGCCTCCATCCTCATGTGGGGAGAATGTGGATATCTCTATCTAGCTTTGTTCTCTCATGGTGAGTGTGTTCGTGTGTGTGTGTGTGTGCGTGTGTGCGCCGTGCGTGCGTGCGTGAGTGTGTGTGTGTGTGTGTGTGTGTGTGAGAGAAAGAGTTATTTTTCACTTGTCAAAATGTTCAGTAAGCAAACAAATCATGTTAGCTCCAGATTCCCCCCCACCTCTCTCTCTCTCTCTCTACGCTCCATTTTTCTCAGATCTTCGTTTGTTGGTCGTGCATGCTCGCTTTATCAATTTTCCTGTGCTGTCTGTCTGATGCACGCACGCACGCACACATGCACGCACGCACACACGCACGCACACATGCATGCACACACGCACGCACACATGCACGCATGCACGCACGCAACACCACGCTGTCACGCAGGGAAATGGCAGCGTGGACACAGCTGTGCACAATTCCATTGCACGATCACACCTGCTGTGGCGCCGGTGTGGCAGACATGGAGACGGTGAGGCGAGGAGGAGCGTATAAGAGACATTTCAGAGTGCCATGCAGGTACAGTACATTTCCAAATGCATTGTTCCACATTTGTCAATATCATCATAATCATAATCAGATGATGATAATAATAATACACACAGTATGCTTAATATTCTTCCCGCTTGGATCGCCCTACATTCCTGCTGATCCCAGATCAAAGCACCTCCAATATACCTTTTAAGACATGTTTATCTCGTGTGTGCATCCGGTCGGCCTCTCTCTGTGTGCGTTATCTTTCTTTCCTTTACACTACTGCCAAGTAGTTTTCTACTTGGCTTCTGAAGAAGGCGGTCGCACCACATGCCCGCCTTTGCTGAAAATAGATCTATACATGCTCGCGTTGTGAGCTGCATGCTGCAACACTGTGTAGAGAGGCCAGCCTACATAAAGCTACGTACATGTGACAGAAATAGTGGTCGACCTCCCTGTGCAGAGCGAGAGGCCGCAGCCTAAAACCAGCCCCAACATATTTAACTCACCTACTTCTGTCGCCAGTGCTCCACATGCTGCACTATATCGTCGGTCAGAAAGAACCTCTTATCTCCAGATTGTTAACGCCATACTTGATCACACCACACTGTCTGTGTCACACAAAAGCCTCTAAGGTATTTAGCAGATCTACAAGCTCGTTTTTATTTTAGCTCGTCGAACTGCGACTTTTGCCATTTTTTAAATTTGAATCCTTGAAAAGCGACCGTTTTGGAGGTTTCCACGCGACAGAGGCGATATGTATGTTCTATCATACCAGATACCACGCACGCGCACGCACACACACACACACGCACGGACGCACGCACGAACACACACACACACCCATACAGCCTGGAGGATCTAAGAGCCCCGTTTCAAGAGCTAAATTTGACAACGGAGGGTCAATTACCCCCCCCCCCCCCCACCACACACACACCACTAGGGCCTGCACCTCAACGGACCTGCAGGAGCTATACAGGATGTCCCAACGACCACATCGAGGCTAATTAAGGGCCGATTCATATACTGCTATTTTATTTTACAAAATAGGTCCGGTTCTGGACTATAGACTATACGATATGATGTCATAAAGTTGGCGCTTCGGTGCCACATGAAAATGTCCGACGAGCCGAAATCATTTCGGCACCACCACCACATACAGCGGTATGTTCATTCATGCGGTGCCCGTCATATATTATTTGGCTTTTTAAAATCTATTGTTTTTATGATAATGTAGTATGTTTATGTGCTCTTGTACTGTCTGAATTTGTTGTGTGGTTGTTCTGTGACAGCACTTTGGTACAATGACAATTGTTTTTAAATGTGCTTTTCAGTGGTTTTCAAACATTTTTATATCAAGGCCCATTATTTGTTCGGCATTTGAGCTACAGACAAATTTTGATGAGATTTAGCCAAGAGTAATTGTTATCACAATAATTCTAGAAAGAACCTCTTATCTCCAGATTATTAACGCTATACTTAATAATTCTACATTCTCAAATTGTTCAGGCTTCTTGTAAATTAATTAATGAAGATGTATAACAATAATTTAACTCTTGAGAGCGTAAAATAAAGAGGCTATATAGATAGATATTTATAAGGCTCCATTTGGTTACCAACTCTCATTTAGCTGCGGACCACCTGGAACCCACCCATTAGGCAACTACTCAACTAGTCGACTAGTAAATCCACTAGTCAACCTTGTTGGTACTAGTTGACTAGTTGATATGATTGTGATTTTGTATAGGCCTCAAGATCAGGTAGATTATAGTTATAGTCATTAGTCACCCATGTACACCATTTTTATTATGTACAAATATATATATATTTTGACATAATAGGTAATTAGACAACTAGTCGACTAGTAAACTAGGCAACTAGTCAACTAGTAAAAATGAGTAGAAGTGAATGCCCTAGAAGGAAGGGGTGGTCTGTTGTGATGCGAGGTGCAGCGAGGTGCAGCGACTCACTCTCTTGGGCCCAAACAGGTTGTGGTAGAGCGTCCGGAACCTCTTCCTGGTGTAGTTGCAGCGGTAGGCCCCGCCCATCAGGTACTCGATGACCAATCCGATGTCGATGAGGCTGATGCGGTAGTCTGGCGGCAGGTTGCCCTGGGGAGACCGAACCCAAGCACCGAAGAGTTGGTTTTACAGACAACATTTAAATAAAACAGCTGCTTATTATAAGTTCAGCAGCCGTAGATATTCAATTCAAAGATACATACAAGAAGGAAGATAGTAATACGATATAAGAAAGAAGATTAGGCATGTAAGGATTCAACTCAACTCACGATTTGAATCACGACACTATAATTTAATACGATTTTTAAAAAACAAAACATATTAAAGACAAATGACCGAAACATCTTAAAACTTGTTTTTTTCTTCTCTTTTGTAATTACATTTTTTTTCAACAATGCCGCGTACTCTTTCATGCTCGTTTCAATACAGTATAAAATGTTGTTTCAACAATAGAATTCTCTTACAAATATGCTGTATTTTCTTCTGGCAATTCTTTGCATCACGATACATTTTCTTATGAATATAATTTTTAATTTATCATGAATGATTCACGATAAATCGTTACATGCCTAAAGAACTAGACTTCAAAAATCCAAATCAAACATTTTTTCTTTTTTTTGCTAGAGAGAAAAAAAAAACATGGCCATCGGATTCACCTTGAAGTAGATCCAACTGAAACCTGGATATTCTCGCTTGGAAAGAACACACATTAAGGTCAGTGAGAGTAACGGCTCAGCTAGCGCTTATAGCTTAGCCACGGAAAGCCTTCATACCAAAAGGAGAAATACATTTCACATCTTTCAAAAGGAAACAATACCTAGATGTTTTGAATATACATTCAAAATGTAGCTCATTTTCCAGAATTCAAAATCCTTTAGAAATAAAAATCACACTCGTGTGAAGTGAGGGGCGCCTGGTAATGCTTGTTTAAAGGTATATTCAGTGATTTCACATAATTCAAATAACACTTTTTTTTTTGTTTTTATGTGAAAATCCTCCCTACTATAGTGTGCTGACAAGGAGTTCCTCCCTGTCCCCAGTTAACCCCTGAGGGTCAAAAAAACTTAGGTTTCGTTTTTGGTTAGGTGGCCCAGCCTTCTTCCAATCAGGATAGAGAGGGGCCTTCCACCATTCATGATCGAGCGGGGGCGGGCCTTGGTGCATGTGGTGTTGACCTGCTGCGCGCCCCCCCCCCCCCCCCACTGTAGTGCATGCATGTGCACGCATCTTGTTACCGGGGCGGACCGGGTTTTTCTTTCCAAATCACTGAATGCTCCTTTAAAGTGCTCTATAAAACAAACATTAAAAGTCCATAGACTTGGCTGCCAATATGACCTCATTTCAAAAAGCCAGGCGTTGGAGGGGCTGTCGCCTCCAAAAAACAAAAAAAGTTTTATACATTTTTTAATGTGAAATCTATTTTAGTGGCATGGAAGAGAGAGCCTGATGGGATGAAGAGCTCTATGGTGGTGGTTCTCTAAGTGAGGTATTTTATGTATTTTAGTGTTTCAGTTGGGGGGGGGGGGTCCACAGTCAAATCCATTTTTTATTTGGGGGTCCCTGGTGTGAAAAGAAGAGAAAAGCAATTGCTCAAATGGTATAGCTACCAGTGTTGATTTCGTCGACTAAAACTAAGACGAAAAATGACTTTTCACTGACGAAAACTAAATGGAAACTAAAATGGAACCTATGATGCGACTAAAACTATAAGACTAAATATACTGGACGATTTTGTCAATAAATAAAAACTAGACTAAAAAGTTAGGGAGTATAGTGGACAAGAGATCCAGTGTAAGTCATTTTACACTTGGTTGCATGCTGAAAATAGCAGATCTACAAGCTCACAACGCGTCGCAGCGTGACACGTTGTGAGCTTGGCACTCATGAGCATCAAGGTCTTGTTTTCACCAACATTTTATTTACCTGCCATAGTGTCAACCCCTTACCCCTGTGTCGGATCACTGGGTAGACTGGCATAGTGTCAACCCCTTACCCCTGTGTCGGATCACTGGGTAGACTGGCATAGTGTCAACCCCTTACCCCTGTGTCGGATCACTGGGTAGACTGCCATAGTGTCAACCCCTTACCCCTGTGTCGGATCACTGGGTAGACTGCCATAGTGTCAACCCCTTACCCCTGTGTCGGATCACTGGGTAGACTGGCATAGTGTCAACCCCTTACCCCTGTGTCGGATCACTGGGTAGACTGGCATAGTGTCAACCCCTTACCCCTGTGTCGGATCACTGGGTAGACTGCCATAGTGTCAACCCCTTACCCCTGTGTCGGATCACTGGGTAGACTGCCATAGTGTCAACTCCTTACCCCTGTGTCGGATCACTGGGTAGACTGGCATAGTGTCAACCCCTTACCCCTGTGTCGGATCACTGGGTAGACTGGCATAGGCTCAATCCCAATTCCCCCCTTCGTCCTGGCCCTTAGCCCTTGCCCTTGCTTATGCGCGTTCACGTGAGGAGGAAGGGTTTTCTCAATTCTCTTTGGAGCGAGGGTTAGGGCTGAGGGCGAGGGGTAGAATCCCCTTCGTTTGAAGGGACATCGCGACCGGACTCAAAACGGAGCAACATCACTGAGGGCTGAAAGGCGGACGAGGTAAGAAGCCTTTTATGTCCTTTATTATGGAAAAATATTATAATAACCAATATTATTTGAATGTATTAACAATCTGCATCGCCAAAAATATCGCAATCTCTAGCAAAGGTTAACGTTACCTCACGTGAACTAACGATATGATACGGCGTTGCATTCATACAACGTTACCCATTCATTTGGCACCGCATCGGCGCTTTATTCTTTTTTATTTAACGCTGGTGCGCCGGTGATACAACTCGGATGCAAGCTAGCTTATTAGCAGGCATAAGTCCGACCCCCCAGACCACGATATGTCAACATTCTGCAGTTTTGGAGCTCTTAAAAGCCGTGAAATAGCCTACTGTACCTACATAACGCTGTCACTGCATAACGTTGGCTACTCGCTGCAGTGACGGTTTTATCATGACCAATGTTAAGCTAATCCCCACAAGTTGCAAAACTTACATAACTAATTAGCAATGGTGTTGTGTTTTTCCCCAGGCAAACCATATGGAACAGATTGCAAGCTGCTGTGCAGACTGTACATTGGATGGAGATGAATCACGATGGTTTTCATTGATAGAAAATTACTCTGTTCTTAATGATATTAAAAACAATTGAACAGTGACCACAGCCCCTTCTTTCTATACTGTAAATTGTTTTTCCTTTTTATAACCCTGTATATACGTACCCATGCTAAACAAACTGTTAAGACAATAATCAATGAATCAGGTACAACTGTTGAGCATGTGTCAGAATGAGCTATATCTAGCTGAATTACATTCTGCATACATGGTGGGCTACCAACATGAGACAAAATTACAATATATTTATTTTATCATAACCACAGCAATGTTATATTTACGTTCCATCTCTACAGCTTAAATCAAATGGAAAGTAGTTTCCAAAGTGGGTTATGGGCTAAATGATAGTTTTTACACTCTCAGAGTTAATTAACATTGATATTACAATATAAATTGGGGGTCCTAGAGACAGAAAAATGCCATCAAAGTTTGGGGAAAGGTTATCTCAATTGTACTGCCATAATGTACAGTACAGTACAGCGCGGAAAGAGGACAGTAGGTGACGGTATGCACTTTTATGTTGGTGCGATCCGCCATAAAACGCAGAGAAGAAGAAGAAACCGGTTGCTAAGTTACCCAATAAACACTGAAACGGGATGTTTACGTCCAAGGGTTTCCGTCGCACAATTGCGTCGCACAGCGATGACGTAGCAATCTATAAGGGACATTCCGATTCCTAGGGGGATGATTCATCTCCCTACCCCTTGACACTCATTATGTAGGAACAAGGGGAAGGGGCAAGGGCTGAGGGGTAGGGTTAAAAAACGAATTGGGAAAGGGCCATAGTGTCAACCCCTTACCCCTGTGTGGGATCACTGGGTACACTGGCATAGTGTCGACCCCTTAATCCTGTGTCGGATCACTGGGTAGACTGGCATAGTGTCAACCCCTTACCCCTGTGTCGGATCACTGGTTAGACTGCCATAGTGTCAACCCCTTACCCCTGTGTCGGATCACTGGGTAGACTGGCATAGTGTCAACCCCTTACCCCTGTGTCGGATCACTGGGTAGACTGGCATAGTGTCAACCCCTTACCCCTGTGTGGGATCACTGGGTAGACTGGCATAGTGTCAACCCCTTACCCCTGTGTGGGATCACTGGGTAGACTGGCATAGTGTCAACCCCTTACCCCTGTGTCGGATCACTGGGTAGACTGGCATAGTGTCAACCCCTTACCCCTGTGTCGGATCACTGGGTAGACTGCCATAGTGTCAACCCCTTACCCCTGTGTCGGATCACTGGGTAGACTGCCATAGTGTCAACCCCTTACCCCTGTGTCAGATCACTGGGTAGACTGGCATAGTGTCAACCCCTTACCCCTGTGTCGGATCACTGGGTAGACTGGCATAGTGTCAACCCCTTACCCCTGTGTCGGATCACTGGTTAGACTGGCATAGTGTCAACCCCTTACCCCTGTGTCGGATCACTGGTTAGACTGGCATAGTGTCAACCCCTTACCCCTGTGTGGGATCACTGGGTAGACTGGCATAGTGTCAACCCCTTACCCCTGTGTCGGACCACTGGGTAGACTGGCATAGTGTCAACCCCTTACCCCTGTGTGGGATCACTGGGTAGACTGGCATAGTGTCAACCCCTTACCCCTGTGTCGGATCACTGGGTAGACTGGCATAGTGTCAACCCCTTACCCCTGTGTGGGATCACTGGGTAGACTGGCATAGTGTCAACCCCTTACCCCTGTGTCGGATCACTGGGTAGACTGGCATAGTGTCAACCCCTTACCCCTGTGTCGGACCACTGGGTAGACTGGCATAGTGTCAACCCCTTACCCCTGTGTCGGATCGGTGGTTAGACTGGCATAGTGTCAACCCCTTACCCCTGTGTCAGATCGGTGGTTAGACTGGCATAGTGTCAACCCCTTACCCCTGTGTCGGATCACTGGGTAGACTGGCATAGTGTCAACCCCTTACCCCTGTGTCGGATCGGTGGTTAGACTGGCATAGTGTCAACCCCTTACCCCTGTGTCGGATCACTGGGTAGACTGGCATAGTGTCAACCCCTTACCCCTGTGTCGGATCACTGGGTAGACTGGCATAGTGTCAACCCCTTACCCCTGTGTCGGACCACTGGGTAGACTGGCATAGTGTCAACCCCTTACCCCTGTGTCGGATCACTGGGTAGACTGGCATAGTGTCAACCCCTTACCCCTGTGTCGGACCACTGGGTAGACTGGCATAGTGTCAACCCCTTACCCCTGTGTCGGATCACTGGGTAGACTGGCATAGTGTCAACCCCTTACCCCTGTGTCGGATCACTGGGTAGACTGGCATAGTGTCAACCCCTTACCCCTGTGTGGGATCACTGGGTAGACTGGCATATTCACCGATACCGATATGACCCGATATGACAAATAAGGGCCGATCCGATTTTCTGATAGAGTATCGGGACATCTCTAGTTGTAGAAGAAGAGCGCCTCCTCGCCTCGTCTTTAGAAGCATTCATATTTTAGATGTGCGGTCACGGGGAGTTGCTATTGAGCCACTAAACACATTTGCTTTATTTATCCAGCGCGATTTGAAATGGAATAATCATGAAAAGGACTAGAAAGGACCCATCCTCCACCTTGCTCCTTTTTCAATGCATTGAGGCTGTTTAAAAAGAACATTCTTTAAAAAGGTAATTTGAAAAAGAAATCACTGACATACAGTGATAGAAATAGAAGAACAAACTCAGCCAAAAGAAGGACAATATCAGTGACCAGAACAGAGAACGGGTCTTTTCAATGAATCTGTCATGGTTAAAAACTATCCAGGGTGAACTGAACACAAACGCCTGAGTATAAACGTCAAAATGACCACAAAAAGCATCTTAAAGTGAAACAGCCCTTTCAGCCCAACCTCCCTTATGACCCCCCCCGGGAATTACTGTAATCAGGGACTCTGTCATTGACAAGCATGTCGTCAATGTAATGGTTAATTAATGGTGCTGAGAGAGAGAGAGAGAGAGAGAGAGAGACCCCTCCATCACCCCCTCATTAGTGGGCTGGTCATAATTAGCGGTGGGAAGATGCTGACAATGTTTACGCTGAGGAAGGAAGGCCTCTGGGCCGAAACGTTCACTTATTTGCTGCTGCAGTAAACGGTAATAAACAAGAATCCATATTGGATATAAAGTGAGTGCTTGCTGCTGGAGTAAACAATACACAAGAATCCTATTGGATACAAAGTGGTTGTGCTGGTATTCTGTGGACTGTCTCTGAACCTGAACCGATATTAAACTCAACTGAGTACTTAAGCTTCCTCTCTTCTCTGCAAGTTGCTGACAACGTACAACTACGTTGAAGTAGTTGTGTGTTTTGCACGTCATTTTTCTTATTATTTAGCTATAATAATCAATATGTCTGTGGCAAAACTTTCCATTTTCTTTGTCACCGATGACGTGCAGGAGAGAACATTGCCCATAGCGTCCCCGCAGCGGGACTCGAACCCGGGACCTTCTAGCTGTGAGGCGACAGCAGTACCGACTGTGGGATATCGAACCCGGGACCTTCTAGCTGTGAGGCGACAGCAGTACCGACTGTGGGATATCGAACCCGGGACCTTCTAGCTGTGAGGCGACAGCACTACAGACTGTGGGAATCGAACCCGGGACCTTCTAGCTGTGAGGCGACAGCAGTACCGACTGTGGGAATCGAACCCGGGACCTTCTAGCTGTGAGGCGACAGCAGTACCGACTGTGCCACCGTGGCTCCTTTTAACTGTGCCTATTGACTTGAGCTATTACGATCCCGCACTCGCAATTAGCTCTGGATAAGAACGTCTGCCAAACACCTGCAGTACAAGAGTCAATTATATACGCTGCCGCTTTCAGAATGGTGGGAAAAGGACGTGAGGAAAACAAAGGATTACGACTCCAGGAAGACTATCTACGTTGTATGCTCGATAACAAACAACATATTAATCTGACAAAAAGGATTGAGTTTTCTACTTTTGTTTGTTTGCTTTTTCTCAGCTGTGTGTCGGTTTTCGATGCACTCGCTGTCGGAGCAAATCAGCTTTGATCTACTGTGGTGTGTACTGTATACAGAGAGAGAGAGAGAGAGAGAGAGAGAGAGAGGATGATGATGAATGGAAAAGGACAGAGAGGAGCCGTGCAGAGCGCTACGCAGCAACAGCGTCTGGAGCTGAAAGAGATAAGCATGACCTCTACCCTCTACGCATCACTGGCAACAGCAGCTATTGGTCCACCTGGTATCATCCCAACAGCAGCTATTGGTCCACCTGGTATCATCACAACAGCAGCTATTGGTCCACCTGGTATCATCACAACAGCAGCTATTGGTCCACCTGGTATCATCCCAACAGCAGCTATTGGTCCACCTGGTATCATCACAACAGCAGCTATTGGTCCACCTGGTATCATCCCAACAGCAGCTATTGGTCCACCTGGTATCATCCAACAGCAGCTATTGGACCACCTGGTATCATCACAACAGCAGCTATTGGTCCACCTGGTATCATCACAACAGCAGCTATTGGTCCACCTGGTATCATCACAACAGCAGCTATTGGTCCACCTGGTATCATCCCAACAGCAGCTATTGGTCCACCTGGTATCATCCCAACAGCAGCTATTGGACCACCTGGTATCATCCAACAGCAGCTATTGGTCCACCTGGTATCATCACAACAGCAGCTATTGGTCCACCTGGTATCATCCCAACAGCAGCTATTGGTCCACCTGGTATCATCCCAACAGCAGCTATTGGTCCACCTGGTATCATCCAACAGCAGCTATTGGTCCACCTGGTATCATCACAACAGCAGCTATTGGTCCACCTGGTATCATCCCAACAGCAGCTATTGGACCACCTGGTATCATCACAACAGCAGCTATTGGTCCACCTGGTATCATCCCAACAGCAGCTATTGGTCCACCTGGTATCATCCAACAGCAGCTATTGGTCCACCTGGTATCATCCCAACAGCAGCTATTGGTCCACCTGGTATCATCCAACAGCAGCTATTGGTCCACCTGGTATCATCACAACAGCAGCTATTGGTCCACCTGGTATCATCACAACAGCAGCTATTGGACCACCTGGTATCATCACAACAGCAGCTATAGCAGTGGTTCCCAAACTTGTTCAATGTCAAGGACCCCCAAATTGACACTAATCTTCCCCGCGGACCCCCATTTGAAAAGATATGCCAAGGACACCCGTAAGAGAAGATCTTTACGGCTCTAGCAGTGATTCTCAACCCGTTTAATTTCAAGGACCCCCAGTTTGACATGCATATAAGTCGACAGATCCCCATTTAATGTAATTTCTATCTGTGGGACCCCACTTTACATTATTGTAAAAATAAATCTAATAAATCAAAAATGTAACTCTGCGATGTTACAAATGGAACCAAATGGACTCTAACGGGTCCATTTGGTTCCAAACTATCATTTAGCTGAGGGACCCCCTGGAACTCCCTCAAGGACCCCTGGGGATCCCCGGAGCCCACTTTGGGAACCACTGAGCTATATAGGACCACATGGCCTCCTAACAGCAGCTATAGGACAGCCTGGCATCCCTAAAGCAGTGGTTCTCAAATTCGCTCTCAAAAAAACGTTTTCATTTCACTCAGGAGAGTTTGTGCAGATCATGTAACCAAATGGACCCTTAATTGTGCAAAGGCTCTGTTTGGTTCTGTCTGTATACACACCAGTGGTGGAAAGCAACTATAAGTGCATTTACTATAAGTGCAAGTACTTATTGCATTTGTACATTACTTAAGATATCATTTCCAATTACCAATAGGTAGTACTTTTACCCCACTGCAATCATTTGGGGCGGGGGGGTCACAGGACCTGGAGAGAAACCCACCTCAAGAAACCCACCTCAAGAAACCCACCTCAAGGAACCCACCTCAAGCAACCCACCTCCAGGGCAGCGGCGTGGACAGACATGTTGAGGTGCTCAAGTGAAAAAAAGGGCACATTGTGCCGGCGTGCACGTGGAACCGCCGGCCATTCTGACCTGAGATCAGATTCTAAAAATGTCTTCTACATCCTGACAGTTTTCATTCTGACCCGAGTTCAGATTAAAAAAAATGTCTGTTTGAAAATGACAGTTTTCTGGAAAAGCTATGTTTTCTATGTCAGTCGTTCTTCGATTTTTCAAAAATAGCAGACCTACAAGCTCGTAGCGCGCCACTCGGTGGCGCGCTATGAGCTTGTAGATCTGCTATTTTTCAATAGCTAAAGCATAACATAATGCCAAAAGGGGTTCCCGCCCAAAATGGGTTAATAGTGTGTGAGATATAGAGATATAGATTTAGGAAAGGTAATAGAGCATGGAGCACATCCACTCTAGTATAGCCTGCGTGCTGCAAGAAACATTGAATCAATAAATAAGAGTTATCAACTTACCAGACTCTATTTCTTTCTCATATATAGATTTTGGGCCATAAACTATATAGTAGATGCTTTTAATCAAAAAGATTAAAAAAATAACTTTAAAAGGGGAACTTTGCTTGCTGTCCAGAGGGCAAAAGGGCAGTTGCTTTATAGCACCACTTGGGGTCAATCTATCTGTGCACACCCCTGGCCACGAGGGGGTCCCTTGGGGTCAATCTATCTGTGCACACCCCTGGCCACGAGGGGGTCCCTTGGGGTCAATCTATCTGTGCACACCCCTGGCCACGAGGGGGTCCCTTGGGGTCAATCTATCTGTGCACACCCCTGGCCACGAGGGGGTTCCTTGGGGTCTATATATCTGTGCACACCCCTGGCCACGAGGGGGGGGGGGGGGGGGGGTTCCTTCTTTGAGAGCCCCAACTTTTTGAGAACCACCACCCTATATACACACCGACGACAGACACACCAACAGAATAACGCTATGTCGTCTGCAAACAGGTCAACAACGTGACGAATGGACACATTCAGCAGCCGTAGTGCACACTGACCACTGACCGACTCAATTGACTGACTGACTGACTGACTGCAGGAGGGAAGCAGCACAGACAATATACGGTTCCTAATAACACAGGTCTACTCTTGCCAACATGATGCGCTCCACACACACACACACACACACACATACAGCCACACAGACTACGGTATGTACAAGAGAGAGGCACATACCTTCTTCACGTCTCGCACCAGGTGGTACAGCGTGTTGGACGGCCCGTGTCTCTGAGAAAACATGAAAAAGAAAGACACAGCAGAACCGGGGATGATAATTATTGTAGCATATATATAATACACTGGTCCTATTTTTATTTTTTTTATCACGTGTGTTATTTCAACTGTTTTCAGCCGCTTTGTCCAGAAAGTGAAAGCAGAAAACAGTAAAACAGGCGGTGGTCTGTGTGGTTATCTGACAAAACTGCAAACAGCTAGTGCTCGTTGGAGAGGGTTCGACAATAAAGCAACAAAGGAAATCCAGTACAGTACTCCTTTTCCAGTGAAGTTTTAAAAAGCATTTATTTTAATGGCATCAGCTACTAAGAAAATGACCAACATGTATCTGCTTCCAGGAGAATGTGCGTGCGTGCGTGTACTCACCGTATTGTAAAGCTCCTCCAGTCTGCTCAGCGTCAGGAAGCGGTGCATACTGACTCCGTTCTCTATCAGCAGCTTGACGAAGTCCACTCTGTCCAGGACCAACGCGTCCAGCATGGACTGCTCCAGAGACCCCACCTAGCGTGCACATCACATCACATCGCATCGCATCACACACAGCCCTTCAACACAACAACACGTGCACATAGCCAGGGAGCCACAGGCCCAAAAGCTTAACGGTTAGCCGTTTCCGTCCGTACGACGTAGCAGCCACACGTCCTAGGGAATCCAATCGAGGGATGCATTGGACGTTTGTACACGTCCTAGCGTGTAATATATTGGCTTATTAAAAATAATAAGCCAATATGCACCCACTGACATGAAGACTGAATATCGCCTCCCCCTAGTTTAGATTCTGAATCTCGTCTTTTAAAGTGAACGCGTATGGTGGCACCTGGAACTGGGGTTTAGGCTATACAGCTATAGCCGCAATAAATTAGTTAAAATAATTACATTTTGTGTGTAATGTAAATGCCGGGGTATTGCAATTTGCATCCCCTGTGACCTCACATGGCGGCCTGGCACTGCACTAGGGCCTACTCTTAGTCTTTTTACATAATATTGTACCTTTTTATTTTGGTCCATTATGCCCTATAGGGACAGTAATGGCATTTTAACTGTGTGTGTTCTTTGGCTTGTTGCCAGTGTACTGTATGTGCTGCATGGAAGCCTGAGGGCTTCCCTGTCTTCAAAGAACACAGCAGTCTTCAAAGAAGCTTTAATATCGTTTAGCTTAGCTACTAGCTAAACGTCCTTTTTTTCCTTTTCTTGCAGGAAAGAAAAACAATGCACTAAAAAACACCATCAAAGATAATTAAATACTTTTGAGGTCTACTGGAGGTCTAACATGTATAGATGCAGACACTGTAATGTACACTTAGAACAAAAGATTATTATTATTATAATTATTACTGTAATGTACAACTTAGAACAAAATATTATTATTATTATTATTACTGTAATGTACACTTAGAACAAAATATTATTATTATTATTATTACTGTAATGTACACTTAGAACAAAAGATAGGAGATTCAGATCAATTAAGTCTCCAACCCATCTGTGGATCACAGACATTTTTCCTACATTTTGTTTTAAATTAATATAATATTTCTCAAAACAAGCAAAAGTGTAAACAATAATAATAATAATAATACTACAATAATTATTATTTTCAGTAATGTCATGAGGAAATCACAGGAAAAATCTAATAAATTCCATCAGTTTAATAGAAATATTTCTTTTTTTAAATTCGACTCCAGTTTCGCCTACTTTTTAAAGGACCTATTTATTTATGGCAATTTCAAGAACTTCGTGATATTTACAACCTACCCCAATCAGACCAATTTGTACCTTCACATCCGGCACTTTACCCAGACTCTCACTCCCACATTTCCAATTATCAAAGTAATTAACACTCCAAAGGGCCATATCTCATCTTTTTATAATCTTATCTCACCTGAGACTAACCCTGGAGTGCACAAAATAAAATCTGACTGGGAATCAGAACTGGGAATCACCCTCTCAGAGCAATATTGGGAAAAGGCACTCAAAGCCATCAACTCATCGTCTTCTTGTGCAGACTCTCCTTAATCACTACACCAGGCCCATTACAGTTAATCTAAAATGCCAGGATGTTCCCAGAGCTGCGACAGGTGCCATCAGTCACCAGGGACGCTGTCCCACATGTTTTGGACATGCCCCAAGATCTCACATTTCTGGGAACACTTCTTCGTTACAATCTCTGCGGTACTACAGATCACTGGAAAGGTATGACAAACCACCGCCCACCTCATCTTGGCTACAAGATGTTATGCTATTCCTGAAATTGGAAAAAAATCTAATTCACAATCAGGAGCCTTTTCTCAACTCGCTGTTTTCTGCAAGACATTACTCCCAAAACTGGTGGGTCAAACCAAATCTATCTCTATTTGAAGCTATGATTCCCTGCTTTCATATGACATGAAAAACAAATCCCAAAAATCCCTCAGTCAAATTTAGTCACATATATTCAAAGTTTTGCACGACATTTAAAAAAAAACTAAAATATCAGATCGACAAGCTCATAGCGCAGCACTTGGCTGCTCCTGCCGAACAGTATAGCCTGACTTATGTTGTGTTTTATTGGGCGATATTGATAACTTATGAGACATAAGAGGTTTAACACGGCTACTTTGTGACACGTCACACGTTTGGATCACGTGACCAAAGACAAAAAAACAAAACAAACAATTGACGTTGGCTTCTGAGGGCCAATGGAGTCTCCAATGGAATGCTATGGAGAATGGTGGCAGGCTGTGTTTTTCTTCCTTGTTGTCGATGGTGATTGTGGAATATTTTCCGACACTGGGACGTTCGACATTCGTGCAATGGAGCAACGTACTGTACACAATGGCATTTGGCATATGAGTTAATTGTAATTATACAGTGCGCTCGATGCTGGTTTGAAGCACGGGTAGATAGCTATTTCAACCAATCAGATCGCTTTGTCGGAACTACCTGTTGTATAATTGGACTTATCTAAAAGGGATTATTTCAAACGGGCCATGGAACCCAGTCCCTGTCCAGTGTGTAGTGTGTAGCACGGTGGTGTTATGTATGAGAGAACGCACACGCATGCACGCCCACATTTGTGAGTGTGTGCGTGTGCGTGTGTGTGTGCGTGCGTTTCTCACAGGCCACTGCTGTCCGTAGATGAAGATCTGGCTCCGGGCGATGTCCACTCGGTTCCACGCCAACGCCAGGCTCAGCTGATCCGGCGCCGACGCGTTGGCACCTGGGGGGGAGATCAGGGGTCAAAGTTCAAAGGTCATCCGCCCACACCATCCATCCCTCTGCGGGTCTCACTAAACCACATTCTGGCGGACCGAGTTCTTCTGCTGTCAGGAGTTCTTCTGCTCTGCCCTGCACGGAACTCTCCTATCATTAATTAATGACGGTAACACACACCCTCTCGTGTAAAACGGCTTAAATAATAATAACTATACAGATTATAGATGGTTCAAACTCAAGTGGATCATGTCGAGGTTCACACCACATCACAACTATACTGTACAACAAACATAACAGCTAGGGCACTTTAACTCATTTAAGCCTGACGTCGACATTTTTTAAATGTCTTTTAAATTGACAGTTTTCTGAAATCAGTGGTTCTCCATATTTCATGAAAAGGTCCCCAAAAATGATATGTAATTGGCGGCCGACCACCATCTGAAAATATGTTGTTCCAGGAACCCCTCAGAAGCAAAGATTTGAGTTCAAAAACGTTTGCTCTGAAATAATCTATATTCAAAGATTTGCGACACATTTTCACGATTTTTCTAAAATAGCTTATCTACAAGCTCGTAGCGCGGCACTCGGTGCCACGCTATGAGCTTGTAGATCTGCTATTTTTCAATAGCTAAAGTGTAACAATGCTTAAAACACCAAAAGGGGTTCCCGCCTAAAATTGATTAACTCAAGCACAAATTTGACGGAGAAAATGTCCTCATGTACAGTAGTTGAAGTAATATCCAACCAGGAGTATCTACTTTGAATCAAGTGGTGAAAATCCATTAGTGTCATGGCTGCCAGATGGGTACTGGGTGGGTAGCCTACATGCACTCATCAAATTCAACGACAAGTGCGAATGACTCGAATGGCGCGAACGAGGTTCACTCGAGGACACGGTGGCTTTGGGGGGGCGTGACGCGCATGCACGACCCCACCGTTAAAACATCGACCGGCTGATGCCGATGTACGAGTACGACAGCTCGTTCACTGGACGGGAACAGACAGCACCGCTCCGTTTAGACACTCCACTTTATGCTCTCCATGACTCAGATACTCCAGGCATGTTTGGGGACAGCGACACAGTGTCTCAGCAGGTACAGAGCGGGCCGCTTGTAGTTTCGGATGAGCTTCCCCTCCTCCATTATACTTCCTAATCTTCCTGCAGGTGTGCGGGGGGCGGGTGGGGGGGGTATTTATCAAAGTGATGAATGGATTACTGCTGTCCTCAGGAGGGAAGAAAGAGTCAGAAAGGATTTGCACTTCAGGCTCAAACTAAATTCCCCTGTCGAGGCAGCACACACGTATCATGCGCAGCAGGGCACCCACATGGTCAGCAGCATGCCCGATAATGTGAAGTAAAAGGACTTCGGAATGCTGGCTAATGTGGCGGCTATTAACTGTCTTTCTTATACTAATGAATCCGATATGCCAGATAGTGTATATACTGTAGATATATACTATACTAAAGATATAAGGGTCGTGACTGCTATAGCGACAGCCAGCGTGTAGGAGGATGTGGTGTGGGTGTTGTGGGTTGTTTACGTTTAGCAACATATACTCTGAACTGAGTGGGTGGGCACTATTTGAGCGGATGGACAGGGCTTTTTTTTTTAGCAGCTGTCTATTATAGAAGTAATGAAGGCTCTCAAATTGGATGCCAGTTATTTTAGAATTTTCACAATTCTCCCAAGGGAATTTCTGTCTTTGATAGCGATGTTACTTTTAGGAGGCTTTTATAGGACCCAAATGCAGGAGAAGGCAGAGGCACTGAGAAAGAGCAGGTCGGTTCAAAATGTTTAATAACTCCAAAACTAGAAATATAAACGAAAAGACTGGAAGCACACAATAGGTGTGAAGACAAGAGACCCGTAATATACCACAATGAACTAGCCAGGAAACACTGGGATCAGGGGGGTATAAATACACCAGGACACAGGTGAACACAACTGAAAATCAACACTGGGATAGGCTGGGGAACTAACAGGACAAGGTGGAAACACTAGGCTGATTACAGTGAAGGTTAGGCAAACAGTAGTCTCAACTATTCCACAATCTCCGAATGCCATAATAGAGTCCGGAACTACAGCCCCCATGAGCTGAGTAACGGAAGCTGCCATTTCCGTTCACGGAAATATATTTTAAAATGTCTTTAGAGCTTATTTTTTATTTCCTTTTCTGCTAAGCAACAAGATATATATATATATATACATATATATATATATGTATATATATATACATATATATATATATATATATATATATATATATATATATATATATATATATATATATATATATATATACATATATATATATATATATATATATATATATATATATATATATATATATACATATATATATATATATATATATATGCTTAGATGTTTTCTATTTATATTTGGATAAATGTGCGCGACTATAACGACGAAGACTGTATGCATTTGGAAATGGCGGAGGCAACAGTCTGGTAACACGAGACGAGGCAAACAGTAACAAGGCAGACAGTTAACACTAGGAACAATACTACAAAATAAAAGCACAACTCAATAAAGCAAACCTCAAACTGTAACTAAGAAACCAAGAACACTTCAGCAGGGAGTGTAACAAACCATGAACAACCCAGATTCGGCACAAACAAAGGGACTAAATTATTTTCGCTCCTATGCCACCAAAATGTGGAACGCCCTACCAACAGTCATTAAGACATGCGAATCCCTTGACTCCTTCAAAACCGCTCTCAAAGGGCACTACGGACGGCTGCAATTCGAAACTGGTAAAATCTGAATCCCCCCCCCTTTCCACCTCACTGTATATGTTTCTTTTCCCTTTTTGCTTCCTTTATGATGAATTCCTGTTCTATTCTTTGACTATATAGAAGTGTCTATTTGTACGTCTCTAAATGTTTTGATGAATTGAACATGGTGGACCCTCTTGTAAACAAGTGTAATTCTTAAGTGGGTCGTCCACTCTCACAGTTAACAGTCTTTGTATTGAGTTTGTGCTTGAAATGTACTGTAATTCTGCAAACAGTTAATACATATTTCAATCAATCAATCAATCAGCACATGTCACGGATTGTGACAAGCTTGAAGTGTTTGTTTCATAAACATGAGTTATGAGATACTTGCTGAATGATCCTCTTACTCTCTGCAAACTGTGTTTGTTATAAACATTCACCGTAGACATGAGTTATGACTCATAACTCATGTCTACGGCGAATGACAGGAAGTATCTCATAACTTGAGATACTTCCCGTCAAGAAATTCCTCGCAGATGATTAGTGTCAGAGTTTTGAAGCACTTCAAAACAGGTGGTACGCATGGGATGTTGAGTGACACGAGTTGAGGACAAAAAGCGGTATAGGAGGGGCTAGCGCCCCTCAAGAATCAGCCTGCACTAATTTGCACCTGCTTTTTAGAAGCATTGAAATTCCAAACAAGACGTATGACTCAGTGAATGAAGTGGAATGCTCTGTCTGTCTGTCTGTCTGTCTGTCTGTCTGCTCCTCCCTCAAGACAGATAGTGTGCACTTTGCAATGAGGACACACCAGGTGTGATTAACACAAGCTGCTGCAATGGCTGTTTGATGAATAACATGGTTTTATAGATGCAGAACTGTGTCTGAATCTCAAATGTGGCACTAAAGGATTACTAGAACGCGGACGCACGCAAGCGCGTGCACATGGCCACCCTGTCAGCCAGGATTTAGTGATTTACTGCAATGATCTTGTAAGATTTCTTCTCCGAAGCGTAGTGTTTCTGCATGGTAAACAGAACCACACTACTCCAGTGAATTGTAATGTAATAACACGGAAAATAGGGGATTTTGCAAAGCATGCTATGCCTTTTTTTTCCTTCTAAATTATGCTCCCATTCATTTGGTTAGTGTATAATCACCCCTCTTCACGCAATAATAATGGACGGAATATATTGGTAAACTAGAACTGCACTCTGTCGAGTGCCTACTTGCGCGTTGCACACTAGTAGGCCATAAATGGCCTACTAGTGCCATTTATGGCCTACTAGTCCGACGGGCCCTGGCCTACTTGGAAATGCATGCCCCACCCAGTTAATTAATACGGTGGGCATAATAAGCTTCGGCTTCAGCCCAAACCTTTTCAGTCAAACTGTAATTTTGTAACCCTTATTCTGAATTTTCAACTGTATCGTTTAAAAATGTCAAAAATTATAAATAAACTAACTAATTGCGCGAGCAGAGCGTGCGCAAGTACTGTTTCCGGCTGCGTATGTCGTCGACACCCTCGGCCAATCACGTATACGCACACAACGTACGCTGTGTGCGTACGTCGGTGCATCGCTCGGCCAATGAGAGCGCGAGCTGGCAGCTTGCTGCGTATGCCGGTGGTCCCGGGCGCTAGCGCTCCCTGTGGTGGTCACTGTGGAACACGTGTGTCAAATTTTCCCAAAGTGGGTGGGACGAACGGTTCTTGACTTACGTGGATCACAGACGTGCATTTATAGATAGATAAATATATACATTGTTTTGTTATGTAAAGCCCGCAGGGCAGTTAGTTAAATACGAAGCCTTTAACAGGAAGGCCACATCATGCATGCAGAGCAGCGAAGACAAGGCAAACATTATCCTCTTCTACTGTAGTACGTGAGGCCAAGCAGCAGGTACTCATGTTGTCCCATTACTCGCTCTCTCTTGTTAACAGCTCTGTGAAGCACTGCGCGAGCTTAATGGTCTGAAAGCCCTGACGAGGCATGAGCTAATGACATGCAGAAAGCTTCTAATAGGGATTTAATATACATGTACATCAAGAGACCGGCAAGGCTATAGTGGCTTTTATATCACAAGCTGTAAAAGTGTGTGTGTGTGTGTGTGTGTGCGTGTGTGTGTGTGTGTGTGTGTGTGTGTGTGTGTGTGTCACCGCGCGCGTGCGTGGGGCTGCTGAGCTACTGATATGGAGCCAGCCATCGATATATCTTCTCCCCTGGATGGCCATCAATTACTCCTTACAAAGTTATAGCACACCTTTTTTTTGTTGCTGCTCGCTATCTCTCTCTCTCTCTCTCTCTCCCTCTCCCTCTCTCTCTCTCTCTCTCTCTCTCTCTCTCTTCAAATCTTTAATTCAAAGGCGCTTTGTTGGCATGAGAAAACACATGGCCAAACAAATGAGGCTGAAATGGCTATTTACCGCTAAGTAGAGGCTAAAATGACTATTTACAGAAGCAAGGAAGCAGGAATTAAGCGGAAAGAGGTGCTTTAAGGACGCTTTATATTCTGTGGTTTAAAGCATATAAAAGCATATAAAGCAGGCAGGGGTTCTCAACGTTTTTGGCCGGGGACCCCCGGAAATGCTTTGGCAATGTCTCGGGACCCCCGCCCCGCCCCCTCCCGACCCCCAATATATATTGACATTAAACTTAATAGAGACAATACAAATAAATACTGAAACCAGATAACCCGTGGGTTGAGAACCCCTGGTATTTAATATATTTTTGATTTGATATTCATGATTAGTGACTTGATTTTACATGATTGCTTTATAATCTGTCAGTTGATTTCTTAGGCAGTCCAGAAAAAAAGTGCATTGCAGTAATCAAGGCGAGAAAACAACAAAGGCGTGGATTAGCGTTTTTGCATCGTTCAATGACCAATAGGCTCTGATCCGTGCAATATTCCTACGGTGAAAAAAAGCAATCTTGGCAACATGATTAATGTGTGAATTAAAAATAAAATTCAATTCATAATCAATAATGACCCCCAAGTTCTTTACGGTACTGTTACTTTCTACAGTCAGGTTGCCAAGTCCACTTATTATTGATTATTTCTGCTCACTAGAACCGATTATGAGAACTTCTGTCTTATCCTCATTTAGCTTGAGAAAGTTCTCAATGCGGTAAGTATAATATTGTTAGTGTCTTTCTATCAGCCCTCCCTCCCACTCCCTCCCCCCCTCCCTCTCTCTGTCAGTCTCTGTCCTCCCATGACTCTTTTTCTTTCTTCTCCCGCGGTGATGATTTAATGAAGCACATTAAATCATCAAGCATTTTAGGGAGAATGGGACACATTTCGCTTTGCCTTAATTTCCAGTGCCTTAATGATGTTTTTGTTTTCCGTCAAGGCTTTGGTTCAAAGGTTTGCGTGTTCTGTTCAGTCCCGATGAAAGCAGCCTGGCTGAAGAGAGGAGAGGAGAGCCGTGGGAGTATCCAGCCTGGCTGAAGAGAGGAGAGGAGAGCCGTGGGAGTATGAAAGCAGCCTGGCTGAAGAGAGGAGAGGAGAGCAGAGCCGTTGACATCTTGGAATCGCCGCTTATGTGGAAACCAAAAAGACGTGTCCCTTATTGAACTGAAAAGGGACACACTCTGTTCCTCGCGTGGAAACTACGAGACGCAGAAGCGTATAGCGTGCTGTAGTACCGGCGAGCAGGCTATTAGGCTAGTAGGGTTTATTACGCAGGCTATTAGGCTAGTAGGGTTTATTACGCAGGCTATTAGGCTAGTATGGTTTATTACGCAGGCTATTAGGCTAGTAGGGTTTATTACGCAGGCCAAGTCGAGGTTGCGTGGGGCTGCTTCCCAGGCCACCAGAGTGACGTTCCTGTGCAGAGTGCACCGGTGTTGAACTGAAACTGAGGTTTGTACAGAATCTGTGCGTTAACGAGGCGAATAGTAGTTCTGCTTCCACATCGTTCTCATAGCCTTCTGTCGTACACCAATGTTACCAGAGGTCAGTCAACCTCTGCCTGTGCATCTTCTGGCCTCTGAACCAAAACGCGTTCATCCCTGCTCTCCGACACAGACATATATTAGAGCTGCATAAGGAGAAGAGACTGGAGCAGCACGGACATTTAGAGCCTTTTATTAGGTGCTAAAGTATACAGGAAGAACGACGACGGCACTTTAGCACCTAATAAAAGGCTCTAAATGTCCGTGCTGCTCCAGTCTCTTCTCCTTATGCAGCTCATGATGTCCTTGTACCTGTGAAGCACCGGATCAGCCGTTTCAGGCTTGAGGCGCGTTGGTAGACTCCCTTTGTTCGATTAGAGCCTTTTGTCATGTTCATTTGGTAACAATTTCTTTCTACGGCGTAGAAGAAGCGTGGGGAAGCCTGAGTAGTAACAGCTACAGCTACTTCAGAACCATGGACAGCAGACAGTGCTACAGTTACTTCAGAACCATGGACAGCAGACAGTGTTATGGTTACTTCAGAACCAAGGACAGCAGACAGTGCTACGGTTACTTCAGAACCATGGACAGCAGACAGTGCTACGGTTACTTCAGAACCATGGACAGCAGACAGTGCTACAGTTACTTCAGAACCATGGACAGCAGACAGTGCTACGGTTACTTCAGAACCATGGACAGCAGACAGTGTTATGGTTACTTCAGAACCAAGGACAGCAGACAGTGCTACGGTTACTTCAGAACCATGGACAGCAGACAGTGCTACGGTTACTTCAGAACCATGGACAGCAGACAGTGCTACAGTTACTTCAGAACCATGGACAGCAGACAGTGCTACGGTTACTTCAGAACCATGGACAGCAGACAGTGTTACAGTTACTTCAGAACCATGGACAGCAGACAGTGCTACGGTTACTTCAGAACCATGGACAGCAGACAGTGCTACAGTTACTTCAGAACCATGGACAGCTACAGTTACAGAGTGAAAGTGGCCATGTCTTTCCGGCACCCCAGAGCTTCTATTTTGAAGGAATCCCATCACTGATTATGTTAAACTTCCCAACAAACACCGGTAAACTCCCGAATTGTACCGTACCGTGTATTACCGTATATTAACTGTATTATGTCCGCTAAACTTGATGTTTACGAGCAAAATACAGTGCCCATAATTGCCCGTTTACTCCTCTTTTCACACAGTGTCAGTCAGTCAGTGTCTTTGCACAAACACGTGTGGGTCACACACACACACACACACACACACACACACACACACACACACACACACACACACACACACAAACACACACACACACACACACACAATGCACTCAGCTAAACCAATCAGTAATTCCTCTAGTGTATCGGCGGCCTCACGGTGGCCGTGACAACAGGAGGACATACATTGTGATTCTCCTCCCGACACACACACACACACACACACACACACTCAAGATGGCTGCCAAAGCGACAGCTGCATGCAGGGGTCATTAGTTGGGCCGTGGCAACGAGGAAACATCCTTCACTAGACACCCGTTCTGGACGGGAACCGCTTTGTGTCGTAAGCAAGTATGTTATACTTTAGCTATTGAACAATAGCAGACCTACAAGCTCGTATCGCGGCACCGCGCTACGAGCTTGGAGGTCTTCATAACGTATTCTCTGACCATTTGCCTGCAGTCCGCACATAGATTATATACTTTCAACAGGCTGTGAGGATGGCAAGGTCAATGTCCTGATGACCCTCGATCCCATCCGGAAGACCGTTATCTGAGAGAGAGAGAGAGAGAGAGAGAGAGAGAGAGAGAGAGAGAGAGAGAGAGAGGGGGGGGGGGGGGGGGGAGGGAGGGGGGGGGGGAGGGGGAGGGGGGGGGGGGGGGGGGAGAGAGGGGGGGGGTGAGAGAGAGAGAGAGAGAGAGAGAGAGGGGGGGGGAGAGGGAGAGAGAGAGAGGAGAGGGAGAGAGGAGAGAGAGAGAGAGGGAGGGAGAGAGGAGAGAGAGAGAGAGAGGGAGAGAGAGAGAGGGAGAGAGAGAGAGAGAGAGAGAGAGAGAGAGAGAGAGAGAGAGGGGGGGAGAGGGAGAGACATTGTTAAATCATTTCTATAGCAGTCTGAAGGTCAGACTGAGTGACCCTTTGGCTTCATGACGGAAAGCATCATTATGTTTTATTATCGAGGAGACATTGTTCATTTAATAGAATACATTGTTAACAAGGAGAGGGGAGGAGAGGAGAGGAGATGATATGTGGAAGGGAGGAGAGGAGAGGAGATGTGGAAGGGAGGAGAGGAGAGGAGATGATATGATATGTGGAAGGGAGGAGAGGAGAGGAAGAGAGGAGAGGAGATGTGGAAGAGAGGAGAGGAGATGTGGAAGGGAGGGGAGGAGAGGAAATGTGAAGAGAGGAGAGGAGAGGAGATGTGGAAGGGAGGAGAGGAGAGGATATGTGGAAGGGAGGAGAGGAGAGGAGATGTGGAAGGGAGGAGAGGAGAGGAGATGTGGAAGGAGGGGAGGAGAGGAGATGTGGAAGGGAGGAGAGGATATGTGGAAGGGAGGAGAGGAGATGATATGTGGAAGGGAGGAGAGGAGAGGATATGTGGAAGGGAGGAGAGGAGAGGAGATGTGGAAGGGAGGAGAGGAGAGGAGATGTGGAAGGGAGGGGAGGAGAGGAGATGTGGAAGGGAGAGAGGAGAGGATATGTGGAAGGGAGGAGAGGAGAGGAGAGGAGAGGAGATGTGGAAGGGAGGAGAGGAGAGGAGATGATATGATATGTGGAAGGGAGGAGAGGAGAGGAAGAGAGAGAGGAGATGTGGAAGAGAGGAGAGGAGATGTGGAAGGGAGGGGAGGAGAGGAAATGTGGAAGAGAGGAGAGGAGATGTGGAAGGGAGGAGAGGAGAGGATATGTGGAAGGGAGGAGAGGAGAGGAGATGTGGAAGGAGAGAGGAGAGGAGATGTGGAAGGGAGGGGAGGAGAGGAGATGTGGAGGAGGAGGGATATGTGGAAGGGAGGAGGAGATGAGATGATATGTGGAAGGGAGGAGAGGAGAGGATATGTGGAAGGGAGGAGAGGAGAGGAGATGTGGAAGGGAGAGAGGAGAGAGAGATGTGGGAAGGAGGGGAGGAGAGGAGATGTGGAAGGGAGGAGAGGAGAGGATATGTGGAAGGGAGGAGAGGAGAGGAGATGTGGAAGGGAGGAGAGGAGAGATGATATGTATGTGGAAGGAGGAGAGAGGAAGAGAGGAGAGGAGATGTGGAAGAGGAGGAGAGGAGATGTGGAAGGGAGGGAGGAGAGGAAATGTGGAAGAGAGGGAGAGGAGAGGAGATGTGGAAGGGAGGAGAGGAGAGGATATGTGGAAGGGGAGGAGAGGAGATATGTGGAAGGGAGGGGAGGAGAGGAGATGTGGATGGGAGGGGAGGAGAGGAGAGGTGGAAGGGAG
>NC_137867.1:43757617-43789127 GCF_963924005.1 Protomyctophum bolini | reverse complement strand
GATATGATATGTGGAAGGGAGGAGAGGAGAGGAAGAGAGGAGAGGAGATGTGGAAGAGAGGAGAGGAGATGTGGAAGGGAGGGGAGGAGAGGAAATGTGGAAGAGAGGAGAGGAGATGTGGAAGGGAGGAGAGGAAGGATATGTGGAAGGGAGGAGAGGAGAGGAGATGTGGAAGGGAGGAGAGGAGAGGAGATGTGGAAGGGAGGGGAGGAGAGGAGATGTGGAAGGGAGGAGAGGATATGTGGAAGGGAGGAGAGGAGATGATATGTGGAAGGGAGGAGAGGAGAGGATATGTGGAAGGGAGGAGAGGAGAGGAGATGTGGAAGGGAGGAGAGGAGAGGAGATGTGGAAGGGAGGGGAGGAGAGGAGATGTGGAAGGGAGGAGAGGAGAGGATATGTGGAAGGGAGGAGAGGAGAGGAGATGTGGAAGGGAGGAGAGGAGAGGAGATGATATGATATGTGGAAGGGAGGAGAGGAGAGGAAGAGAGGAGAGGAGATGTGGAAGAGAGGAGAGGAGATGTGGAAGGGAGGGGAGGAGAGGAAATGTGGAAGAGAGGAGAGGAGAGGAGATGTGGAAGGGAGGAGAGGAGAGGATATGTGGAAGGGAGGAGAGGAGAGGAGATGTGGAAGGGAGGGAGGAGAGGAGATGTGGAAGGGAGGGAGAGGAGAGGAGATGTGGAAGGAGGAGAGGAGATGATGAGGAGAGGGAGGAGAGGAGATGATGGAAGGGAGGAGAGGAGAGGAGATGTGGAAGAGGAGGAGAGGAGAGAGAGGGAGGAGAGGAGATGTGGAAGGGAGGGAGGAGAGGAGATGTGGAAGGGAGGGAGGAGAGGAGATGTGGAAGGGAGGAGAGGAGAGGATATGTGGAAGGGAGGAGAGGAGAGGATATGTGGAGGGAGGAGAGGAGAGTGAGAGGAGATGAGATGTGGAGGGAGGAGAGGAGATAGAGGAAGAGAGGAGATGATATGTGGAAGGGAGGAGAGGAGAGGAAGAGAGGAGAGGAGATGTGGAAGGGAGGGGAGGAGAGGAAATGTGGAAGAGAGGAGAGGAGAGGAGATGTGGAAGGGAGGAGAGGAGAGGAGATGTGGAAGGGAGGAGAGGAGAGGAGATGTGGAAGGGAGGAGGAGAGGATAGGATGTAAAGGTCCGTCAGTTTTCCGAAAAACGGTGTCCAGTGTGCGACCAGCGTAAGGGTCATAAAGGCCAACCACCTTAAGGCTCATATGGTCTTTCATGTTTGAATGAATCCTCTAATGGTGGCCTGGCGTTGACGGGCAGCAAAGCACACAGCAGCAGCATGTACATACGTAGGTACCATGTGTGTAAGCGCGCGTGCGCGTGTATACACACACACACACACACACACACACACACATGCTCATGTGAGAAGGTCACCTTGGTGTAGAACGTGAGGGAGACTGCATGCGTGATCAGAATGTCTACGCCGCCTACCGCAGAGATAAAACGCCTCCCCCCACCCACCCTCTCCCGCCACGCACCCACCCGTGAGAAACAAACATCCAAGGTCTACGAAAACAAGCCCAAAGAAAAGCCACTATAATATGCCACATGAACACTTTCCCTCTCTTTTCTTTTTACATACATTCTTTTTGGGGTCAAATACAAGACACAACACAGCAATAGAAGACATCAGTAGAGAATAAAGCTCAACTATATATATATATACTGTGAATGTGCCTTTTGAGAACTTCACTCTCATTATTGGCAAGACAGTAAAGTCATTAAATTGTCAGAACATTGCCAGTGGGAAAGAAGGACATTTGTTTTAGGTTTTAGGCCTTTCAGATTTTCTTTTTTTAATGAAAAGTGCCAAAAGTGGCACTTGTTTCCAGTAACAAAAGAGAATAAAATAGAAAGGCTAAACAGTGAAAATAACCTTGGGGGGGGGGGGGGGGGACGTGTTGGAATGTCACATCCTACTATAAATACGTCACGTCTCTGCGTGTGTGTGTGTGTGTGTGTGTGTGTGTGTGTGTGTGTGTGTGTGTGTGTGCGTGCGTGTGTGTGTGTGTTCGGTTGTAATGCACACGACTCGAGAACCGCTTGACCTACTGACCACATTCGTCAAACGCGTTCCACACCCCAACAGGGAGTGTGGTGCCAGGTATGGAGTCGGTCGGTACCCACAGTTCTCCAGAACCACCACTCTCTGGTCAGGCTCTGCCAGTGGGCCTAATGAGGCCAACTCCTTTCACCTGTGCAATTCCCAGCCTCTGCCTTGCAGCCAATTGAGGCTCAGCCAATCAGGCTCTGCCAGTGGGCAGAATTGATTGCCCAAGTACACTTTTCAGTTTGCAGTCTTTGCACACAGGCACACACACAGATCTCCATGTGGGACACCGGCCGACAGTTAAAACGGGTGCTATGACAACGTGTATCATTAGGTTCCAAAGCTGCATCGTTACCAAGTAGGCCGGCAACAATGCTCCCTATATCAATTCAATTCAATTCAATTCAATGGAGCTTTATTGGCATGAGAAAACATACGTTTACATTGCCAAAGCAGAAGTGGAACAAGACATGTATTTACAAATAAATATTGGATATAAATAGGAATGAAATAAAGGTGTAAACAGAGCTGTGATACATTAACACTTTGGGTAATCCCCTCCCCTCCCCTCCAAATGGCGGTGGATCTCTCTCTCTGTATATCTGTGTATGTATGTGTGTGTGTGTGTGTGTGTGTGTGTGTGTGTGTGTGTGTGTGCATACGTACGTACGTGCGTGCGTGCATGCAAACTATACACTAAACAAGTTATAAATGAGGATATTTTCATTCCAACACTTTTGACAATACTAATTGTATTGATACTTTTACCTAAGTAAAACATGAGAGTAATCATTCCATCACTGTGTGCTGCACGGCGCGCACACACACACACACACACACACACACAGACACACAGACACACACACACACACACACACACACACACACACACACACACACACACACACACACACACACACCCAGTGTAAAGGCTAATCATGATGGATGATGCCGTACCAGAGTGTATGCGGAAACAATGATTATTCCATGAGCTTCCAAGACATTCTCTATCTGTGCTCCCCATCAGCTCCTCCACCTCCCCCCATCCCCATCCCTCTCTCTCTCTCTCTCTCTCTCTCTCCCCCCATCAATAACCCTCACCCGCCAACCTAGAATAATGCTAAGTGTTTCGCACCTCCAAAAATAGCCGGCGTACAAAAAGCTCACGGAACGTCGCGGATACGATGAATTGAATTGATGAATCGTCCCTCACTCAAACACGGACGGGAGGACGATCTTATCATGATAGAATCATATATATATATATATATATATATATATATATATATATATATATATATATAGCAATATCGCTTATCGGCGGGTGGAATCCTAATATTTCCAGAACTATTCCTTTTCAGTATTCAGAAAAGGGAAAATTAAAAGTAGCAGATCTACAAGCATTGTTCCTGCTGGTATGTTTTAAGTAGGGTAAGTGCTATGGACCATATGACTTACCCTACCCCCTTAGATAGCACTTTTTAGACTTAGATAGCATTTAAAACAGACTTGTAGCATGTCATGTAGACAGCACAATAATTGCATTGTATATGTAGTCATAGCACTTCATAGTACACACGTATAGCATAGTATAGTATATACATAGTTTATATGTATAGTGTCATTATGTTCTAGTTACGTTCTCAGCTTACGCATGTTTCATGATAAATGCATTTTATATATGCGATGTATATGCCTTTTTGTTCTTGCTTAATGTAAGTCGCTCTGGATTAAGAGCGTCTGCTAAATGCCTAAATTGTAAATTGTAAGCATATTTTAGGTATTGCCATATTAGCGTTAATGGTAATTATTCTGGCAATAATCTCTCTCTCTCTCTCCCCACCCATTCTCTCTCTCTCTCTCTCTCTCTCTCTCTCCCCCCACACATTCTCTCTCTCCCCACCCATTCTCTCTCTCTCTCTCTCTCTCTCTCTCTCTCTCTCTCTCTCCCCACCCATTCTCTCTCTCTCTCTCTCTCTCCCCACCCATTCTCTCTCTCTCTCTCCCCACCCATTCTCTCTCTCTCTCTCTCCCCACCATTCTTTCTCTACCCCCCAAGGTGACCCTGAGGACAGCTGCACTGCATGCCCCCCCCCCCCCTCTGCCCAACGTCAACGGGAGGTCCTCTAATCCAATCACACGTGGCCATGGAGGAGATAGAGAGAGAGAGAGAGAGAGAGACAGAACACGAGAGAGAGAGAGAGTCAGAACGCGCGCACGAGAGAGAGAGAGAGAACGCGAGAGAGAGAGACAGAGAGAGTCAGAACGCGCGCGAGAGAGAGAGAGAGAGAACGCGAGAGAGAGAGACAGAGAGAGTCAGAACGCGCGAGAGAGAGAGAGAGTCAGAACGTGAGAGAGAGAGAGAGAGTCAGAACGCGCGCGCGCGAGAGAGAGAGAGAGAGAACGCGAGAGAGAGAGACAGAGAGAGTCAGAACGCGCGAGAGAGAGAGAGAGTCAGAACGCGAGAGAGAGAGAGAGAGAGAGTCAGAACGCGCGCGTGAGAGAGAGAGAGAACGCGAGAGAGAGAGACAGAGAGAGTCAGAACGCGCAAGAGAGAGAGAGAGATAGTCAGAATGCGAGAGAGAGAGAGAGAGAGAGACTCAGAACGCGAGAGAGAGAGAGAGAGACAGAGAGAGAGAGACAGTGGCGGTAAAGCATCCATTCTCATTACCGCTCCACTCCAAAAGGAAGCGACCTCTCTCTCTCTCTCTCTCTCTCTCTAGTATTGAGTGTCTCTCTATCTGGTATTTAATGTGAAGCCAATCAGACGTCCAGGTTAGTGTTAAGCGAGGCAGAGCAACAAGCCTCATTCATCATCAGGGTGTTTAGCGTCCGGGACGTCCAAGCTCAAAACACATGCATATCTCTCTCTCTGCCATTGGATGTTTTTGAATTTTCGTTTTTTTCATGTCATATGAAAGCAGGGAATCATGGCTTCAAATTGACATATTGGTTGTTCAGTTTGACCCACCAGTTTAGGAGATATGGCTTATAGAGTAATGTCTTGCAGAGAAACAGCGAGTTGAGACAACGGGCTTTGAAAGGTTCACTTCTGTAGTCTCCAACATTACACCTATAGCTACATGTTTAAGCATTTATTTCATATTTACATGTCTTCTATGTGGACTTTAACATTCCACCTATAGCTATATGATTTCAGCTCTGACATTTATTTCAGACATGCTCTAGTATGTGAAGAGTCTGCCTGATTGCGAACGCAGTGAGCACTAACTATGAGACCTAGCAGATCATGTCTGTCTGTGTGTCTGTCTGTCCCGGTGTTACGTCACCATGACTCAGCCATAACCTTACAAGGAGTCCCCAAAGCAGCTATACGTCCAAAACCCAAATATGTACGAGCTGCGTTCGCTTCCCGCGTTTGCGCGTCTTACTTGTACTTATGCTATTAACTCATTGTTGGTGTTTTTCACCTCCATGACTGTCTCTGTATCAAAAAGAGTCACACATGGTGGTCCGTGGCTCAAATGTGTAGCGTATTAAGCAGAGCAGATCTATGAGTACCACAGACGAAAAACAGTCCAAGTCCAAATTTCATTCTGACCCCTCCACGAAAAGGCCTCGTTGACCTGAACCCTTATCTATCATTTATACATTATGGATCAATAGTGTGGACTTAGACTGTTTTTCGTCTGTGGCATTATTTTTGATTAAACAATTAGTGGCCGTCAAACTGTTAAACGGCGTCCTTTCTGAAAAATAACGTCATTGTAAAAAGATTCAGGAGTTTAGATATTCTATTTACGATGAGATGCGGACGGGAGCTGGTGCCACCAACACTAACGTAGGACTACAAATGGACGGGAGCTGGTGCCACCAACACTAACGTAGGACTACAACATTACGTCGGACTTAAATACAGAATATCGTCGCAGACCGTGTTTTCAGAAAACATGGTGTTAATAATACTTTAAATGTATTCAGTTACTTTTACACCATGCACTGGGATGGAGGGTGTTTTCCTCTGCAGTGTGAGTGGATGGAGGTCGTTAGAGAGCGTTGACACGACCCCCGGCTAGCGTGCACGCGTGCACACGCACACACACACACACACACACACACACACACACACACACACACACACACACACACACACGCGCGCACAGCTACACATCCTCTCCACGCCACAGTGGTCTCACACTGATGGCTACACACATTAATCTTCATTTAAAACAGGCATACGCGCTTGGGCACACACACACACGCACGCACGTATATCACTGTACTTGTGGGAACATATATTTCTTTCTTTTTCTGAATGTCTCTACAAGCTCAAGTGAGCTTTGGAGACGCACCATGGGCTATTTTTGGTGCACGACCACACTGGCATGCACGCAGTTAAGTAGAGATCAGAGAAGAGATCCAGTAGGACTAAAAGACAAGCCATTTCACGCGTGGTCGGTCGTGTGCGGGTGGTGTCAACAGGGACGTGCACACATAGACACCAAAGGGGGGCTTCAGCCCCTGCCCTTTTACCTGTCTGTAAAACAACTGCCCTCTCCAGACCACGGATGCAGCGTTTACTAAATTTGCACAAGAAATGCAAATGCAACTTCTTTCCTTGACATGCCGGAAGGCAGCATTCAGGAGAATTGCTTCTTCTCCGAAGTCTCCTGAACTTGAACACAGTATTTTGCATTGAACAAAATACTGTCGTATACGTACACTGCAATTCCACTAGCTAAAGAGTGGGGAACTACCCACAGATCCCAAGTCCCGTTAGTCCGAACATGCACTGCTCCCGTGCTTGCGGTTAGGTTTAGGTTAGGGTTAGAGATATAGGGATAGTAATTTCGGAACAATGAACCTTCTGACTAATGACACGGCACCAAAGAGTGCTGCAGGGTTGCATATATCCTTCTCCCAATGTACGCTCATCCCTCCTTTTCACATGTCCAAACCATCTCAACCTCACCTCTCTTGCTTTATCCCCAAACCTTCTAACCTGGGCTGATCCTCTAATTCAGTCATTTCTGATAATGTCCTTCCTTGTCACTCCTAATGAGAACCATAGCATCCTTAATTCTGCCGTTTCCAACCGTACGGCATGGCTGGTCTCACTACCATCGTATACATCTTCCCTCTCACTGGTAGCCTTCTGTCACAAATAACTATGTCCCATATTCTCAATACACTGGCTTCACTTGCTAGAACATTTCCATCTCTATACTCACCTTAACCTGTTACACTACTGTCTACTGTCTGGTCAATTGGTACAAATTATTTTCTCCCTCCCTCACCATCTCTCTTTGCACTTACTGTACATCTCATATAGCCCTGACCACTTCTTAGCCCACACCACCTGACATCACATCTCTCTCTTCTTACCCATCATCTAAAAAAAAAAAAGGGCATTGCCCATTGACATGCATATATTCAAGTCTGTGTGTGTCTGTACATCTGTAATCCACATAACCCGAGAACCGTTTGCCCCACCGACTTCAAATTCGACACACACGTTCCACACACCCACAGGGAGTGCAGTGCAGTCCAGAACCGCCACAAAAGGCCCTTTTCATTTGGCGGCCATCTTGCAAAAATGGCGGCCATTTAGTTTTTTCAAGTGGACAACGTACTTTTCTGAGAGAGTAGGTTCTGAAGCACTTGTGTACCAAATTTTGTACCATCAAGTGAACGATCGTTTCAGTAATATCCTCCACTAATAGTAGCATACTGATTTTATATGATAGGTAGGCCTACAGATTGTAAACTAATTAAGGATCATTTTGCGCTCCCGTCTCCATGTGCGCACGCGCCCACACACACACACACACACACACACACACACACACACACACACACACACACACACACACACACACACACACACACACACACACACACACACACACACACACACACACACACACACACACACACACACACACACACACACACACACACACACACACACACACACACACACACACACACACACACACACACACACACACAGCCCAGTCCCCGACGACACACATGCATCCACGTCACCCTCAAGTCCTAACTATTAGAAGCATAATTTTAACACCATAGATTTCACTGACTTATGTGTAGTTTATGAATTGAACACATTGATTTGATTGTTCTCAGCTCTGTTTCCAATTGCTGCGGATGACAGCGCAGTGCGAAGGCAAACCGCAGCACATTAAAGATGAAGAATGCCAACTTCTCCGCCCATTCGCATCGACTCTACCGAAGTATTAGGTGAGAATAAGACCCAAGTCATTTTACACTTGGTCTACAAGCTCTTGTAGATCGGCTATTTTCAGCAAATGTAATAACATCCATTACCTTACGACGGCCTCATGGCCCCGCCAAAATACATTTTAGTAGACTAAATCAACAGTAGATTTGGTCGACTAAAATCTAATGATAATTAGTCGACTAAAACTAGACACTAAAGCATTCCAGGTGACAAAAATGTGAAAATGTCAATATCCAAGAGACTATATAGGCCTAAAACTAAAATAGAAATTGGCTGCCCAAAACAACACTGGCCGGTCGGTCTTGTCGGTCGGCACACAGTCCGTCTTCTCTTGGGAGCATGAATGAAGCTATTATTATAAGCCTTGCCTGTCATATGGCGGACCTTTCTCCATCACCAGAGCTGTGGCCATCTGCCACGCAGTGGGTTCTGTCTGAGGGGACATCTCTCTAGACTAGAGGTTCCACAGTATGAACTGAGCGTCTGAGGGGACATCTCTCTAGACTAGAGGTTCCACAGTATGATGACCGTCTGAGGGGACATCTCTCTAGACTAGAGGTTCCACAGTATGAACTGACCGTCTGAGGGGACATCTCTCTAGACTAGAGGTTCCACAGTATGAGTCACCCCCCCCCGCCTCTCTCTCTCTCTCTCTCTCTCTCTCTGGCGGGTGAATGTTGTGTTCAATAATTCATCCAAATTAAACATACAGTTACTGTAAGGCCTACTTTTGCATACTCAATTATTTATCTGAGGCTGATGAGAGATGATGATGTAGGGACTCGGACACTGTGTGTGTGTGTGTGTGTGTGTGTGTGTGTGCGTACGTGCGTGCGTGGGTGCGAGCGTGCGAGCGAGAGAGAGAGAGATGTTTTAATTACTGGTAGATAGAGGTATAAAGTCCATGGTGGAACAAGTGCTCAATGTAGAAACGCTCCGTTACAAGCAGTGCTCCGTTACAAATAGCTGATCTACAAGCCCAGAACGCGTCGCAGAGCGACACATTCTGGCGTTGTAGATCGGCTATTTTCAGCATGCAACACATTGTAAAATGACATACTAGATCTCTTGTCCACTAGTCCCTTCCTAACATTTTAGTCTAGTTATTATTTGTCGACGAAATTGTCAACATACTTTAGTCTTAGTTTTAGTCATCATATAGCTTCATGTTTTATTTCGTTTTCATGTAGTTTTTGTCAGTGAAAAAAGGCAGTCGTCGACAAACATTTATCGTCATAGTTTTAGTCGACGAAATGAACTCTGACGTACAGTATAGAGTAAAAAGTGGGTCTCTGAAAGCACATAAAGGGACCATTTGTTCTTCTCGAGGGTCTTTCATGAGATTCCAAAGACCCTGCGTGGGAGGGAGGGGAGGGAGAAGGGAGGGAGGGGGAGGGAGGGGAGTGAGGGGGGAGGGAGGGGAGGGAGGGATGAAAGAGATTGTGCCGAAACAGACAGCGATAATTAGCCCACATCGTGTTCTGCACTTAACAGCTGCGGTCCGATGTCCATGTTTTACTTTTTTCTCTTATTTCATAGTGTAGGTCTCCTGTCTTAACCCATTTAGACCTGAGATCAGATTCTACACAATGTCTTCTACATCATGACAGTTTTCATTCTGACTTGAGATCAGATTCTACACAATGTCTTCTACATCATGACAGTTTTCATTCTGACCCGAGATCAGATTCTACACAATGTCTACTACATCATGACAGTTTTCATTCTGACTTGAGATCAGATTCTACACAATGTCTTCTACATCATGACAGTTTTCATTCTGACCTGAGATCAGATTCTACACAATGTCTTCTACATCATGACAGTTTTCATTCTGACCTGAGATCAGATTCTACACAATGTCTACTACACCATGACAGTTTTCATTCTGACTTGAGATCAGATTCTACACAATGTCTTCTACATCATGACAGTTTTCTATATCAGTGGTGCTCACACTATTTCATGTTAAGGACATGACATAGAAGGGGTCCCCCCCCCCCACACGTTAAAAATGTTCGTGGTGAAATGATCTACAAGCTCATAGCGCGGCACTCGTTGCTTGTAGATCTGCTATTAAAATTTTTCAACAGCTAAAGCATATATAACACAATGCTTTAAAACACCAAAAAGGAGGTTCCCGTCCTGAATGTCTTAAATGAGATCCTGTTAAATTCAAAGGCTGCTGATTATTTATGAATACGTGGTATATATATCTTCGATGACAGACCGTAATTATTTCTCCTCGTGCTGCGAAGCTACAAGGGCAAATCAACTTACAGGGCTTTAGCTAGAAAGGACATTTAATGGAATTATAAAAGCACAATGCAGCTGTATAACTGGGCTGAAGTATAGACATACACTTTTAAATGCCATATTAAAATAAATCAAGTGCGTGCGTGCAGGGTGTCAGTATGATGAATGGAGGTCTGACGCTGGAACTGGAAGGCCTGAGAGGAGGCTTAGTGTAAGTCATCAGAGAATACAGGATGTCTGTCTGTCTGTCTGTCTGCCTGCCTGCATGTCTGTCTGTCTGTCTGCCCGTCTGTCTGTCTGTCTGCCTGTCTGTCTGTCTGTCTGTCTGTCTGTCTGTCTGTCTGCCTGCCTGTCTGTCTGTCTGTCTGCCTGTCTGTCTGTCTGTCTGTCTGTCTGTCTGTCTGTCTGTCTGTCTGTCTGTCTGTCTGTCTGTCTGTCTGTCTGTCTGCCTGTCTGTCTGTCTGCCTGTCTGCCTGCCTGCCTGTCTGTCTGTATGTCTGTCTGTCTGCCTGCCTGTGCAGAGGTGTGCCATCGGTACGGACGTGAATCTACGTAGCCTTAAACAGTTTAGGCCTGACGTCGAAAAAAAAAAAAAAGTCAGTTGTGCTCAATATTTCATGTCAAGAACCCCAAGAATCGTATGTAATAGCTGGCCTCCGCCCCCATCTGAAAATATGTTGTTCCAGGGACCTTCCGCCAGAAGCAAACACTTGAGTTCAAATGTTCACTCTGTAATAATATATATTCAACGATTTGAGGCACAATTTCACAATTCCTCAAAAATAGCAGACCTACAAGCTTGTAGATCTGCTATTTTTCAACAGCTAAAGTATAGCATAACACCACCAGGATTTTCCAAACAGCGCCGTAAATATAGCATCGTCCAGTATTTGGAAACAAAAACATGTGTCACCTACAGTATAATGAATGAATGCAATACATTTTTATATATCACGCACGCACAAACGCACAGTCCTCAAAATCAGTCCTCATACTGATTGAATACTTCATTAACAGTTTGCAAAGACGAGCAACACAGTCAATAATACACGGTCTGCTAAGAGGATTTAAACGCAAGGAAAAGCACATAACATGCACGCACGCACACATGCACGCACGCAATCAAGCACACACACACACACACACACACACACACACGAGAAGTGTGCTGCACGTCAGACCTAATCAATGGAGAGCCGAGCGGGTGACTCATCTCATCGGCGCAGGTCAGAACCATTACAATTATCCCTGATGGGCTTCATTTCCAGATTAAACACTTCAATCTTCTGCACTATAATGTTAGACTTTAACCAGTTTAGACCTGAGGACGATTCTACAAATCCCTTCTAAATCCTGACAGTTTTCTGAAAAACAGTGGTCAGTGGTTCTCAAACTATTTCATGTCAAAGAGCCCCAGAATTATATGTAATTAGCTGCCAACCCCCATCTGAAAATATGTTGTTCCAGGCACCCCCTAGAAGCAAAGATTTGAGTTAAAAACGTTCACTCTGAAAGAATATTTGTGCAAAGATTTGTGCCACATTTTCACAATCTTTCACAAAACAATTTAGCAGACCATGAGCTTGTAGATCTGCTATTTTTCAATAGCTATAGTATAACATAATACTTAAAACACCAAAAGGGGTTCCCGCCCAGAATGGGTTAAGCCCAATTACACTCTAAATGCCACGTCGTCTGCATGTTCTCGCATATTCAATGAGCCGCGCTCAGTGCTACGGACAGCCCATTGAATCTCACCCGGACTTCACACATGCCTCTCGTTCAAAATATGAACGCGAGGGATTATTCAGCGACTTTAACGAGGCAAGCAAGCAAAAATATGTCTCCCGGTTTTTGTCCGGAACGGAATGGGGGGGGGGGGTTTACAGAGTAAAAGCGGCCATATCTGCGCGGCACCCTGAGCTGTTATTTTGAAAGAAATCCCGGCGCCGATTGTGTGTTAATGAACTGGAGAGACATGGGAGAGACTCCAATACTGTAAAAGAGTGCTGTCAGAATACTACCGTCAGCTACTTAACACTTATTACAACCATGGAGAAAATCACTTAACCTGCCAAGAGCGTGAGTAAATAATAAATAACTAGGCTTTTGGATTGGATCAATAATTGGAAGACAGGTTATTTTTTCCCCATTTCCAGTAATGTCTTTATGGACAAACAGGAGAAAGGACAGATGAAGCGTGAAGCGTAAACCAACCGTCATGCCCCCCCCCCCCCCCCCCCTCGGGGATTAATAAAGTATATCTCTCTCATGCGAGGTGTGAGTGGGATTGAAATGCTGAATCGATTCTCCCCCCCCCCAGTATAGTGCTCTGACACACACAGTGGTTCCCAAACTTTTTCATGTCAGGGGAACCGCAAATTGACACCAATTAGCCCCACGGACCCCCAGTTTTCTTCATTCCGTCTCACACACATATACTCTTCCCCCTTATTGTTCCCGTTACTTCCAGGGCCGTGCAGAGAGCACAGTGAGCACAGTGAAATAAGCAATACGTTCTCATTACCATGTACAGGTTATATACTATTGATGTTTATACAATATGGACGATATATTTTAAGTGCAGGGTTTTGCTGCAAGAGGCAGCCAGCTGGTAAATGCAATAAACATTGCCGTGGAGTCATGATGACTGTTTGTATGTTATTAGGATAACATTACCATGAGTCATGATGTGGTGTCTGCTGCCTAATGGAGGGTGAGGTATTTACGACAACTGTCTCACTGGATCGAAAAACCGTCAGGGAGAAGGCACGCTCAACTTAGGAGAATTAAGTCCTTCCATTTAGCAGACACTCTTAAAATAGAATTACAGTAAGCTATATAGATAGTCATTCACAGTGGTCGTGGAACGGCCTACAGTCGTTCACAGTGGTCGTGGAACGGCCTACAGTCGTTCACGGTGGTCGTGGAACGGCCTACAGTCGTTCATAGTGGTCGTGGAACGGCCTACAGTCGTTCACGGTGGTCGTGGAACGGCCCACAGTCGTTCACGGTGGTCGTGGAACGGCCCACAGTCGTTCACGGTGGTCGTGGAACGGCCCACAGTCGTTCACGGTGGTCGTGGAACGGCCCACAGTCGTTCACGGTGGTCGTGGGACGGCCTATAGTCATTCACAGTGGTCGTGGAATGGCCTACAGTCCAGACTCAAATTGGCCTTGAAAGTTGCATATATACTTTGTATATAGCACCGACATGGTCGATCCGCACGAGATTAGTATTACCCCGGTGTTTGCTGAATTATGGTAGGTAATTAACAGTAATTATTAAAGACAAAATCTCTGACATGGTCGATTCGCACGGTATTAAAAACACAGACACCCTCTGTGATTATTCCATATTACTGTGTGTGTGTGTGTGTGTGTGTGTGTGTGTGTGTGTGTGTGTGTGTGTGTGTGTGTGTGTGATTGTTTAAGTGAACTGTGTCATTTTGCACATGTATGCGTGCATTCTTTCCATCGATCAATAATGTACACATGAGTGTTAGCTGCGTGGGGTGTGTGTGTGTGTGTGTGTGTGTGTGTGTGTGTGTGTGCAGTAAACACATTCTTGTCCCCCTAAGGCGTCCACACCACCAACCAATAAGCAGTGGGAGTTGGGAGGTCAGTAACGCCTGGATAAGCTATAACATTATCTCACTGTAACAGAGCATCATGTGCATACAGTATGTTCTACTGTAATAGAACTAGAGGAACCTCTGGTAACCTCTCTTACAGCTAGTAATCTCCAGAGCCTTCTGATAGGAGAGTTACGACGTTGAGGGGGCAGAAACCTGAGCGCTCAAGGTCTGTTCATGCAGCCTGGAGAGGGACAAGCTGGAGTTGGAAATACATTGTTTTCAACGAGAGCGGCGCAAATGAGAGCTATTTTAGGCATGTGTGCAACATGCCAACTGATACATTAATACAAGACCCTTAACACATTCTGTACAAAACACGTCTGGAAACGTCATAAGGATCAGAAACGAGTAATACCTTAGACGTCTGTGGACGTCCTAGCGACGTCCAAACGACGCGGGGCGAGATAATAATATTCAGAATTATTCCTTTTTTTTTTTGGCATTTCGCTTTTCGCTTGCCGTATGCTAACGCTCTGTGCAAATATTAGCTTGTCATTGACTCCCATGTTAGCGCGGCGGAAAGAATGACTCGTATCTCCTCATCCAGGGCGCTCTCCGTGGTGATGAATGGATCGATATGCTGGCGCTGCATTTCTGCTCCTCATCCGTCTCTCCCGCAAAATATGAACGCTTTTTGGAGTTTATATAAATATATTAAGATGATCGGGGATTATGAGCTCACTTTGTCAAGTCAATTTTTTTAAGAAAGTATTTCCGGTTCATGGCTTTCAGAGTAAAAGCGATCAGACTACTCTGGCACTATAGCAGCCTTTATTTTGATGCACGTTGGCGTACTCAATGTGTTAAAAGATTTAACAAATACTGTACACTTTTTTGAAAGAAATCTTCCTCCTTGGCTCCTTATATAACAATAATACCTGATGATCATGTTTTATGGTGGAAAAGAATCATGGCACTCCATCTTTAACACACACAACCTCCACACTATAGGAACTAATGTCCTCAGGTGGGGCAATACGAAGGCTCAACTATAGCTTTGTGCCATCAGACTGCTGGATGCCTATTGGCTCAGACTGCAGGGTCCTTTCTGCCCTGGACAGAAAGGACACTTTAACACTTGAACTCTCTTAATAGATCTAGACCTCATGAATAAAAACATGGACAGATCATTACGGTGATGAAAGTTAAACTCATCCGGGAAGTCAAACGATTCCATCCGCACTGTCATCCATCACACGGCTCTATGTGCTGTGTGTTTGTGTGTGCATGTGCGTGTGCGTGTGTGTGTGTGTGTGTGAGAGAGAGAGAGCGAGAGAGAGAGCGCTTGTGCATTTATAGAGAACTAGTCCATTTTGATAACCGTCTCCTGAAGAAGTCTGAACATAGTGAAACCTCCTCCCAGTCCCTGCTTGGACGTTTTGGTGAATATAATTTCACCACAAAGTCTCCATTCCTTCTCCTGCATCCTCTTCACCTTCTTCTCATCCACAACTTCTACATTCTATTCCTCGTCTTTCTCTTTCACGTCCTCCATCGCCTGTCCATCCGTATTTGTGGAATGCTGATGTCATCATCAACAGGGAAGCCATGCCATTATTAGACCCCAGGGACGTGCAGAGAGTGTTAGAAAAATTGCGAAAATAGCAGATCTACAAAAAATAAATCGTATCGTGAACCTCATATCGTGATACGAATCGCATCGTGAGTTGAGTGAAGCGTTACATGCCTATACCTGTTCTACAACCACCAGACTTTATAGTTGTTACTGTACAATACTTTAAAACAGTTGTCATGTTGCACACGTGCTTAAAATAGCTCTTGTTTGCGCCGCCCCCCGTTGAAAACAATGTATTTCCAACTCCAGCTTGTCTCAGTTCAGGCTGCATGAACAGAGCTCGAACGCTCTCGCAGTAACTATGTTATTAAATATGTATACACGTGCAGTACATTTATGACCTATTTATTTATTATGCACTCATATTGTATCATGCATGCAGATTAGTCATATTATGCACTTCATGCTCTCCTATCTCTATCTCAATGATGAGCCTGCAGCACAGCTAAGAATGTCACCCACCGTTACTTGTAATGCGATGCGACAATGAAGACGTTTACTTGATTCTTGGGTTATGTAACACCTGTTTTTACGAGAGTACTTAAAACCATCAGAGCACTTAGTGCAGCTTCCATTATCTCAATCCCACCAACTTCCCAGCGAGCAGCAACACTCCCTCAGGCTGTCAGTGATACTTCCCAAGTGGGGGAAAACAGTTGCACCAGAACGTTAACACGCTGACAAGCAGGGACGTGCACACATGGACATCAAAGCCCCTGCCCTTTTACCCGTCTGTAAAACAACTGCCCTCTCCAGACCACGATTGCAGCATTTACTATGGTGGAAATGGGCAACTCACCAGCTCCTTCTTCTTCATACACTCCATGAGGATGATGAAGAGGTGCTGGGCCTGGGTCCGGCTGTACGTGAACGTCTTCTGGATGGTCACCAGAAGCTGGTCCCTCAGGGACTCATTAATGATGCTGAGGAGGGAGAGAGACACAGAGAGAGAGAGAGAGAGAGAGAGAACAAAAAAACATTATTTATATTTTGAGAATTGTTTTTTTTTTTTTTAATCTCTCATTTGACAATGACCTTTTCCCCTCCGCCCTCCCACGGCAGGGGGGAGGGGCAGGGTTGGAGAGGGGGCGGGATTTGTGGACGGTTACGGTCACGGTCCACAGGCCAATCAGAGCACGTGTTTAATCCACTGAATGTTAGGGCATTAACCAAACGTGATTTTTGATAGTCGACTCGACTACCATCAAAATCGATTTATAGTCGATTAGTCGGTGGTAAAATATGATATTATTTCCGTCCAATCAAGCATTAAAACATCGTGTTCTGAAACAGCCAGCGAGTGAAGGATTAACTGCAAAACAGAGCCGAGTGGAATAGTAAGAGAGTGGTGACACACTTTGATCTCACCGCAAAGCGGGGCGCTATGGGCTATAGTTCCAAACATTGGAACTATCCCATTGAGCTAGAATGAGCACTTCCCCATTCCATTGTTACATTGGGAGTCAACGCTAGTGTCGCCACTCTCTTACTAGATTACGCTGAATGCCGCTCTGATTGGCCGAAATTAGCTCAGCTGTTTCAAATCAAAGTTGCAAGTCCACAATGACTCACGGATGGACGCGTTGTGAGCTTGTAGATCTGCTATTTCTTGATGCGCAAGACCTTTCTACGGAGCAGCATAGCATGTTTCGTTGTTCACAATGTTTGTTCAGTTGGAGCGGGGAGGACTGAACGATGCGATGTTTTTCATACAACCCTGAATGTTCAACAACAAGTTACAAGTTGTAACTTGTTGTTAGAGGGGCAGGGGCTGAAATCCCGTTAAGAGGGCAATTTTGGACAAAAATGGCGACAATCTACAAGCTCACAACGCGTTGCGCTGCGACGCGTTGAGAGCTTGTAGATCAGCTATTTATGGGGCGCAACCCAGCACTCTTTAGCTATAGAGATGCGGTGTGTAACGACATGGATTTCAAAACAAAATTGATCAACGCAAAATACTGTGTTCAAGTTCAGGAGAAAAAAAGCCATTCTCCTGAATGCTGCCTTCCAACATGGCATGTTAAGGAGAAGTGGGCATGCATTTTCACCAAAGTAAATGCTGCATCCGTGGTCTGGAGAGGGCAGTTGTTTTACTGAAGCCCCCCTTTGATGTCTATGCGTACACGTCCCTGCTGTGGCGTGTCCTCTTCACGCGCTCCGTCACGACATCGCTGATAATTGTACTGTCACTTTTCACAGCGTGTGATGCGATTATCCTTCTGATGCTGCATACGACACGGGTCGGAATAAATCATCTCTTCTCGTGGAAATGGAGGTCGACTCCAAGCGTGGTTGCTGCTGCATATTATTATTATTATTATTATTATGTGTGCACCAGGATTAAAAAGCACACACGTCTCAACAGCATACTGTAGTACTGTACAGTCGTAAACTTAAAAAATGTTATGGCTGGCTCTGAGGCCATAATGAGAAAGGGAGGACAATCAAAAATAAGAATTTATTTTCCAATACTGAATACGGAAATTAAAGAATTGAAGCAATTAAATCAAAGTTTCCAAGTTAGATTGGCAGGGAAACATGCAGCCCGAAACCTTAGAACCGAAAACAAACAAAAGGGAGCTCTCCTGCAGCCTGTGGAGAAATGCAGATCTGAAGTGCTGTGAGAACACGGGTCTCTTGTAGCCCTTTCCACACGCAAAACGGCCCACAGCCGCGGACAGAAGAAGCTGTGACGTAAATCGTTTCCGAGATTTTAGACAGCTGGTGGATGGAAATTAAGCCCCACCTCCGCGGAAGTGGAGCTTCCTTTCCATCCACCAGCTGTCTAAAAACCCGGAAAAATAAGCTGCGCGCAGCCGAGAACGTGCGCGGCGCTTTAGATAGTGTGGCAGCACCTTAAATAGTGTCTGGAGAGACAATGGTCAGGTGTCTCCCCTTCCACTCATCATCTCTGGCTCCACCCTCCAATCCAGCACTGCATCAGAATGGATGAAGGCACAGCCACACAGAACCCCAGAGTAGACTAAAGGCCCAGGGGCTTCAGAATGGATAAACACAGAACCCCAGAGTAGACTAAAGGCCCAGGGGCTTCAGAATGGATAAACACAGAACCCCAGAGCAGACTAAAGGCCCAGGGGCTTCAGAATGGATAAACACAGAACCCCAGAGTAGACTAAAGGCCCAGGGGGGCCGTCACAAAATCAATGTTTCAGTTTCACAGCTTCGGAATAACATCTTCTGAATAACACTGTCGACACTGTCAAAAACCTCATACCATACCTCAACAAAATCACTATTTTTGGAAAACTTGTGAATTCTGAACCAATTAAAAGCTTGTGACTAAATAATAAGCACTTTGGATACATCGGGACACCAGGTTATGTCCTGAGAAGTTAATTATCTTGGACATATACAACCATATAAAGTTATTCAGAAGAGTTCATGTTCCCCGGGGGTCTGCTAATTTAATCGTGGTCATTTGGCCGTACCCTCCCTCCTCGGAGTACTTGTGTCCGAAGGCCAGGATGTCCGAGGCGCGGCCGCTGCCGTCACACACCACCACGGGGACCGGGGGCGTGTCCCTGAGGTACTCCAGGACGATGGAGATCACGTTGGGACCGCCCTCCACGATCAGCGCCACCACGGGCACCCCCTGACCGATGCCTGGAGAGAGAGAGAGAGAGAGAGAGATAGAGAGAGAGAGAGATTTTTGCTGAGATTTGGCCATGGCCATCTTGTGCTCAAGCAGAGCGCGCAAGTACTGCTACTAATTAATGCATATTACAACTGCTGTTCTGAATCCTTTAGACCCGTTATTGACTGTATACCAACGTTGAAACGTACCTTATTTATGTCACCATCAACAGCCAATAAGGGACCACCATTCTTACCCCGACATACATACATACATGCATACATGCTGTACATACTGTACATACATACATACATACATACATACCCAGCCGATCACCAAAGGTACCTTAGTTGCGTCATCAAGAATGGTGGTCCCTGATTGGCCGGTGGACAACACAGACATACGCAGCTGATTACATTATGCTCTGCTCGAGCAAGTAACAAAACGTACAATTCTTCTGCTTTGTAAGCTATAGTTTTGAAAACAAACCAAAGGTATGGCAAGTCTGATTGGACCCTACAAACCCTCCCGCACGCTCAGATCAGCTAACACATTGAGGAGATAGTTGCACTTTGTCGCTGTCTGGTGAGAGCATCCTATATGTAAAAAGAAAAATCACACGCGTGTGAAGTGAGGGGTGCTCTTATCATTATACATCATCTCATGAACACTTTATGAGATTGGTTAATAGCTGATTTGCTCGTCTACATATGACGTACATTTTCCCTTCATTTGCCACAAATGTACGTTATATTTGAGGCACATGTGACCTAATTTCCTCTTTCATTGAACTGAATTCATACAAAAAAAAACCCAACATGCAGTAGTGAAAAAAGGGTTACAAAAATCGTGGGGTAAAACTGAGTGAGTGGGAGAGTGACAGCGGGACGCGTAGAAATGTCACCTGATTCACACCACCTTCCAATTATTTTGGAGGGAGGGGGAGCTTTTACTTCTTTACAAAAAGAACAGGCAGACAAAGAAAACCCACACCCACCCGCCTACATGCACTGTCTGTGTGGGCGTGCTCGCTTGGTGCGTGCGTGCGTGCGTGCGTGCGTGCAATGCGTGCGTGCAGTGCCGGGTGAAATGAAGATAAGGAGGGCGTTGCAAGTCATTTTAACGTGTGGGAGAGATAAGGAGCATGCGTGGAAATTAATTGTTACAAAGATAAGGAACAACCCGGCAAATAAACAAAACATTATGAAGGCGGACACCTTTTTTATTCAAATCCACTTCTGCCACTTCAGACTGTCGCTCTACGTTTTATCTTTTAAAACATTGTACATGTCATAATTGGAAATAGTACAAAGTTTTACCCGTCTGTAAAACAACTGCCCTCTCCAGACCACAAATGCAGCATTTACTACATGGTGAAAGGAATGCAAAATGTCCCTCCTCTCCTTCTGCCATTGCAAAATAAAACACACACTATTAGAAGTAATTACTAATAATGACCAGGTGGGGTTGGCACACAGCCATCCATCCATCCAACCAACCAGGGGGGGGGGGGGGGGGGGGGGGGGTTGTACTTCACTGCCAACATTGACACGCTCACCTCATCTAACTCTTCATTCTCCTTAATGGTTCTGCACTGTCACACATTGTAATTATCTCTCTCTCTCTCTCTCTCTGGTGCTCAATATTTCATGTCAAGGACCCCAATGTAACTGCAGGACCTCGACCCCTATTTGAAAATAAGTCGTTCCAGGGACTCCCCCAGAAGCAAATATTTTAGTTTAAAAAAAAAGCGTTCGCTCTGAAAGAATATACATAGATTTGAGGCACATTTTCAAGATTTGTCAAAAATAGCAGACCTTCAAGCTCGTAGCGTGGCACTCAGTGCCGTGCTATGAGCTTGTATATCTGCTAATTTTCAATAGCTAAAGCATAACATATAGTGCTTAAAACACCAAAAGGGGTTGGCATACTGAATAGGATAATATCGTATCAGTCCCAAACAACCCGATGGGAGCACCTCTAGTTCTAAGATGACCCAATGTTACTCTCCGTAGAGAAAGCTGGAGTTGGAATTACATTGTTTTCAAATAAGAGCTATTTTAAGCATGTCTGCACCATGACAACTGTTTTAAAGTATTGTACAGTAACAACTAAAGTCTCTTTAATGTTTATGTTGTGCTGCCTATTACTATACAAAACAATCTAAAATAAAAGGGATTTAAGATCATTAAAGCTGGGCTGTTGCCACCTGGGTCCAATGCATTTCTGCCTACTTCCGGTCCAGGACTTGACCCAGTTGGTTGTCACCACGCTCAATAGTAGTCTATGTAGGAGAGCCACCATTGGACTGGCCCCATGAAGTGACCAATAGAAGTCTATATGTAGGAGAGCCGCCATTGGACTGAAGCCCCATGAAGTGACCAATAGAAGTCTATGTAGGAGAACCACCATTGGACTGGCCCCATGAAGTGACCAATAGAAGTCTATGTAGGAGAGCCACCATTGGACTGGCCCCATGAAGTGAACACAGTTTGCGTAACTAACTGTCAATATATCTAAGGCTCTGGTTGGCCTAATAACTCCCCCAGGAGTATTCCACTTCAGGGAATGTCCGTGATTAATCATACTGATTTTGGAGACCCGAACCATGGCTTTTCCTCAGAACCGCAAGCCATAAATAATTCAGTCTTCTTCACACACACACAAATCAATGAGGCTTACTTCCACTTGGCTTCTAATGCCTGTATACAACGGCTCCACTTGGCTTCTAATGCCTGTATACAACGGCTCCACTTGGCTTCTAATGCCTGTATACAACGGCTCTCTACGCAGTTCACTTGAGCGTGACACCGCGGTCACATTAACAACGGGCGACACACACACACACACACACACACACACACACACACACACACACACACACACACACACACACACACACACACACACACACACACACACACACACACACACACCACACTCCCCTGGATGTAAGCTAGAGAAGGGGTGGATCTGACCCCACTTAAGATCTCATCCACAACACCTCACACACTCTCTCTCTCTCACGCCCACACCCGCGCACGCACACTCTCACGCACGCACACACGCACGCACACACACCAACAAACACACCCACTCTCGTGCACACACGCTCTTACACCCACACACACGCACACACTCTCACACACCCACTCTCGCAGATACATACACACACACTCACGCGCAAACACACACACTCATATGCACAGTCGCGCACACAGGCACTCCCCCGACAGCCATGACAAATGAAAAACATGACTGTGTAAAGTGCATAGCGTGTGTAAAACGTCTTGTGAAGAATGCAGTGTGACACTTGCCATGCGCTTGGATTCTTAATTTGAAGCCAACAATAGGGTTTTCCCACAGTGTCTGTGGGAGGGTGTGTGTCACTGTCAAAGACAATGATGGGCAAGAGAGGACAGAGAGTGACTTAGTTAAAAACGTTCGCTGTGAAAGAATATATATTCAATGATTTGCACTCCATTTTCACGATTTTTCAATAGCTATAAAGCATAACATAATGCTAATAACACCAAAAGGGGTTCCCGCCCTCAGTGAAGTTTTGTGTAGTTTAGTGTAGAGCGTATAATATATAGAGTGACTCACTGACACCTCAATACAAACAAGCACTTTAGCTTAAAATATGCTTCAACGTGCGGGGGGTCCTCAGTGTTAAACAGTCTGGGACCCCCGGGGGGGTCCTCAGTGTTAAACAGTCTGGGACCCCCGGGGGGTCCTCAGTGTTAAACAGTCTGGGACCCCCGGGGGGTCCTCAGTGTTAAACAGTCTGGGACCCCCGGGGGGTCCTCAGTGTTAAACAGTCTGGGACCCCCGGGGGGGTCCTCAGTGTTAAACAGTCTGGGACCCCCGGGGGGTCCTCAAACGTTGGCCATATGAGTGTCCCACCCGACAGAGACAATGACCAGATGCAGGTCCCTCTCTCTCTCTCTCACACTCAAACAGCATCAAAAAGTGTCATTTCAATGCTTAGAATGGACACCTGCTGCCCATGAGCCCAACGGCAAGGAGAGAGAGAGAGAGAGAGAGAGAGAGAGAGACAGAGAGAGAGCGAGAGAGAGAGAGAGAGAGAGAGAGAGAGAGAGAGAGAGAGAGAGAGAGAGAGCGAGAGAGAGAGAGAGATGATAAAGCATTTCCATTCTCATTACACTCCACTCCAAACAAAGGAAACCGTCCTCTCTATTTAGCGTGAAGACAACGAGGTGCTCATCGATGCCTGCACATTCATCCAGGCATTCTAGGGCTGTGAATCTTTGGGAACGATTTTCTTTTAAATTCTAAGGCATTTTTCTTTTTCAGATTCAAAATGATTCTCTATTCAAAATGATTCTCGATTCAATACTACAAATTCTACAATACAATACAGCTGTGCTGAACTGAAGAAACTAGTACTGACTACAGTTACTTGAAAATGACTGAAGACATGATAGGTCCTCATTCACAAAGGAGAAATACAGGCCGTGTAGCCCTGGGTACGTCTGCTCCTGTGTACGTTTGTAATATCTTTGCCTCCCTCCCCCTGCACACCACACGAATACAGATTTTGGGGGTCGGGGGGAAATACTGAGGACATGTCCTTGGTGTCCTCAGTGGAAGCTAAGGGCGTGCTGCTGACAACGCATTACCGTAGCAGATTCTAATATACAGCAGTGAATAATTGGCAGGAGGAGAGGCGTGGAAGACTGGAGGACAGAGGACGAGGACGAGGAGGAGATTTAAACACTAACGTCCTCCTTGACCTGCTATAGTGTGCCGTTCGGCCCTGGACAAGTGCTGGCGAAACCCCGTTGTCTCGTTACAGTCGCACTACAGTCAACAACAACGCTATGCGCTGCTCACGCACGTGCGCGCACAAGTGTGTGTGTGTGCGCGCGCGCGCTTGTGTGTGGGTCACCTTCAGCGACCCGCTCGCCTTGATATTTCATTAATCGCATATACAGTATACATAGTGATTAATGTACATAACAGATGAAGGACACTGCACTTACAGGGTAATTGAATTGTAAAGCCATACGAGGCGTCGGCCGGTTAGCCGAGGCGCTGACCTCCACCTGGCACAACAAGCAGAACTTTACAGCCAGGTTTTACTGGACTGTATGTTGTTGCCGATGCATCGCTCTACTCTGCAGATATTGTGCTGTACGGTATGCCCTGTGCTGTCGTACATCCCTCCATTGATAATAATTTGGCCATATGGCATATGGTCACATGCTTGAAAAAGAGGGTGAAAACAGTACATATACTATCTGCTGTTGGTTGCGGTTTATTTTCCTCTATACAGCTTTCGTCCACACAACGTCTCATATTTGCCATTGACAATGAAAGGAGACATTAGGTCAAACTAGAGCGGTGCCCGTTGGGCACTGGCCTACATGGAACGATGCAAGTTGGAAATGCATGAGACTTGGCGAATGTATAGATAGTTTGCCAAATATGACGTAAATTTGTGGCAACACAAACACTAAATGCCATTGACAATGAAGGGAAATGTACGTCATATGTAGACGAGCAAATCGGCTAACCAATCACATTAATTCAGTTCAGATTATGTATGATTATGTATAATGCCTGCCTGCCCTCCTGCCCGTCTGCCCGCCCGCCTACCTACCAGCCTACCTACCTGCCAGCCTACTTACCTACCTGCCATCCTACCTGCCAGCCTACCTACCTGCCAGCCTACCCGTCTACCTGCCATCCTACCTACCTGCCTGCCTACCTACCTACCTGCCTACCTACCTGCCAGCCTACCTGTCTACCTACCTGCCTACCTGCCAGCCTACCTACCTGCCTGCCTACCTACCTACCTGCCTGCCTACCTGCCTACCTACCTACCTACATGCCTGCCTACCTACCTGCCTTTTCCAGTATTGACTATGAGCAGGTGTATGATCAGAACACTGAGTGCAGGATCAGAACACAAACATGCTCAGAGAGTGTCTCTAATTAACACGACGTTGAGTACACCCAGAGCCTCGCTACAGAGGGACTTCTACACGGTAATTGCGTTGGGGTTTAAGGGGCTTTCAGACGAGGACAGGAAACGTACGTGACAGGACTGAATGAATAAACAAGCAGTTGCCGCCAGCTATATGTCATAGTTAAGGCACTGGTTATCAACCTGTGTGTGTGTGTGTGTGTGTGTGTGTGTGTGTGTGTGTGTGTGTGTGTGTGTGTGTGACAAATAGAACTGTCCAGCTGGCCAGAAAATGGGTTGGTTGGTTCCTTTCATATGGCGAAGGAGGGCTGGGGGTCCCAAATGTAGAGTGGATTTATGCAGCAACACGGCTAAGCCACCTACAGTACTATACTACTACACTCAATAATGATGATGGAACCATCAGAGAAATGGCCTGCAGGTCATCACTCCTCCTGGACCTGTGCAGGAGGAAGGTACACCTGGCTGCTGCAGAGTGCAGACCAGAATAACTTCCTTCAGGAGGAAGGTACACCTGGCTGCTGCAGAGTGCAGACCAGAATAACTTCCTTCAGGAGGAAGGTACACCTGGCTGCTGCAGAGTGCAGACCAGAATAACTTCCTTCAGGAGGAAGGTACACCTGGCTGCTGCAGAGTGCAGACCAGAATAACTTCCTTCAGGAGGAAGGTACACCTGGCTGCTGCAGAGTGCAGACCAGAATAACTTCCTTCAGGAGGAAGGTACACCTGGCTGCTGCAGAGTGCAGACCAGAATAACTTCCTTCAGGAGGAAGGTACACCTGGCTGCTGCAGAGTGCAGACCAGAATAACTTCCTTCAGGAGGAAGGTACACCTGGCTGCTGCAGAGTGCAGACCAGAATAACTTCCTTCAGGAGGAAGGTACACCTGGCTGCTGCAGACAAGAATAACTTCCTGGGCTTTAGGAGGAAAGACTCTGGGGAAACTGGACTCACACACCAAGGGCTTCGGGGTCTGGTCTGATTGGCCAGATCTCAACGACCTTTGCCATCGGACAGCTAAAATGGGCAAAAAACTACGAAAATGGGCCCATCTCTGATGGATTAATTACAGACTCCAGCGTGGTAGTGAAGGCTACCCTCACACACCAGGGAGCGGACACTAGACTACAGGAAGAAACGGCAAGAAGGGTTCTGCTTAGCACGAAACAGACTGAAGCCAGAGAACATTGGCGTGGCCTTCGACTGCAGGGAAAGTTGGTCTGTGTTGATTCAGCTGATCACATTCGATGTACAAAAATGCTGCTATTGGGGAGGATGTTTTAAAATTCACCATCAAAGCAAGACTGCAAGTATTACCAACCAAGTACAATCTGTCAATCTGGTATCCCGACACCCACACTCCACTCTGTATAAACCATCATGATTCTGAACAACACCTAGAATCCATTGCACACATAACAAATGGATGTAGTGCATACAAAAATGTGTATATTGCTCGCCACGACCGGATTGTTGACCTAGTGTCTGATACAGTTTGAAAGTATGTGCCATCTAGTGCAGCAATGTATAAACATTCAAGAATGTTACCAGAATGGTTTAGCTGTACATGCGATGTCTTTGCTAACATCCCAAATACACCTGATGTTGTCTTTGTTGACATGACACCAGTCACAAGGAGGTCCTGATTCTGGAAGTGGGCTGTGTCTTTGATTTGTACATGGACCTCCTGGTCCATGTACAAATCAAAGACACAGATAAGATTCCAAGATAAACATTCTTAAGTATCAACCATCAACCATTACCATAAGTAAACATAACCATAAGTATAACAAACCTGGGGTATCGCTGTAGATTTGCCATACTGATATTCGGAAGCCTGGGCCATGTGCATAAAGCCTGTGAATAGCTAAGAATAGCTGGCATGACAAAAAGCAAAGCCAAACAACTTGCCAAATACTTTTCTGTTTCGGCTGTTATAGGCAGTTTGTCTGTGTGGAGGAGGAGGTGCCATGATGTGTATCCCTAAGTGAACATGAACTGTCAACCCCGTTTTATTTGTTTCCTTGTACAATTGATTGTAATTTGTGGATTAAAAAAATCGAAATGTGTGCGTGAGTGCGTGCATGCAAACCAACATCATGGCAGTTTAATATCTGCAATATTTTTTAAATAAAGTGGTACATTTTAGGAAGACATTAAAGCATTGCTGTGTCAAATGATATACTGTACTACCCCACGAGTGTTAATTGGCAAATATTAGAGGCATAACTTGTGAAGACGAGGGAAATTGTGTGTCTTATCTGGGTTTACTTGGTTGAGTTTATCTCTCACATGAGGGATGTTTCTGTATTTACCCTGCAGCTTTCCATTGGTACGGGACCAAATAACTAATACAAGTACCGTACTTAAAGGACCACTTCACCACTTTTCAACCTATCTTCATATAATTGGTCCTCACTAATGTTCATGATAAAATAGCACCATTTTGTTCTACTCAGTCTGTGTCTCATAGGAGGGCTGTGGGCAGCTCAGAAACCTGTCCACCAGTGACATCATCAGTGGGGAAACCAAGCTAATAGAAACTGCAGGCTTCCTATTCCTGAAAAGTTGCAATACGAAAATGGAAGCCATTGTTCTCACGATAATAAAAATCTATAAAATTCTGCCTAACGATGATGTCACTGGTGGACAGGTTTCTGAACTGCCCACAGCCCTCCTATGAGACACAGACAGAAAAAATGTGGTATTTTACCATCAACATTAGTTGAGGATCAATTATACGAAGATAGATATTATATGAAGTACGGTACTTGTATTAGTTATTTGGTCACGTCCCAATGGAAAGCTGCAGGGTAAATACAGAAACATCCCTCATGTGAGAGATAAACTCAAACAAGTAAACCCAGATAAGACACACAATTTCCCTCGTCTTCACAATTTATGCCTCTAATATTTGCCAATTAACACTTGTGGGGTAGTACAGTATATCATTTGACACAGCAATGCTTTAATGTTTTCCTAAAATTTTACCACTTTATTAAAAAAAAAGTGCAGATATTAAACTGCCATGATGTTGGTTTGCACGCACGCACGCATGCAGTAGTTTCAATTTCGATTTCTTTATTTGAATCCACAAATTACAATCAATTTTACAAGGAAACAAATATAACGGGGTTGACACTGACAGTTCATGTTCCCTTAGGGATGCCTTACAAATCCTGACAGTTTTCTGAAAAACCCCATGTTTCTATGTCAGGCGTTCTCAAACATTTTCATGTCAAGGACCCCAAAAAACATCTGCATTTGGCCGCCGACCCCCATCTGAAAATATGTTGTTCCATATGTTGTTGTTCCCCCCCCCCCCCCCCCAGAAACAAAGATTCAAGTTAAAAACGTTCGCTCTGAAAGAATATACATTCAAAGATTTGCGACACATTTTCACAATTTTTCAAAAGCAGCTGATCTACAAGCTCGTAGCGCAGCTTGTAGATCTGCTATTTTTCAATGGCTAAAGTAGAACAGAATGCCTAAGACACCAAAAGGGGTTCCCTCCCGAAATGGATTAATTGTGTCCGCCTCATAATGTTTGTTTATATAACGGGTTGTTCCTTATCTTTGTAACAATTAATTTCCACGCACGCTCCTTATCTCTCCCACACGTTCAAATGACTTGCACGCCGGCCCTCCTTATCTTCATTTCACCCGGCGTGCTCGCACATCTATATTTCATAATGGATTTTACTCGAATATTAAAACAAAACAAAAATGTGCTTGATAACCGGTCATTTTTAGGTTTAATTAGTTAGGTCATTTAAGGTAAAATGTCCGCGGAATATTCACTATCAAGCTGCAAAATCCAGGACTGTTCTCCACGGAATGCTGGGGGGAATCATTTGGCTTTAAATGGGATCACTGTGTCACTGGAGACAAAATCAAAAGGTTGAACTTTTCTATTGAGATGAAATACACAGGCAGGAGGCTTAAAAAAAACAATTACAGTTTCAATGTTCCAGTGCTGATATCAATCTCAGCCTTTTTTCTTTTTGTTCTTTTTTACTGCAGATACAACTCGCCCAGACAACAGGACCAGAGTGTAACAGCTCAATTCACCACTTGACTTCGTCTGCAGTAGAAATTCTAGACTTCGCCGCTAACCAACAGTGGCTCCTGTTGGTTAGCATGCTGCTACAGCGTGGCTCCTGTTGGTTAGCATGCTGCTACAGCTGGTTAGCATGCTGCTACAGTGTGGCTCCTGTTGGTTAGCATGCTGCTACAGCTGGTTAGCATGCTGCTACAGTGTGGCTCCTGTTGGTTAGCATGCTGCTACAGCGTGGCTCCTGTTGGTTAGCATGCTGCTACAGCGTGGCTCCTGGGCGTCCCTTTGCCTGCCCAGCCCCTTTCGTATCAGCCCAGGCATAGGATGACAAAGGGAAGTCCACGGGTCACATGGCTGGACGATGACACACAGGAAGGCATCAGTGTTTTCATCCTCTTGAGGTCAGTGTTTACCACACGTTAACGATGAGTGAGTGTGTGTGTGTGTGTGTGTGTGTGTGTGTGTGTGTGGTGCCAACGGGAGGAGCACAGCAACAAAGATCGCCCTCCCAGTCTGGTTTCCTCCCGAACAATTATTGTTGAGGGGCGCTAGCCCCTCCTATTTCCTATGTTTAGTGTGTCCTACACGTCCCACTGGGAGGAGACCAAGGACCAGATGGAGTGGATTACATTGACTCGCTGGCCTTGGAACGCTTCGGGATCCCCCACTGATGTTGCTATGGAGAGGCAAGTCTAGAGCTCTCTGGTGGAGCCGTTTCCCCCCGCGACCCGACTACGGATAAGCGGTTGAAGATGGATGGTGAAGATGGATGGACGGATGGATGGATAGGTCAACAATACAAATAATGCTAGTTTTGTGGCTTCATTTTTTTTTTAATAGGTGGCCCCCAGACCCCCACCAAATGACCGGAACTACTTAATATTCACCAAAACCAGACCGACAATAGATTAATACCTTTGCAACCACTATATTTTAACGGCAAGTATTTCCTACAACAAAAAGCTGAACTAAACCCTTTAAGGTCAAACTGGGAGAAGATCAAAACAAAGTCTATGTTTACAGTACATGATCCCTGATCCCTCCGTGGGGCGTCGTCACAATGTGTACCACAGCAATCTTTTATCTCAGCAGCTGCTGCTGATCAGCCATCTGTATGAGCGGTCTCGTCTGTATTCATACCCCATCCTTGGCTGACCTGCAAAGCGCGTACCAGTACCATGTATCGTCTCGCACGCGTTATAGATCACGTTGTGTGTGCGCGTACGTGTGCGCGTACGTGTGTGTGTGTGTGTGTGTGTGTGTGTGCGTGCGTGTATGTTGTGCGAGACATATCACTGTTTGCCGCACCGGCCACTGATTGTCTCTGCACAGGAGAGAGCAGGGATTAGCAGTCAGGTTCAGATAAGCTGTGAGTTCCACATAAAGGGAGTTCTGACTGAGATGAGAAATAAAGAGAAAGAGAGCTTGTTGAAGGCCCGAGGAGGGATTACACATGGAGAGCAGGGATAATATGGGGCTCGTGGTCAGGGCTGTGATCACATGGAGAGCAGGGATAATATGGGGCTCATGGTCAGGGCTGTGATAACATGCAGCCCTGGTTGAACTGCTATATTGCTACTATATACCGTTCATGGCTGGAAATAACTAACCCATTCTGAGCGGGAACCCGTTTTGGTGTTTTAATCATTGTTATACTTCAGCTATTGAAAAATAGCAGATCTACGAGCTTGTATAGATCTGCTATTTTTGAAAAATCTTGAAAATGTGGCGGAAAATCTTTGAATGTATAAATTGTATATTCTTTCAGAGCCAACGTTTAACTCTTTGCATCCGAGGGGTTCCTGCATGGAACAACATATTTTCAGATGGGGGTCGGCGGCCAATTACATTTTTGGGGTCCTTGACATGAAAAAGATATATAGAAACATAGGTATTTCAGAAAACTGTCAGAAGACATTTGTAGAATCGTCCTCAGGTCTAAATGGGCTAAGTGCATTTACTCAAGTAACACTGCGTGAAAAGAGGAGTTAACGGGCTATACAGTGCCATATGGGCACTGTATTTTGCCCATAAACCTCAAGTTTAGCGGGCATATACAGTTAAGTCGAACCCGCGGCACACTGCCAGACTGGATCACCAGCCAAGGTGCCTGGACCGCTGAGCCACGGCCCAGGCCAGA
>NC_137867.1:43687617-43752617 GCF_963924005.1 Protomyctophum bolini | reverse complement strand
ACTTCTAAAGGTGATCTAAGAGTCTAAGTCTATGTTCGTGATGTCCAGAAAATCATCTGTTACCATTGTGAAGTCATACAACCTTTCCTAATTAGCATAATTAGCATAAATTATGCAAAAATGACGTTAAAATCAGGAAATTGCTGCATTTTTCACATTTAGCTGACTTAGATAGATGATCTCTTATTGACTACTTGAGTATTTGTAATGTCAGAAATCCCTATCCTCATGCCATAAGTAAATCATGCAACCTTTTGTCATTAGTATAATCGGCATAGATGATTTATTAATTAGTCTGGAAGTAGGAAATTACCCGTTTTGCTCTTAATAGATTGATAAAAGTTCTAACAGTTCTAACAGTCTGTTTCTGTTTGTATATCCATGAATTAAACTCTTGCAATTAAGTCATGCAACTGTGCATATCAAGCTAATCAGAGTTATTGAAAACACCTGAATGGTGCTGCTTGGACACATCATCAGTGACTAACCAAGGATAAGGTGCTCATGACAAGCAGAAGTATGCCCGGTTGGTTCCAGTCTACCTTGCAGAAATGAAGGCCCTGCAGACCACAGATCCAGAGATCTACCAAGAATTTATGGATGGTAATTTCACTGTCAATAAGATACCATTCTGTGCCATTGGGGTGGATCATGCACTTGAGCACATCAATCGCATCATGAAGGTCACTGGAGGCCTTGTGGGCATTACTCAGAATGCCAGTGCTATAGGTTCTTCCTGACAGCACCAGAGCTGAGTAGACTTGCTGAAGAAGCGCACCAGATGGCAGGCACACAAACATCTACACGAAAGGAGCACCATGACTTGTCCATGGCTGTCTGGACAAGGCAGGAAAAGTATGTCCTTCGATTGAAGCATGTGATCAAGTCATCTTTGAATCCTCTAACATATGATGGCAAAGACCTACCCAATATCATCACAAAAGTGGTGATGCCACCCCACATGGAGAAAGATGTATGCAGCCAAGACGAAATTGGCCAGCAGAAATATGTTGCTTTTGTGAAAGAGCGCATTAACAAAAATGAAGTCAGTGTCTGGGCCAGAATGAAAAAGGTTCAACTGAAGATGTGGAAGAGTGCAGGAAAAGTAGTGAAGCACAAGCTCGCTGACCAGGTGGTGGAATTGAAGGATGACAGGTCACTGTTTGCTCGAATGCTGATTGTTGCTCGATCACGGTCAGAGATCAACCTCAAAGAAGCCATTGGCCAGCACGAGTTCACTGCCAAACCACGTGCCCTCTTTACAGTGACTGGTGACATTCGGCCCTGCACAGACAAAAGCAAGCTCATGACCATTCTCGAGGAGCTGCAGAATGAGAAGAGGACTGATGACGTTGGTGTTGATGATGGTGTTGAACCACAGAGTGCTGCCACTGACAGTTGTCCCGTGCCAGCTAAGAGTGTAACTGTCATAGATGGAATGGCATTGGTACAGGCAATGGGAAAGCCACCATGGATCAAGACGTGTTCCCAGTGGGCTGACCACTTCATAGCCAAACTGGACACTAAGACCAAAGATCATAGTGAGATCCATGTAGTATTTGACCACTATGACATTGCATCTTCACTGAAGTAGGCCACACGTAAGCGACGCCAGGGTGGAAAACCCCCTACCACTTATCATGTGGAAGACAACACACCGATAGGGAAGGTATCAGAAAAACAGTTCTTGTCAGGTATCAGCACCAAAGATGAGCTGACTGTCTATCTTGCTAAGAAAGCCCTCCAACACTTCCAGGGGAGACCCAACATTTTTATAATCACGTCAAGGCAGGAAGTCAACTCAAACTCTATTGATGTAAAACATCTCCACAGCTCACAGGAAGAGGCTGACACAAGGATAATCCTGCACAGCCTGGATGCTGTCCAAAGAGGGGCAACACAGCTCTACATTGAGTCCCCTGACACTGATGTCTTTGTTCTTGCAATCCGACGGTACCATCAGCTGTGCAAGGACACCTATTTCATCACTGGAGTGGGGAACAAAAAACGTGTCATCTCACTGGAGCCAGTAGTGCAGGCACTGGGTAAAACGATGACTTCAGCCTTACCAGGGTTCCATGCCTTCTCTGGAGCTGACCAGACAGGCCATTTTGCTGGAAAGGGAAAGTTAACCTGTTGGCAAGCCCTGAAAAGGTGTCCTGTGGAGGTGGTATCTGCATTTGCCACTTTAGGAGCTACACAAAAGCTCAGTTCTGACACAGAAAAAAAGATTGAAGCATTTGTTTGCCAGCTGTACGAGCCCGGTACAAATCTTGTGGATGTTGGTGAGCTCAGGTGGAGGTTATTCACCAAGAAACAATTAGAAGCCGAGAAGCTGCCACCTACACAAGGAGCATTACATCAAGCCATTGCCCGTGCACATTATCAGGCAATGGTATGGGATCAAGACCACGTACCTAACCCACAGATGCCACCAGCAACTCAATATGGATGGGAGGCTGAGGGAGATCAACTGGTGCCAGTCACAACACGGGATCCCCCAGCCCCAGGCACCATTACCCAACTGGTCAAATGCGGCTGCAAGAAATCACAGTGCATGTCACATTGTTCTTGTCGATCCCAACATTTGAACTGCTCTGAGATGTGCATGTGTGGGGCAGATGAAGAGGTGTGTGGTAATGTAAGTAAGGCACATCTGTTGGGGATTGACGATGACGAAGATGGAGACCCTTCAATTTAAATGCAGTTTCAAAACTTTTAGAATGTTATTTATTTATTAGAATAAACAATGTGATAATTCTGTGACCATAAAGCATTTTGCATTCAGCATTCATAAAGCATTCTGTTACCAAAATGCATTTTCAAAACTCTCTGTAAATATTAGAATAAACAATGTGATAATTCTGTGACCATTTCTTATATTGTGATTTATTTTATATGAGGGATATATATAATATGCAAATTAATAAGGAAAGGTTGCATATCCTAGTTATGGAAAGAGAATACTTTTCTAGACATGCAAACATACTTACACTGTCTGTAAGATCATGTTCATTAATTAACTTAAAGCAAAGAAATATAGCTATTTCTGGTTTCGATTATTACATGATTATTACATAGACAAAAGGTTGCATGATTTATTTATAGGCTGATAATAATTCCTGTACTTGTAAACATACACTTAGTCTGTGAGAAGCTTTAAAAGTTCATTAAAAGTAAAAAAAAATGCAGCAATTTGCTGATTTTCACCTGTTTTTTGCATATGTATGCTAATTATGCTAATTAGGAAAGGTTGTATGACTTCACAATGGTAACAGATGGATTTCTGGACATCAAAACATGGACTTAGACTCTTAGATCACCTTTAGAAGTTACCTAGAAGCAAGGTTATTGCCATTTTCAGTTTTTGGCAATTATATCGCTAATTATGCTAATTAAACATGCTAAACCCGACATAAAAAATTGGAGACATGTTTTTTTGGCATTCTGGTAACCTCAAGAATTAAGATATACATGTCTCCAAAAATTAACATTCCGAAATCACGGAAACTGATAGGCTCCCCTACTACTAGGGCTTTGGTTCCCAAACTTTGTCATGTCAAGCAGAGCCATCTAATAGAAGAGTTAGGATATTGAGGGGGCAGAAACAGAGCGTGCAAGTGCTGTTCATGCAGTTCAGGCACAAATAAGAGCTATTTTAAGCATGTGTGCAACATGACAACATGTTATACATTAACAACTAAAGTCTCTTTAATGTTTATGTTGTACTATGTAGGAGAGCCGCCATTGGACTGAAGCCCCATGAAGTGAACACAGCCCACGGACCCCCGATTGGAAAAGATATGCCAAAGCAGGAACCCCCATCAGAGAAGATGTCTAGCAGTGATTCTCAGCCCGTTTCATTTCAAGGACCCCCAGTTCGACATGCATTAGTCTATGGACCCCCATTTAATGGCATTTCTATCTCTGGAACCCCCATTCATAATACAAAGTAACATTAATTTAACTCTGAGAGTGTACAAATGGAACCAAATGGCCCTGTCCAACTCTGAGAGTTCATGGGTCTGGACTGTTACTCTCAGAGTTACAGACCCATAAGGGTCCATTTGGTTACTTTCCACCACTGACTAATTACCATGGCTTTGTTGGAGTGCCCTCCGCCCTGGAACTCGATGGTGCCGAAGGCGTCGGTGGGGCTGAGCTGCGTGTGTTTGCACACGGACCACTTCTCCACCTCCACCTTGTTCTGCAGCCTCTCTGCCTTGTCGTTCTGGCTGGACGGGTGGGCCATGCCCGGGGGCGGGGGCAGGCCCACATGCTGGCCTATCAGGCGGCCGCAGCAGCACCTGGAGAGAGGAGACGCACACACATACACACACACACACACAGTCAGCAGGATGAACGAATGGACAGGGGGGTCAGTCAGTCCGTCGCAAACGGCTTGACAAGAGAGAGAGAGAGCGTGCGCACGAGCGTGCGTGACGATTATTGTATGTAAAATTAAAGACACAGGCCTATTGGAACAAAGTACTGTACAAACTGTACAAACTGACTGTGACTTTGTTTAGATCATATTGTTCCACTTTTCTGCTTTGGCAACGTAAACACGTAAATGTTTGTTTTCTCATGCGAAAAAACCTCCTCTGGATTGATATAAGTCAATATAAAGACACAATGTGATTGGCCACCATGGCCAGTGGCAGCGCACCTTCTGCACTTCCGGCGCACTTCCGCCGTCGCGTCATGATACGTAGGTCAGAATGAACTGGCCAATGAGGCATCTAGGTTTTTGAGGGGGAAAATCTCACTAATCTTGCTGTTGTGTTTTCACATTGCTGTGCTGCACCTGGCAGATATAGAAGTATTTTGTTATTAGTCACGTTATAAAATCAATAAAGAATAACATTCTGGGTGTCTCTGATGTCGTGGTGCAGTTGGCAGGACGTCAACCAGAGCAGCCAGGACTCATTCACTCGGGCACACTGTCTGTCCAAAATGTAAACGCTCTTTTTGGATTTGCATAATTAGCTGGTATCGTCCTAATTCTGCCTTGCAAACATTAGAGGGGATTTGCACAACTCTGCATGCAGAGCTTGGTGTTCGTCCCGTTTTGTCATAAAAATGCTTTAGTTGGTTAAAGGCGCAGTGAAATGAAAAATAAGTTTTTCACACTTTTAGACCATATCCGTGGTCATCATATGGGCATACCTAACAATGGATGCCAAAACAATGGGAAAATTCTCATTTCTGTGTGTTTTTATATCAAAGGTCCATAAAAACGATTGTATTATTTATTTATTAAAACGAAAACGTGCTGCGTGATGACGTGTAGAGGTACACATCGATAAAAGCCAATAAAAATGAAGCTCACATGTTTAATTCCCCATGTCTGCGCATCCATGCAACACAGCTGCTTCTGATTACAGATTTCTCCGTTTTTATTTCCATTCAAGATAACATTCAGACAGTGTATTACTCGGTTTCAACTTAATCATCACGCTAAAATATGTTTCTGAAAACATTATAGGGTAGAAATAAGCCACATAACAGTAAACTGGTTGTGCTGGGCGACCGTCTGATTTATAAACAAACAACACCACGCTGTTGCGCATAGCATTAGCCACCGTCCCTAGCTACCGTCCCATCGCCTGAAGGGATGCGACACTCTGATTGGTTCAGAAACTTCAGAACGGTGTTTCATGTGGAAACACCATTTTCAAGTTGTTCACCATTTCCGTTTCACTGCGCCTTTAAGTGGACTCCAGACAACAACCATTATGGAAATAAGTTATATTGTATTTGTTGCGTGGAAACTGTCCAAAACGGCTTTTCAGGCAATCACAATATCAAAAGTAGCAGATCGAAAAGCACAGTACGAGCTTGTAGATCTGCTATTTTTGAAAAATCTTTCAATATATATATTCTTTCAAAGTGAGCATTTTTAACTCAAATCTTTGCTACTGGGACATATTTTCAGATGGGGGTCGGTGGCCAATTACATATCATTTTTGGGGTCCTTGACATGAAATATTGAGCACCACTGATACATAAACATATTTCAGAAAACTGTCAGGCCTAAATAAGTTAAGCTGTATCCTATCGTATAACCGCCCCAGCGGCTTTGGGCAAAAGAGGACAAAAGCACCCATACTGTATTGTTGGCTATAGAGTTTATTGATTTTAAGATGTCAGGCTTTTCTTCCAAAATAAAATGTCCAATAGTTTGTATCCTACAGCAGAAGTAACAATTAAATTGGAGGCTGGTAAAAATAAAAAAAGCCAATTTGGCCTTTGCTCGGGACATTATGTTTTAGTGATTGATGATACAAATACAAAAAAAGAGGATTTTCACAAGGCTGCATTTGGCACAGAACCCACGGCAGTAATTGAGGTGAAATTTGTTGTTTGTGGAGCAGCGTTATCAGTTCTCGCGGTTCCAAATGGTCTGTGATTTCATATAATTTCAAGAGATTTTACTTCACAGTACAAGTACTGTGAATAATTCTACTCCAAAACCAATACAAACTAACACCATAAATCAACGGGTGCTGGCTTTAGTTCCGACACCATCACTGTTCAGACAGCCATTAGGCCGACAACCTACACCTCGAACCCTATTGGTCAGACAGTCATTAGACCGACAACCTACACCTCGAACCCTATTGGTCAGACAGTCATTAGACCGACAACCTACCTCAAACCCTATTGGTCAGACAGCCATTAGACCGCCAACCTACACCTCGAACCCTATTGGTCAGACAGTCATTAGACCGCCAACCTACACCTCGAACCCTATTGGTCAGACAGTCATTAGACCGACAACCTACACCTCGAACCCTATTGGTCAGACAGTCATTAGACCGACAACCTACCTCAAACCCTATTGGTCCGGCAGTCATTAGACCGTCAACCTACGCCTCGAACCCTATTGGTCCGACAGTCATTAGACCGTCAACCTACACCTCGAACCCTATTAGTCCGGCAGTCATTAGACCGTCAACCTACGCCTCGAACCCTATTGGTCCGGCAGTCATTAGACCGTCAACCTACGCCTCGAACCCTATTGGTCAGACAGTCATTAGACCGACAACCTACACCTCGAACCCTATTGGTCCGGCAGTCATTAGACTGACAACCTACACCTCGAACCCTATTGGTCAGACAGTCATTAGACCGACAACCTACACCTCGAACCCTATTGGTCCGGCAGTCATTAGACCGACAACCTAACTTAAACCCTATTGGTCAGACAGTCATTAGACTAACCCAACCGTAACCACAAGCACGGGAGCAGCGCATGTTCGAGCTATTCCGACCGACGTTCCCGCTTGTCGGACTAATGCTCTGTCGGAATTACCATCGGATCCCGAATAAATAGTACTTCCCTTTCCTGAGCAACATTAGACACTTTGTCCTGAGCAACATTAGACACTTTGTCCTGAGCAACATTAGACACTTTGTCCTGAGCAACATTAGACACTTTGTCCTGAGCAACATTAGACACTTTGTCCTGAGCAACATTAGACACTTTGTCCTGAGCAACATTAGACACTTTGTCCTGAGCAACATTAGACACTTTGTCCTGAGCAACATTAGACACTTTGTCCTGAGCAACATTAGACACTTTGTCCTGAGCAACATTAGACACTTTGTCCTGAGCAACATTAGACACTTTGTCCTGAGCAACATTAGACACTTTGTCCTGAGCAACATTAGACACTTTGTCCTGAGCAACATTAGACACTTTGTCCTGAGCAACATTAGACACTTTGTCCTGAGCAACATTAGACACTTTGTCCTGAGCAACATTAGACACTTTGTCCTGAGCAACATTAGACACTTTGTCCTGAGCAACATTAGACACTTTGTCCTGAGCAACATTAGACACTTTGTCCTGAGCAACATTAGACACTTTGTCCTGAGCAACATTAGACACTTTGTCCTGAGCAACATTAGACACTTTGTCCTGAGCAACATTAGACACTTTGTCCTGAGCAACATTAGACACTTTGTCCTGAGCAACATTAGACACTTTGTCCTGAGCAACATTAGACACTTTGTCCTGGGCAACATTAGACACTTTGTCCTGGGCAGTGTTGTTTACGTCTAAAACTAAGACATTAGACACTTTGTCCTGGGCATGTTGTTTACGTCTACAACTAAGACATTAGACACTTTGTCCTGGGCAGTGTTGTTTACGTCTAAAACTAAGACCCTTTCCTGAGCAACATTAGACACTTTGTCCTGGGCAGTGTTGTTTACGTCTAAAACTAAGACATTAGACACTTTGTCCTGGGCATGTTGTTTACGTCTACAACTAAGACATTAGACACTTTGTCCTGGGCAGTGTTGTTTACGTCTAAAACTAAGACCCTTTCCTGAGCAACATTAGACACTTTGTCCTGGGCAGTGTTGTTTACGTCTAAAACTAAGACCCTTTCCTGAGCAACATTAGACACTTTGTCCTGGGCAGTGTTGTTTACGTCTAAAACTAAGACCCTTTCCTGAGCAACATTAGACACTTTGTCCTGGGCATGTTGTTTATGTCTACAACTAAGACCCTTTCCTGAGCAACATTAGACACTTTGTCCTGGGCATGTTGTTTATGTCTACAACTAAGACCCTTTCCTGAGCAACATTAGACACTTTGTCCTGGGCATGTTGTTTATGTCTACAACTAAGACCCTTTCCTGAGCAACATTAGACACTTTGTCCTGGGCATGTTGTTTATGTCTACAACTAAGACCCTTTCCTGAGCAACATTAGACACTTTGTCCTGGGCAGTGTTGTTTACGTCTAAAACTAAGACGAAAAATGCTCGTTGACTACCTTTTTCCACTGACGAAAACTAAGACTAAATATACTGGAAGGGGTCTCCTTCCAGACGCCGGGATGTCATCTCTACCCCCCTGCTCTCTGCTGCACCTGGCCTTCCAGACGCTGGGATGTCATCTCTACCCCCTGCTCTGCTGCTATTCATCCGAAGAACCGTGCATTCTTCCAACGGAAGAATAGGCGCTGAAGCCAAAATGTTGACATCTGTGGTTCTCACCGCGGAAACTGAACTGGTATTAACGCCACTGCACAAAAGTTTCGCCCCAATTACTGCAGTGGGATCTGTGCCAACTGCAACCACATTATCACCCTCGTCCTCAGCACCCCGGTTGACAAAAGAGACAAAAGCAAATGATTAATGAACAAGATCCAATTTAATTTGGCACGATGTACAATCTCCTGTACAAACTATTGGAAGGTCGTGTTGGAAGAAAAACCCGACATCTTAAAATTGATGAACTCACTGTTAAGATTGGCCAAAAACACAGTCTTCTTTTGCCGAGGGAGGTTAAACTAGGATACAGCTTAAAACATGTTCAACATAAAACAGTCGGCAGCGAGTATATTATTTGAGATAATCACAATTATTTTACATCATAAGAATAGGAGAAATGTCAGATCTACGGTGTTGGTAGTGAAAATAATCATGGTTTCTAGCCTTAGATTATTAGGACAATTACCAAGTGGACTAAGAAAAGGGAGGAGCCAAACCCGAGTACAGAGAGAGAGAGAGAGAGAGAGAGAGAGAGAGAGAACCCTCACAAAAAACATTGTGAGACCAGTAATCCTGGTCTCTAAACTTCCTCCCCCTGGCCAGCTGCAGGTCTGACGGCCATATATGGAGCGTGTCGCAAGGCGTGATGTCATGAGGCGTGACGGACTGACAGCACACATAATGATCGTGAGAGATGGAGCGATGGACAGGTTCTGCAGGTTTTCATAGTAATCTGCAACCTACGGTCAGTTATTCTGAAATATGAGCTCTCTCCCTCTCCCTCTCTCTCTCTCTCTTTCTCTCTCTCTCCCTCCCTCCCCCCCTCTCTCTCTCGTCAACAGAAACACATAACGAGAAGAGCAGATTAAATCCTGGAGAAAGTCCCATTGTCTCTGTGTCTCCCTGCAGCTATACCAGATACCTCCTTCCAGTTATACTAATTATGTGTATCCACACGAACAGCATTTCCTGTGGCGTGTGTGTGTGTGTGTGTGTGTGTGTGTGTGTGTGTGTGTGTGTGTGTGTGTGTGTGTGTGTGTGTGTGCTTGTGCGAGCGTGGCGTGTGCACGTTCCCATGTGCACACCTGTACAGATCACACAGTCTGCACAGCTTTAAGCTGCTCATATGAGTGATGTTACCTCAAGCAAGTCGTAATGTGTGACTATTTACAAAAACAAAGAATGCATTATATAAAACACATGTCTGTTTCAATGACATCTTACGATCCAACATCAACTCCTTGGACGCCAAATCCCATAGGGGGCGGTATAGGTGAATAGTGCCAGTGAAATGTTGCGACATGAGCAGAGAAGAAGAGCTCTAGCTGTCAGTGATGTTACCATAGAGTATATATGAATAGAGACGGCACCCAGAGGAAACCCTGAGGCGAAATGGACATAGTGGCCGAATTTGGTATTGCAGCTCGAGCCAGCGCTGGTCCGTTGGACTATCATTGCGCACGTTCATGTGATTGGGGCCATGACACGTGAATGAATGTTTCATACGTGAACGCGCACAAACGGCACAATGATAGTCAACGGCAGCACGTTCATGTGTTTGGGGCAAATCCATCCCAGAATGCACTCTGTTCCTACCAGGAAGGAGGAGTGAAATCGACCTCATGCGCTTTTGAGCAACTTAATGCAAGTGGATGGGAGGAGAACTCGGGTGTCTTCTCTATTCATATATACTCTAAGGATGTTACCAATGTATTAAATGGCGAGTTTGTACTTCTGCCCTCTGGGAGAAGATACAAAGAACCAAAGTGGAAGTACATCAGATTTAAAAAAAAATGTGTACACCAGCATCAACTAAGATGTTGAACAACAAGGCTCTGAAACAGCAGTGACTGTGAGAGGTTATAGATTATCCACATCATGTGTGCAATTGTATAATGTTGTGTCTCCCTCTGTAATGTATTTTTGTTTGTAATTGATGTTTTATGTTTTTATGTGCGGTGAAAGCAACATTTATTCAAAGATTTGCGCTATATTTTCAAGATGTTTTTTTCCCCAAAAAATAGCAGATCTACAGGTTCGCTACGAACTAACAGCTAAAGTTTAAAATAATGGTTAACCCATTCTGACCGGGAACCCATTTTGGTGTTAGCATCATGTTATGCTTTAGCTATTGAAAAATAGCAGATCTACAAGCTCATAGCGCGCCACCGAGTGGCGCGCTACGAGCTTGTAGGTCTGCTATTTTTGAAAAATCGAAGAGCGACTGACATTTTTAGAATCTGATCTCAGGTCAGAATGGGTTAATCAGACCAGTGTGTGTCCAGTGGAAACCTCGTATGAATCTGATCTCAGGTCAGAATGGGTTAAAGTGGTTGTGACACAAATGTGTCCTCAGGTCTAAATGGGACAATGACTTCTCCTACAGTGCTCAGCTCGCAGGCGCTGCCTTCACAGGTGATCAATTATACGGTGTGTGTGTGTGTGTGTGTGTGTGGAGCGCATGGCTCTGCAGCGGTATTGACAAGCTGCCTCGCCGCCTCGGCACGATGACTGCATTCCGCTCTGCTCATTTTCAGTTATCGTACAGTTATGGTAAAAAGGTAAACTGTAAATGGTGCATTATATTTATATAGCACTTTTATCCAGAGCGCTTTACAGATATCGTGCATTACACTCACCCAATCACACACCGATGCTGGAGGAAACCATGCAAGGCACCATCATTTTGTCTATATATATTTTTTTTTAAACGTCTATATATAAACAAATCTATATAGACATTAAAAAAAATCTAAATTTCTAGACCATTTTTAGACGGACGTCTAGTTACTAGACTCTAGTAGACGACTATTGCTCAGTGTGCACATCGGGAGCAATTAGGCTTTCAGAGTCTTGCTCAAGGACACTTCGACACACAGTCGCGTCAAGAAAACACCTAGACCTTGGGCGTCTCTTCCAGATTGTTAAACAGCTGGTGATGCATTTTCAGTGTCGAAGTGCCCCTACCGATTAATCTCCACAGGTAGGCGGGACATGTGAAGGTTGAAATGGAACCGCGGCTTCCGATTGGTCTGTGGTGCGGGTTGAGGAAAAACACCAGTTTGATGTTGTATCAATGCGCACTAGCTGCGCAGCTACTGCTGTTGTCCTGCGATGTCACCTTATCATTCACTAAACTCACCCCACACAGCTACTGCTGTTGTCCTGCGATGTCCCCTTATCATTCACTAAACTCACCCCACACAGCTACTGCTGTTGTCCTGCAACGTCCCCTTATCGTTCACTAAACTCACCCCACACAGCTACTGCTGTTGTCCTGCGATGTCCCCTTATCATTCACTTAACTCACCCCACACAGCTACTACTGTTGTCCTGCAACGTCCCCTTATCGTTCACTAAACTCACCCCACACAGCTACTGCTGTTGTCCTGCGATGTCCCCTTATCATTCACTTAACTCACCCCACACAGCTACTACTGTTGTCCTGCAACGTCCCCTTATCATTCACTAAACTCACCCCACACAGCTACTGCTGTTGTCCTGCGATGTCCCCTTATCATTCACTTAACTCACCCCACACAGCTACTGCTGTTGTCCTGCCATGTCCCCTTATCATTCACTAAACTCACCCCACACAGCTACTGCTGTTGTCCTGCAACGTCCCCTTATCATTCACTAAACTCACCCCACACAGCTACTGCTGTTGTCCTGCAACGTCCTGTTATCATTCACTAAACTCACCCCACACAGCTACTGCTGTTGTCCTGCCATGTCCCCTTATCATTCACTAAACTCACCCCACACAGCTACTGCTGTTGTCCTGCAACGTCCCCTTATCATTCACTAAACTCACCCCACACAGCTACTGCTGTTGTCCTGCAACGTCCCCTTATCGTTCACTAAACTCACCCCACACAGCTACTGCTGTTGTCCTGCCATGTCCCCTTATCGTTCACTAAACTCACCCCACACAGCTACTGCTGTTGTCCTGCAACGTCCCCTTATCATTCACTAAACTCACCCCACACAGCTACTGCTGTTGTCCTGAGACGTCCCCTTATCATTCACTAAACTCACCCCACACAGCTACTGCTGTTGTCCTGCCATGTCCCCTTATCATTCACTAAACTCACCCCACACAGCTACTGCTGTTGTCCTGCAACGTCCCCTTATCATTCACTAAACTCACCCCACACAGCTACTGCTGTTGTCCTGCAACGTCCTGTTATCATTCACTAAACTCACCCCACACAGCTACTGCTGTTGTCCTGCAACGTCCCCTTATCGTTCACTAAACTCACCCCACACAGCTACTGCTGTTGTCCTGCCATGTCCCCTTATCATTCACTAAACTCACCCCACACAGCTACTGCTGTTGTCCTGCCATGTCCCCTTATCATTCACTAAACTCACCCCACACAGCTACTGCTGTTGTCCTGCAACGTCCCCTTATCGTTCACTAAACTCACCCCACACAGCTACTGCTGTTGTCCTGCCATGTCCCCTTATCATTCACTAAACTCACCCCACACAGCTACTGCTGTTGTCCTGCAACGTCCCCTTATCGTTCACTAAACTCACCCCACACAGCTACTGCTGTTGTCCTGCAACGTCCCCTTATCATTCACTAAACTCACCCCACACAGCTACTGCTGTTGTCCTGCAACGTCCCCTTATCGTTCACTAAACTCACCCCACACAGCTACTGCTGTTGTCCTGCCATGTCCCCTTATCATTCACTAAACTCACCCCACACAGCTACTGCTGTTGTCCTGCGATGTCCCCTTATCATTCACTAAACTCACCCCACACAGCTACTGCTGTTGTCCTGCCATGTCCCCTTATCATTCACTAAACTCACCCCACACAGCTACTGCTGTTGTCCTGCAACGTCCCCTTATCATTCACTAAACTCACCCCACACAGCTACTGCTGTTGTCCTGCAACGTCCCCTTATCGTTCACTAAACTCACCCCACACAGCTACTGCTGTTGTCCTGCCATGTCCCCTTATCGTTCACTAAACTCACCCCACACAGCTACTACTGTTGTCCTGTGACGTCCCCTTATCATTCACTAAACTCACCCCACACAGCTACTGCTGTTGTCCTGCCATGTCCCCTTATCATTCACTAAACTCACCCCACACAGCTACTGCTGTTGTCCTGCAACGTCCCCTTATCGTTCACTAAACTCACCCCACACAGCTACTGCTGTTGTCCTGCAACGTCCCCTTATCATTCACTAAACTCACCCCACACAGCTAATGCTGTTGTCCTGCAACGTCCCCTTATCATTCACTAAACTCACCCCACACAGCTACTGCTGTTGTCCTGCAACGTCCCCTTATCATTCACTAAACTCACCCCACACAGCTACTGCTGTTGTCCTGCCATGTCCCCTTATCATTCACTAAACTCACCCCACACAGCTACTGCTGTTGTCCTGCGATGTCCCCTTATCATTCACTAAACTCACCCCACACAGCTACTGCTGTTGTCCTGCAACGTCCGCTTTATCATTCACTAAACTCACCCCACACAGCTACTGCTGTTGTCCTGCAACGTCCCCTTATCATTCACTAAACTCACCCCACACAGCTGCACAACGTCCCCTTATCATTCACTAAACTCACCCCACACAGCTGCACAACGTCCCCTTATCGTTCACTAAACTCACCCCACACAGCTACTGCTGTTGTCCTGCCATGTCCCCTTATCATTCACTAAACTCACCCCACACAGCTACTGCTGTTGTCCTGCAACGTCCCCTTATCATTCACTAAACTCACCCCACACAGCTACTGCTGTTGTCCTGCAACGTCCCCTTATCATTCACTAAACTCACCCCACACAGCTGCACAACGTCCCCTTATCATTCACTAAACTCACCCCACACAGCTGCACAACGTCCCCTTATCATTCACTAAACTCACCCCACACAGCTGCACAACGTCCCCTTATCATTCACTAAACTCACCCCACACAGCTGCACAACGTCCCCTTATCATTCACTAAACTCACCCCACACAGCTGCACAACGTCCGCTTTATCATTCACTAAACTCACCCCACACAGCCGGAATGTTTTGTACTACTGAATCTGACAGTGGACTACTGAATCGTTACCGTAGGATTTGACTCAAGTTTCGAACGGCGCTATTTTCTTCAACAGTGAGTAGCATGGACAGAGTGGCACTGGCTGATGACGTATCAGCAACAACGTGGCTACGTAACAGGTGATGTTATGAAATGCGAGTCAAGCAGCCTCTGGCCAGACTGAGTAGCGCAGTGACATTTTCAGAACCGCGGAACACAGTGAATCATGCTGGAACCCAGGCTAGCAGGTTGGTGCCTTGCATGGTTTCCTCCACCAAGATCGGTGTGTGAATGGGTGAATGTAATGCACAATATATGCGAAGTAGGGTGACCAGATGTCCCAGATTTGTGCGGGATTGTCCCACATTTCAATGACTTTTCATGTGTCCCACAACTTGAGACGTTCCGCATTCTGATTGACAGGCTCCAGTTGTCAAATGTGCGCCAACTGCGCTAATAATCTTGGTTTTATCAACTATCTGTGAGCAGCGAAGGCTGTCATCACAGACACAGGGGCCGTGCGCGTGCGTGCATAGAGTAATAGGTAGGAATAGGACTGGCTCATGGCTGTCAATCAAACAGCTGGGCTGAGCTGGGCTGGCTGAGAGAGAGAGAGAGAGAGGACTTCCGGAGGGGCGCGGTAAATTCTGCCCGGCGACAGACAGCATCAGTGGTTATTATCCCAGATGTGAATTCTACTCCTCTCCACAGCACTGCAGCTGTATGCAGTTCAACTAACGAGGTTGGCAGTGGCACTGTGTCAAACGCTCCTCCACTTCAACAGCCATGATGCCAGGCAGGGCGTCTTGGACAGCCATGATGCCAGGCAGGGCGTCTTGGACAGCCATGATGCCAGGCAGGGCGTCTTGGACAGCCATGATGCCAGGCAGGGCGTCTTGGACAGCTCTGCTGACAGCCTCTCCCCTCCAGGAGGCTGTGGTGCAGCCATACTGTATACTCGTTAGGGATTCAACCAGTTACCGTCTAGCTCTCTATCTCTCTCTCTCTCTCTCTCTCTCTCTCTCTCTCTCTTTCTCTCTGAGAGGGGTTGTCGGGTTGACACTAACGCCTGCCCGACTGCCCGGGGCAGGTAAATATAAATAACCCACTGAGCAGACCTGCAGAGTGTGGACAGTTTGTAAAAAGTAATAAAATAGAATCTGTGTTTTCCTTAGTTGTAGGGCTATAACTTATAGTGTGTGTAATCTTTCCTATAGTCCACCATTCATTTATGTCGCACCAGGTGATTATCATCATCCTCAGCAGTATCTGTGACGAAGACCTCTACCGTCTATATATAGACGTTATATCAAGAACCCCCAGAATTATCAAAGCCACTTACAGTAAGCAAGCACAAAAAACATCATCATCATCATGAATCATACGTAAGCTAAGAACCTAACAGTGGAATATATATATAATGAAACTATGCATATAATAATTATATATAGTGCTACGTCAGCATAAAATGATATCCAAGTTAGATAAGTTGGAGAGTCTTGAACGTGATCAGAGCGCTGTCTCCCCCTCTCCCTATCTCTCTCCCCGCAGACATGCAGCGCTCTAATCTCACGCCGATATAGTATAAGCGCCATGCGGGCCGTGTGAAAGCGCCATGCGGGCCGTGTGAAAGCGCCATGCGGGCCGTGTGAAAGCGCCATGCGGGCCGTGTGAAAGCGCCATGCGGGCCGTGTGAAAGCGCCATGCGGGCCGTGTGAAAGCGCCATGCGGGCCGTGTGAAAGCGCCATGCGGGCCGTGTGAAAGCGCCATGCGGGCCGTGTGAAAGCGCCATGCGGGCCGTGTGAAAGCGCCATGCGGGCCGTGTAAAAGCGCCATGCGGGCCGTGTGAAAGCGCCATGCGGGCCGTGTCCGCGCCGCCATCTTGAATTCAGTTCATTCATAAGTCACTGAGCCGACGTCAATCTGTGAGTGTACTGGGGCGGGCGCGGACAGTTGTGGTGGTGTGAGTGGGTGTGTGCATGTCACATATTGGGGGGGGAGGGGGGAGGGGGTCCTTCACCGACATACAAAGCACATATTTTCTCACCTATGGGGGTCTTTGGAGCTCACTATGATGTGGACACATTCTCTCTTGCTGAACGCTCTCTCTATCCACGACTTCTGTGCCTGGAAGGAGAGGGGGAGGGGGAGGGGGAGGGGGAGGGGGAGAGAGAGAGAGAGAGAGAGAGAGAGAGAGAGAGAGAGAGAGAGGGAGAGAGGGAGAGAGAGGGAGAGACAGAGAGAGAGAGAGGGAGAGAGAGAGAGAGGTAAAAGTCAGTCAGAGATCGTGTCACGGCCAAGCAGGACTAGGACACACATCAAATGCAAGAGCCTGGCTTGAGGTCCAAGACCCACACGGTAATGGGCTGTCTGAGTCTGAGCCCGTCCAGGAGTCTGTGTGTGTGTGTGTGTGTGTGCGCGCGCGCGTGTGAGTGAGAGAGAAGAGTGTGTTCTTCCGTCCTGTGTGTGTGCGTGCGTGCGTGTGAGAGAGAGAAGATTGTGTCCTTCTGTCCTGTGTGCGTGCGTGTGTGCGTGAGAGAGAGAGAGGAGAAGAGTGTGTGTTCTTCTGGCGTGCGTGCGTGCGAGAGAGAGGAGAAGTGTGTGTTCTTTTCACCCTACAGGGAATGACGTGGTGTTTCGAGGTGTCACGACCTCGCAGATATTTATTTTCTCTTCCTTTTTCACCTGACAGTGATGAGTTGTTTTTTTCCAACTAATTAAATTCTCACAAAAAAGGTAGTGATGACTTGGGGACGGGATTATTATTATATTTTTTGTAGGAGGGACAGACAGTAGGCTGACAGGAAATGGGGGAGTGACATGCAGTAAAGGCCGTCGGGATCTGTTGGACGTAGCGCGTGGAAGGAACACGTTATTCCAACATTATTCCAACCAGTTCCTTTCCCCTCCATCAGGCGCCCCGGCTGGCCAGGGGGAGGCAGTTTAGTGACCAGGATTACTGCATGTTTTTTGTGAGGGTACCTACCCTAGGGTACCTATCCTATGCAGTAATCCTGGTCACTAAACTGCCTCCCCCTGGCCAGCCGGGGCGCGTGATGGAGGGGAAAGGAACTGGTTGGAATAACGTGTTCCTTCCACACGCTACGCTACGTCCAACCAGGGAAACTCCCCCCTGTCAGGTGTAAAGGAGCAACTTGGACACTCAGGCATGAGTTCAAGTCCGTTGCTCTCCCCTTGTCCCCCATATATGGGGACTAGGTTGGTGGAGGGTGTGTAGAGCCCAGGATCACATTAGATGATTGACACAGGGGTGAAAAATGGGTTACAAAACCGTGGGATAAAAAAATATATATTTATATTTATTAAAGAGTGCTGGGTTGCGCCCCGAAAATAGCCGATCTACAAGTTCACAAAGCAGTCGCAGCGTGACGCGTTGTGAGCTTGTAGATCAGCTATTATTTTGTCCAAAAGTGCCCTCTCTCTTACGGGATTTCAGCCCCTGCCTGTCCAACACTCTCTGCACGTCCCTGCTTCCACTAATACGCCGAGCGTTGGCTCTCACACTACCAGCCGTGTCTGTGGCCGACCCCCTCCGCTCCCCGGCGGCAGCAGGGCTCCCAATCTGTGGCTTTCAACCCTTTTCATCTCCAGACCCATTATTTATTTGGCATTTGATCCGGCACGCACGCACGCACCGCACGGAGCACCACATCGATGAGACCACGCACCGCACGGAGCACCACATCGATGAGACCACGCACCGCACGGAGCACCACATCGATGAGACCACGCACCGCACGGAGCACCACATCGATGAGACCACGCACCGCACGGAGCACCACATCGATGAGACCACGCACCGCACGGAGCACCACATCGATGAGACCACGCACGCACCGCACGGAGCACCACATCGATGAGACCACGCACCGCACGGAGCACACGCACCGCACGGAGCACCACATCGATGAGACCACGCACCGCACGGAGCACCACATCGATGAGACCACGCACCGCACGGAGCACCACATCGATGAGACCACGCACCGCACGGAGCACCACATCGATGAGACCACGCACCGCACGGAGCACCACATCGATGAGACCACGCACCGCACGGAGCACCACATCGATGAGACCACGCACCGCACGGAGCACCACATCGATGAGACCACGCACCGCACGGAGCACCACATCGATGAGACCACGCACCGCACGGAGCACCACATCGATGAGACCACGCACCGCACGGAGCACCACATCGATGAGACCACGCACCGCACGGAGCACCACATCGATGAGACCACGCACCGCACGGAGCACCACATCGATGAGACCACGCACCGCACGGAGCACCACATCGATGAGACCACGCACCGCACGGAGCACCACATCGATGAGGCTCACGCACGCACCGCACGGAGCACCACATCGATGAGACCACGCACCGCACGGAGCACCACATCGATGAGACCACGCACCGCACGGAGCACCACATCGATGAGGCTCACGCACGCACCGCACGGAGCACCACATCGATGAGACCACGCACCGCACGGAGCACCACATCGATGAGACCACGCACCGCACGGAGCACCACATCGATGAGACCACGCACCGCACGGAGCACCACATCGATGAGACCACGCACCGCACGGAGCACCACATCGTTGAGGCTCACGCACCGCACGGAGCACCACATCGATGAGACCACGCACCGCACGGAGCACCACATCGATGAGACCACGCACGCACCGCACGGAGCACCACATCGATGAGACCACGCACCGCACGGAGCACCACATCGATGAGACCACGCACCGCACGGAGCACCACATCGATGAGACCACGCACCGCACCGCACGGAGCACCACATCGATGAGACCACGCACCGCACGGAGCACCACATCGATGAGACCACGCACCGCACCGCACGGAGCACCACATCGATGAGACCACGCACCGCACGGAGCACCACATCGATGAGACCACGCACCGCACGGAGCACCACATCGTTGAGGCTCACGCACCGCACGGAGCACCACATCGATGAGACCACGCACCGCACGGAGCACCACATCGATGAGACCACGCACGCACCGCACGGAGCACCACATCGATGAGGCTCACGCACGCACCGCACGGAGCACCACATCGATGAGACCACGCACCGCACGGAGCACCACATCGATGAGACCACGCGCCGCACGGAGCACCACATCGATGAGACCACGCACCGCACGGAGCACCACATCGATGAGGCTCACGCACCGCACGGAGCACCACACGCACGCACCGCACGGAGCACCACATCGATGAGACCACGCACCGCACCGCACGGAGCACCACATCGATGAGGCTCACGCACCGCACCGCACGGAGCACCACATCGATGAGACCACGCACCGCACGGAGCACCACATCGATGAGGCTCACGCACGCACCGCACGGAGCACCACATCGATGAGACTCACGCACGCACCGCACGGAGCACCACATCGATGAGACCACGCACCGCACGGAGCACCACATCGATGAGACCACGCACCGCACGGAGCACCACATCGATGAGACCACGCACCGCACGGAGCACCACATCGATGAGACCACGCACCGCACGGAGCACCACATCGATGAGACCACGCACCGCACCGCACGGAGCACCACATCGATGAGACCACGCACCGCACGGAGCACCACATCGATGAGACCACGCACCGCACGGAGCACCACATCGATGAGACCACGCACCGCACGGAGCACCACATCGATGAGACTCACGCACCGCACGGAGCACCACATCGATGAGGCTCAGCTTCTCAAGACACAGAAAATAAAGAATACTTTGTTATCGCTGCATGCGATTTTGTCCACAATTCCATGCTGTATTGATGTTGGTATACCGTTATAGGAGAGATATAACGGGCAAAAAATACGCTCAAAATAACATTTATTTTACATTCTCTCATTGTGTAGACTTTTGTAGAGAGCGTAAAGTCCATTCTCATTCAATTCATTCTAATTCATTTTACGCTCTCAAAGATATAATAAGGGTTAATTTGGTCACTAACTCTCCATCATTTAGCTGATGGGGACCACCTGGAAGGACCACTGGTTGAAAACCTGCTCTGGTGGAGAAAACAAGACTATACAGGAGAGCCATGCCTTCGGCCTGGTGGAGACAACCAGGCTACAGGAGAGCCATGCCTTCGGCCTGGTGGAGACAACCAGGCTACAGGAGAGCCATGCCTTCGGCCTGGTGGAGACAACCAGGCTACAGGAGAGCCATGCCTTCGGCCTGGTGGAGACAACCAGGCTACAGGAGAGCCATGCCTTCGGCCTGGTGGAGACAACCAGGCTACAGGAGAGCCATGCCTTCGGCCTGGTGGAGAAAACAAGACCACAGGAGAGAGCCAGCCCTCAGGCTCACCCTGGGTGAAGCAGATTATGAGCGATATCTAGCTGGAGGCAGACAGCCCCCCTCGCCCCCTGGCTCGGGACAGAACACTGATGCAGCCAACTGGAGGGGAATGACTGTGCATTATGAAATACTGAGAGCTCAAACCCGGCTTTAAACATGCATTTAGGGCAGTTTTATATTGGGTTTAATAACCACTTCCAGACATTTTCACGAAAAAAAAAACCCTGTCAGGCTGTCAGGCTGCTCTCTCTGCTGTGAGCAGAATCTGTCTTGAGAGATTAGGTGCTTAACACTATACTTTGCACAGAGATGTTCGTTCGCAGGAAGCAGGGATGTTCTTCTCGAGTAGGAGGGACGTGAGTTATAGGATTCTGTCCGTATCGGGACATATAACGGCGATGAGTCGCTGATGTGGACTTGGCAATGCTTGGTCGCCTGGCAGCTCACTGGGCGGTGCCTCTCGCAACTCAAGTCCGCCCCCCCCCCCCCCAGGGGACACCCCGCCGGGGTCATGTGTTTCCATTTGTCCATTTGTGGGAGTGTGTTGGGCACACAGGCCACAGCGGACAAAGGCATGTGCACTGTGGAACTAAATGGAAGGGACATGGATAGTTGTGTTGTCTGTCCCAGTGTGGAACTAAATGGAAGGGACATGGATAGTTGTGTTGTCAGTCCCAGTGTGGAACTAAATGGAAGGGACATGGATAGTTGTGTTGTCAGTCCCAGTGTGGAACTAAATGGAAGGGACATGGATAGTTGTGTTGTCAGTCCCAGTGTGGAACTAAATGGAAGGGACATGGATAGTTGTGTTGTCTGTCCCAGTGTGGAACTAAATGGAAGGGACATGGATAGTTGTATTGTCTGTCCCAGAGTGGAACCAAATGTAAGGGACATGGTGATGTATTGTCTGTCCCAGAGTGGAACCAAATGTAAGGGACAGGTGATGTGTTGTCTGTCCCAGTGTGTAACTAAATGGAAGGGACATGAATAGTTGTCTCAGAGTGGAACTAAATGAGTGGAACTGAATGGTGATGTGCGGGAGAGTTGTCCCATGCAGAGGGACATGGTGATGTGGGAGAGTTGTCCCAGAGGGACATGGTGATGTGGGAGAGTTGTCCCAGCTCCTCTCCCAGCCTAGCCATGCTGCAGGCGGGCTGCTTGTTCATGGCTTTCCCCTCCAGTGCCGCCGCTATGACAACACACACACACTCGACCCGACACACACACACACACACACACACACACACACACATGCACACCTCTCCGTCCCGTCACACACACCCCTCCCCCTGTCCAGTCGCCTTGCGGGCACGGCACACACACACACACACACACACACACACACACACACACACACACACACACACACAGAGAGAGAAAGAACACCGCCAAAACATACCCCAGACTTCCCACGGTTAACCATTACACTGTGGGGGGAGGGGGCGCATGGGGAGAGGGGCGTTTGAAGCTCTGAAGTTCCTGAATCAAACAGAGCCTCGCATCCCTCCAGGCTATGGGGTCTCAAAGTCTGTGACTTCCTGCACGTGAATTTAGTTTGTAAACAAAGTGTCAGAGAGACGTGGGGACAAGTCAGCGGATTATTTCTAACCTATATACATATTTTACCGTGATGATGAAGTTTAAAACAGGTAATACACAGTCTGGATGTCATATTGAATGAGATTAATAACAGAGTAGTTCTTTAATCAAAACCAGCTGTGTGGAGGAGGACAAGAAGCATGGGAATCAAACTGGTGAGCTTCATTTTCATTGGCTTTCATTGATGTGTATCTCTATTCTCTACACATCATCATCATCATCACGCAGCACATTTTCATTTTCAGGCCATGACCACAGATATGGTCTAAAAAGTGTGAAAAACGTATTTTTCATTTCACTACGCCTTTAAACTTCCTTCACAGGTCACTGCCATATGAAGTATAAGGTCAAAAGCCAGGGGCTTAACGTGAGCCCCTCATAAAAGGAAAGGTAAACGCATGGGTAACTTTTAGCCTATCGAAACACTTTGAACTGAAGTCTGTCAGAGGAGAGGGTGGGGGGGGGGGCGTACACACACAGATCAGAAACGTTACCTAGTCGGCCTTTAAAAGGACCCCTGGTTAATAAGACAAATATGACTTAAAATATTATACTTGCCCTCTAAAACTAAAATAGAAAAATAAAAACACCTTCTTTATTTGATTTCTTTCATAAATAAATAATTTAATGTGGGCTCAATAACAAATCATGGGACTGTTTTCAAGTGGATTTTCATGGATCAAAGGCGCAATTACTTCGGCGTTATGCTCCAAAGGTAAAACAATCCCGGCAGTCATGACGGTATCTTGTCAATTATACTATAACGTGTGGAATGTGTTAAAAGGATCCCTGGCTAATGAGGCAAATATGTCTTAAAACATTCTATTACTAAAAAGATAAAATTAAAACACCTTAAATATTGTATTTCTTTCATAAATCTTTCAATCAATAGGGACTGCTTCCGTCGCAAGTTGATGATGTCATATGCCCATGTGTGGTCTAGCCCTATGGAATTATGGAACGCATATGCTAATAAAAAACAACTTAATACTTCCTAAAGTTAATGAGCATCAAAGCAATATTTAAAATGTTTGCAATTCAATATACTGCAGTCATGACCTGAAGTCAGCTTGTGATCATGTGGTACCTGGCCTTACTACAGTCATGACCTGAAGTCAGCCTGTGTGGTACCTGGCCTTACTACAGTCATGACCTGAAGTCAGCCTGTGTGGTACCTGGCCTTACTACAGTCATGACCTGAAGTCAGCCTGTGTGGTACCTGGCCTTACTACAGTCATGACCTGAAGTCAGCTTGTGTGGTACCTGGCCTTACTACAGTCATGACCTGAAGTCAGCTTGTGTGGTACCTGGCCTTACTGCAGTCATGACCTGAAGTCAGCCTGTGTGGTACCTGGCCTTACTACAGTCATGACCTGAAGTCAGCCTGTGTGGTACCTGGCCTTACTACAGTCATGACCTGAAGTCAGCCTGTGTGCTACCTGGCCTTACTACAGTCATGACCTGAAGTCAGCTTGTGTGGTACCTGGCCTTACTACAGTCATGACCTGAAGTCAGCCTGTGTGGTACCTTGCCTTACTATGACCTGAAGTCAGCCTGTGTGGTACCTGGCCTTACTGCAGTCATGACCTGAAGTCAGCCTGTGTGGTACCTGGCCTTACTGCAGTCATGACCTGAAGTCAGCCTGTGTGGTACCTGGCCTTACTACAGTCATGACCTGAAGTCAGCCTGTGTGGTACCTTGCCTTACTATGACCTGAAGTCAGCCTGTGTGGTACCTGGCCTTACTGCAGTCATGACCTGAAGTCAGCCTGTGTGGTACCTGGCCTTACTACAGTCATGACCTGAAGTCAGCCTGTGTGGTACCTGGCCTTACTGCAGTCATGACCTGAAGTCAGCCTGTGTGGTACCTGGCCTTACTACAGTCATGACCTGAAGTCAGCCTGTGTGGTACCTGGCCTTACTACAGTCATGACCTGAAGTCAGCCTGTGTGGTACCTGGCCTTACTGCAGTCATGACCTGAAGTCAGCCTGTGTGGTACCTGGCCTTACTACAGTCATGACCTGAAGTCAGCCTGTGTGGTACCTGGCCTTACTGCAGTCAAGCGAGTGTTAAGAACCACTGTGCTACATACACTAAATGGCAGAAAGCCTTCGTTAGTAGGATAATTGATAACCGAGCCGGAGTTCTTCCCAAAAAGCACTGCGCAAAAAAGCATGGAATACGGATGTGTATATTACAGGAAAATCCCATTAAACTTTCCAACAAACTCCGGTAAACTCCCGAATTGTACCATCACACCTGTATATTACCGTATACATTACCGTATATGCCCGCTAAAGTTGAGGTTTACGGGCAAATCTAGTGCCATAATTGCCCGTTAATTGCCCGTAAACAAGCAGTGATGGCTGCTGTGCACAGAGCCTATTGTCTATAGAATTAAAGGACCACTTCATCCATCTCTGACGTGACTTAGTGTATTTGCTCCTCACTTGTTCTGACAGGGAACCTAACCTCCCATGGGGCAGCACACCTAAACCTAACCTTAAAGATGGACTGCCACCATTTTTTCCCCACCCTAAAACATGATCATCAGGTATTATTACAATATAAGGGGGAAGAACTTTTTCCAAAATGTGTACAGTATTTGTTAAAATCATGCTTTTATGTAGACACGCCCACCAGTTCATTAAGTATGCCTGGTTTGCCTTGGGTGGTGATGGGTGGTGATCCACCTGAACTGAAGCCACACCCACAGCTGTAGTTGTATGATAAAGGGGGAGGGGTTAGGGGAGGGGCTGATAGTGTGGTGTCACTATATTAATGTTTACTTCATTGGCCCATTTGACTGTCAAGGGTTCAGCCTCCAGGAAGAAACCCTAAATACAAAGTCAATACACAATTGCACATAAAAACAACTCCAGGGTGTCTAATGAAGTACTGTCACTTCATAGACACATGAAAAACTCCATCTTTAACCCATGTCTAACCAATGACTAGTCTGAACTAAGTATGCACCCCCTGACGGGCCGTCAGAAGAACGTTCTGATGTCGGACGGTGCGTTATTCTGAAGCATGTTACACCACATACATACAGCACTTTATATTTTCCCTGCTTGTCGTTCTCTCTGCTTCCTCTGTGGCTGTGTTGCATATTTCATGTGATCTCTCTCTCAGATTTGAGGTGGCATAATGAGATGGCGCAAGGCCTGCACCCATGGTGTGTAATTAAGATGTGGCACTGAGGCGCGCACACACACACACACACACACACACACACACACACACACACACACACACACACACACACACACACACGCTTGTCTGTCTGTGTGTGTCCTAGCTGCCCATACTGTGACCATATTGGCTGCCACCAAAAGGTGTTCTCTCCTCTCCTCAACAACCATATCAAATCAACAACATACAGTGTAATCTCTGTGTGTGTGTGTGTGTGTGTGTGTGTGTGCGCGTGTGTGTGTGTGTGTGTGTGTGCTTGCGTGCATACGTGCATGCGTGCGTGTATATTGATGCCATGAGAATTTTACTCAAAAACTGAAATGTTTGTGGCTGCAAGAGTCAATACTTTTCTCTGCTGTTCTTCGGAACTTCTAATACATACATAGATTCATGTGTTGCTTGGATGAGTCTGTGAATAGCATCCTCGTCAGTATAAATAACCCTGTCAAAAGTTGCACTATAGATAATCCTCTAGCCTTAGAAGACATTGGCTCAAAAGCCTAAATGTCACAAATGCCTGTCTAACATGTACATTTGGATTGTTTTTTTTATTGGATGTATATATTGTATTTTGTGTTGTGTATGTTTTTCTATGGACCCTGAGTCTGCAATAAAGGCATTAATTAATTCATTAATTAATTCTCCTTCTGCAGAAGCAGAATGGATGGGTGTATAAAGTGGGTCACAGTGACATGTGTCTGTGATGTGTTACTACTTATTAATAAATCTACCAGAGGACAAGAGGAACGGAGAGAATCTGCACCGATCCAACCCCTGTGGGGGTTCCAGGAAAAACATCACACCCGTGTGAGGGCGTTCTTATCATCATGCATCTTCATTGTCACTGGAATTTGCGTATAGGACAACAATAGCCTATTTCTACATAGTATGACGTCAATTCTCCATTCATTGAATGACATTTAATGTTTGCGTTAGGAAAATAATCTACACTATAGCTGAATATAGGACTAGCACACCTCAAAAACGACTCACATGTCGTACATGAGTAAAAGTATCAATACTGCAATATAGAAACAGTCCGTTGCAAGTGAGAGTCCGCCATTCAAAATGTATACATTGATTAAAACGCACACAAAGTGACGTGTTGTAAGCTTGTAGAGCGGCTATTTATGCATTATTATTTATGCATGAACACCACAACTGTCAACATGGAAATGATTATCACGACTATCTCAAATGATTGCAATTAGACGGTAATGTGGGAGAAGGCCTGACAATCACTGCTTCATGTGGCCATCTGGCAGAGAGAGGCCTCTTGGCAGCACTATAGCTATAAGAACATGGATATCACCGTTGTTTTCGTCGACTACATTTTGGTCCAAAAGTCCAAAATAGCAGCCCTACTGCCTCTCTAACACTCTGCTGCACGTCCCTCGTGCCACACACCGACGGCAGGGGAAACCATGCAAAGGAAGCAGGTCCTAATCAGGTCCAGTCGGGGGTTGAGTGTCTTGCTCAAGGGCACTTCGACATTAAACAACTCTGACTGCCACCACTGAACTCCAGCGCTGTCCCTTCACTGCCAACAGGATGCACTTTTTATTTTGAAAAGGCCGAAATTCACACCAAGTGAACAAATTAAAATATATAAAATAAAAGGCGAAAGCCTCCAAAGAATATAAAAAAAAAGAAAAACGATCAGCCATAATAACTGATCTGCCGATCGTTACTTTCACTTTCGACAGAAGTGTTAATATTATGACCGTTCATTTTTTTAACTAGACCTATACGTGCCCATTGCAGTCGGCCACCGGGGGAACGATGCAACTTGGGAACCTAATGATATACGTTGTCAGCCGGTGTCCCACATGGAGATCTGTGTGTGTGAAGACTGCAAACTGAAAAGGGTACTTGGCAATCAATTCGGCCCACTGGCAAAGCCTGATTGGTTGAGCCTCAATTGGCTGAGGCAGAGGCTGGAAATTGCACAGGTGAAAGGAGTTGGCCTCATTAGGCTCACTGGCAGAGCCTGACCAGAGCCTTCCTTTTCTGGTGGTTCTGGAGAACTGTGGGTCCCTGGCACTGCACTCCCTGTGGGGGTGTGGAACGCGTGTGTTGAATGTGTGTACATCTGTAATCCACAGAACTCGAGAACAATCACAATGAGTGTTCTGACATCACAATGATTGTTCTGACATCAGCATATATACTGATATACTGGCATGACTCCATATATGGGCATAAAAGGGACACAGACATAATATCTGGGTGGGGCATCCATTTCCAACTTGCATCGTTCCAAGTACCACGCTAGTAATTAATAACCTAAATACTCATCCAAAGTCGTCCTAGGCACTGGGCAGTCAATGAGTAAACCTTCAGATTTCCCAAAGCGGACGCTTCATTCAATTATTCATTTGGACTTTTGAACTGCCTCTCCCTTAATAGTTTAGGCTTAGGGCAGGCCATGGTCGTATAACAGCATTAACCAATTTAGACCTGAAAAAAGATTCTACAAAGCCTAGTCTAAATCCTGACAGTTTTCTGAAAATGTTTCTATGTCAGTCGTTCTCAAACATTTTCATGTCAACGACCCCCAATCTGAAAATATGTTGTTCCAGTGACCCCATCGGAAGCAAAGATTTGAGCTAAAAACGTTCGCCCTGAAAGAATATATATTCAACGATTTGTGCCACATAAATACAATACAAATTAGATATGGAGATAAAAGGATTTCATGAGTTTATGTATTTTTTGTTTGTCAGTTTAGTCACAGTGTTGCCAGCATCCCGAGGGCACATTTCCATTTCATGCAAATATAAGGGATACTAATGTTCTTATGTGTCATCCCGGGGATACGATCTGGAGAAGACAAATGGCCCCGCCGTGCAACGCAAGAGATCTGCAACCTCTCAACGTGACTGATCGCTCAATGACACGGAGCGCCATATAAACAACGCTGAGGGGGGTCCGAGTCAATACCGAGTGCAGGGGGGGAGGGGGAGTCCGAGTCAAGACAGAGTGCAGGGGGGGGGGGGGGGGGGGGGGGGGGGGGGGGGAGTCCGAGTCAAGACAGAGTGCAGGAGGGGGAGGGGAGTCCGAGTCAATACCGAGTGCAGGAGGGGGGGAGGGGGAGTCCGAGTCAAGACAGAGTGCAGGAGGGGGAGGGGAGTCCGAGTCAATACCGAGTGCAGGAGGGGGGGAGGGGGAGTCCGAGTCAAGACAGAGTGCAGGAGGGGGAGGGGGGGAGTCAGAGTCAAGACAAGTGTGGGATATGTATGGATATAATATAATTATGTATTCATGATTTATTAGCAGTTTTATTTTATTTCCTATGAAGACTGTTTCACTGTAACCAACTATCAAGGTCTATATCTTATCAAGGGGTCGTCAACTCATTGTTTTGTTTCCCCCACGAACAAACAACATGAGAGTACAATAATATTAACAGAAAAACACAACAAGCCCTGAATGACCATAACAGGTCTGTAACTCTGTGGACCATTTGGTTCCATTTGAACACCCTCAGAGTTAAGGGTGTCCTTGCAAATAAAACATTTGAGAGCCACTAGTACTAGTTGGACCGAGTGCCGCACTACAAGCCTGAGTGCTATTTTTGAAAATAGTGAAAATAGTAAAATGTGGTCCAAATCTTTCAATATATATATTCATTCACAGCAAACGTTTTTTTTTACTCATATCTTTGCTTCTGGGGGGGTCCCTGGAACTAAATATTTTCAGCTGGGGGTCGGCGGCCAATTACATATAAATATTGAGGTCCTTGTTATGAAATTGTTTGAGAAGCTCTGACTTTGACAACATAGGGTTTTTCAGAAAACTGACTCGTGAGACATGTAGAATCTGTAGGCAGGTCAAAATACCAGATCCTACAAATGTCTTCTAAATCATGACAGTTTTCCGAAAAACTTTTGTTTCTATATGTCAGTTGTGCTCAAACATTTTCATGTGAAGGACCCCCAAGATTATATGTAATTGGCCGCAGACCACCCCATCTCGAAATGTTTCAGGGACCCCCCCCCCAGAAGCTAAGAATTAAAAACTTGGCTCTGAAAGAATATAATTGTATTAAAAGAATTGTGCCACATTTTCACGATTTGTCAAAAATAGCAGACCTACAAGCTCATAGTGCGGCACTCGGTGCCGCGATACGAGCTTGTAGATCTGCTATTTTTCAATAGCTATAAAGTATAACATAATGCTTATAGGTTAAAACACCAAAAAGGGTTCCCGCCCAAAATGGGTTTAAAAGGAATACAGACATTATTTTCATTTGAAAGACTAAAACCAAATGACGGAATCACACACTGCCTGGACTCACCCGAGTGTCGCTGTGCTCTGCCCGTCTTCAGAAGGAAGGTAAAAAGGTCATGTTTCTCACCCCAAAAAAATTAAATATATATAAATCTCAATAGAAAGGTTTTTGTGGGGGGGGGGGTCAAAGCTGTCCAGAGTTTTAGCCATGCAGGGCAGAGTGACACACTGATCTTCCCAGAGGCTACCACCACACTGTGTCTGTCAGCACGACTGGAATGTGTGTGCGCGTGTACGTGCGTGTGTGTGTGTGTGTGCGCGCGCGCGTGTGCATGCGTGCGCGTGTGTGTGTGTGTGTGCTCTGCGCCCCATCGTTTCATCTCCAGACGAGCACGTAAACCAGGACGACAAGTGTCTGTCTAAGCACTTAAACCCCCACTATGGTTGACTGGAGGGAGTCCCTCAGGGCTATGTGCTAGGATATTTTCCGTTCTGTGATATTGTTGTGGGGAATTTAAGCCTGAAGCCCGATGGACGAGCCTGAAGACATGTAAACACGTTATGGACGAGCCTGAAGACATGTAAACACGTTATGGACGAGCCTGAAGACATGTAAACACGTTATGGACGAGCCTGAAGACATGTAAACACGTTATGGACGAGCCTGAAGACATGTAAACACGTTATGGACGAGCCTGAAGACATGTAAACACGTTATGGACGAGCCTGAAGACATGTAAACACATTATGGACGAGCCTGAAGACATGTAAACACATTATTGTCTGCCGTGTTGCTTTTCGATGTGTTTCGACCGCCTCCGGTGAGTTCTGGCAGTGTGTGATTCCGTCTTTCAAATTAATAATATATTTTTCCTTTTAAACCCATTTTGGGCGGGAACCCTTTTTGGTGTTTTAAACATTATCTTATACGTTAGCTATTGAGAGAAATAGTAGATCTACAAGTTCCTAGCGCGGCACTGAGTGCCATGTCACAAGCTTGTAGGTCTGTTATTTTTTGAAAAATCGTGTTTAAAAAGAAATCGTCTTTCAAATTAAAATAATGTCTCTTTTTAGCACAATTTTGGCACAATGTTATTCATAGTGGAGGGGGGGGTCTGCTTCATCTCTCTCAGCTATAAAGGTCACACAGAGCGCGTTTTTTGGATTTTTTGCGGCGTTTCTCCATCGTTTTTTTTTAAAACATGGAAAAAATATATAATAATCATGAATTTAAAAAACAAATCTAAGACACTCCATAAAATAGAAAACAAATGTTTGAGTAGTGAAAATAGCCCATACAAGCTATGAGCTGCTATTTTCTCTGCTATTTTCACTATAGTTTGGGCGATTATCTAACTTCTGTTTTTGGGCTGAAAAGACGGACTGAAAAAAGTTTGGGAACCACTAGCTGGCTTATATAGGCGTTGAAAATCGCTGAAGATGCCCGACATGAAATAACTTCAAGTATAGTAACTTTTTGAGTAAAGCTCCAGCGAAAGTTCCAGCGACAAAGAAGAGGATCAGGAGCTACACTATGGAACAGCATTCCTCTCGCTGTCAGATCTCCACTGAGAGTTTTAAGTCTAGGCTCAAAACATGTTAATATTCACAAGCCTTCCAGTCCCCCTGATGCTCTTGCACTTTTATACATAAATGGTAAATGGTGCATTTATATAGCGCCTTTATCCAAGGCGCTTTACAGAGATTGTGCATTACATTCACCCATTCACACACACACACATTCATACACCGATGGCAGCAGAAACCATGCAAGGTACCAACCAGCACATCAGGAGCAATTAGGGGTTCAGTGTCTTGCTCAAGGACACTTCGACAGAAACTCTGGGGGAGCCCACAGGGTTCGAACTGGCAACCTTACGGTTACCATCCAGCCACTCTACCCCTGAGCCACATATAGGATATGTTTGCCGAACTGCTTTTAAACTGCTCTTACACGTCTTTCTTGTCTATACTGTACCACTAGAGTATTGTTTTTGTTTCATTGGTTTTCATTTTACACTGGTGTATTGTATTGCACTGCGTGGAAAGAGGAGGGCACTACCCGCACTAGATTTGCCCCTAAACCTCAAGTTTAGCAGCATATACAGTTAATATACGGTAATATACAGGTGTGACGGTAGAATTCGGGAGTTTACCGGAGTTTGTTGGAAAGTTTAACGGGAGTTTCCTGTAATATACATATCCGTATTCTATGTTTGCGTATTGTATTGTTTTCTCTGACCTGTGAAGCACTTTGGTACGATGAGTCTTTTTTAAATGTGCTATACACAGACCTTCATGGCACTGTGAAGGTCTTCTGTACCTCCACATTAATATCATTATTCACATTCTCATTCTCAACGGCCGCCAGCACACCTGTTTTGGATTTAAATTAAAGTGAGAGTGTGGGACTGGCGTTTTGGCAGGGACCCGCCATGGTGTGTCAAATAGACCGCCCCCTGCGGTGTCACACACAGCACACAGTCTAATTACTTTGACTCAAGCCAGGTGTGTGGCGGGCACTGGCGGCTTAATTTAGCAGCGCACACACGCGCATGATCCCGTGCACGTGGCTGATCTGTGCACGTGTCCAGTCCATCCGCTGTGATGTATATAGTAGACAGTCAGTGTTGTTTTCGTCGACTACCTTTTTTCACTGGTGAAAACTACATGGAAACTGAATTAAAACTAAGCTATGATGGCTGAAACTAAATATATTGACAATTGTCTGATTGACAAAAGAAAACGTAGACTAAAATGTCAGGAAGGGACTATAGTCGACTGAAATCTTATGGTATTTAGTCGACTAAAATCCTATGATATGTGGTCGACTAAAACTAGACTAACACAAAAACATTCCAGGTGACTAAAATATGACTTAAACTAAATTAAGTTTGAGTCGAAAGACTATGACTAAACTAAAATAGAAATGTGGAGCCAAAAACAACACTGGTCAGCCAGTGCATGGTTGGAGATGCTGTGAGCAGGTCAGGATTAAAGCAATATTATACACAAGAGGGTGCCAGACAACTACACCGAGGCATCAGCCTGACGTGCATCGGTCGCCACGCTACGAGCTTGTAGATCTGCTATTTTTTGAAAAACAAATCATGAAAATGTGGTGCAAATCTTAGAATATATATTCTTTCAGAGCGAACGTTTTTAACTCAAATCTTTGCGTCCCTGGAACTACATATTTTGAGATGGGGGTCCGCAGCCAAATGCAGCTAATTCTGGGGCTCCTTGATGTGAAAAAGGTCACCACCAACATAGAAACATGGGCTTTTTTCAGAAAACCGTAATGATTTATAGAAGACATTTTGTAGAAAATGTTCTCTGCAGGTCTATATGGCTGTTTTCAACCAATCAGATTGCCATGAGAAAAATAGCCAGAAACGGTCACAAATATGTCCGTAAATGATCTAACAACGAACAGACAACGTTCATATTGACTGTCCCACTTGGAAGGCCCGAATGATGTGCAAACCAGATTGGTCCCAGTCTATTCACAGTCACACAACTGCCAATCAAATTAGATTGATGCAGACAAAATGAAGATGGAGGCAATCATCAAACATGATGCACATGCACACGCACACACAGACACGATAACGAGCTTGCTGCGTGAACTGAGGAGTGTAGTCTCGCCCAAAATCAAAAGAATATATACATATATGTATATGACGTAGATTTATGCATTATAACATTATAGCATATGCATAATTATGCACACACATACTGTCATGCGTTCAAAGCATCTTTTAGGCCATAATTTATATTTTATAGACCTCGCTGCAGGCATGTGTAGCCGTCACGCTGTGGGTGTGTTTCAGTGCCCATACCCGAGGCGGGGTTGGCGAAAGGGCCTTTCTGTGTGGAGTTTGCATGTTCTCCCCGTGTCCCCTAGGGCAGGTACCCTCACAAAAAACATGCAGTAATCCTGGTCTCTAAACTGCCTCCCCCTGGCCAGCCGGGGCGCCTGATGGAGGGGAAAGGAACTGGTTGGAATAACGTGTTCCTTCCACGCGCTACGTCCAACCAGGGAAACTTGGACATTCATTCATGAAGGAAGCATGAGTTCAAGTCCGTTGCTCTCCCCAGGTTGGCGGAGGGTGTGTATAACCCAGGATCACATTAGATAATTGACACAGGGTGAAAAATGGGTTACTGGTCTCTCTCTCTCCCCCCATCACATCAGTTCACACACGTCTTGTCAATGTCACTCTGCCTATCTCTCCCCCTTCCACTTCCATTTCCCTACATCACAAGTTTCACAACCCCAGCAGGCAGCAGCCCACATCTGTGCATGCGTGCGTGCGTGCGTGTGTGTGTGCGTGCGTGCGTGCCTCTTGAAGTGCCTTGTCAAGCCTATAGTGTCTATGGCATGTATGGTCCATGGCAGATAGACATGTGTTATGCATGAGCCGGGTGAGCCCATTAAAATTCAACGTTTGCAAAAACCATGCAGCCTTCCTTCCGCAAGGCAGAGAAATGACACCTTACTGTGCACACGCGCACACACTCTCTCCACAGGTGTCAGCATGCCATGTCTTACGAGATTTATGAGAGCAATGGACCATACTGTATATAGTACATATACTGTGACTGTGTGTTTGTTGTGTGTGTGTGTGTGTGTGTGTGTGTGTGTGTGTGTGTGTGTGTGTGTGCGTGCGTGCGTGCACATCAGTGAAAAAGGGTAGTCGACGAACAATCTTCGTCTTTAGTCAACAAAAACAGCACTTGTTGGTCATACAGAAATGGTGCGGAAGGAAGGAGCCACCATGATGTTGCATATAATATAATAACAATAATAATATAGTGCACAGTACACATGGGCTGTTTTGCTCACACTGATTCTGAGCCACAAGAATAACCGTTTGTGTCAGATCACGTCGGAACGCCGTAACACTGAGAGTGACGTCCATTTAATCTCCGCCAGGACCCTCTGAGCGTCATAGCACTGAGAGTGACGTCCATTTAATCTCCGCCAGAACCCGCTCAACCCCCATTGGCCTTGAGGCTGTACACGCCTCGAGGACAAGCCCTCTCCGATGCGATTGGCCGGTTCCACTGATGTGGCGCTCTAAGACACACCGAGGGTTTATGGACTCGCCGCTGTGTAATTCACACATGTATAATTCACTGACGTTGTGCCGTCACATAAAATGTGACGAGTTAAACCCCCTGCCCCCCATGCAGAGAGAGAGAGATAGAGAGAGAGAGGGAGATAGATAGAGAGAGAGGGAGAGGGAGAGAGAGGGAGAGGGAGAGGGAGAGAGAGAGAGAGAGAGGGAGATAGATAGAGAGAGAGAGACCCAGATGCAGTTAAACGGCAGTCACTCTTTCGACGCTGTCGAGCGGAAAACCTCATGCATACAAAACTGTTACTTTTCAGGTAATGTATAATAAGGTTTTGAGCCAATGTTATAGTTATCATTTAGTCATGCAACAAGCTGCTGGATGCGTTTTCTTGGTTAAATATTATGTATGCGCTGCGCGCTGGTGGTGGGGAGAGGTGAGGAGAGATGGGTAGAGGAGAGATGGGGAGAGGAGAGGAGAGATGGGTAGAGGAGAGATGGGGAGAGGAGAGATGGGGAGGGGAGAGATGGGGAGAGGAGAGATGGGTAGAGGAGAGATGGGTAGAGGAGAGATGGGGAGAGGAGAGATGGGTAGAGGAGAGATGGGGAGGGGAGAGATGGGGAGGGGAGAGATGGGGAGAGGAGAGATGGGTAGAGGAGAGATGGGTAGAGGAGAGATGGGGAGAGGAGAGATGGGTAGAGGAGAGATGGGGAGGGGAGAGATGGGGAGGGGAGAGATGGGGAGAGGAGAGATGGGTAGAGGAGAGATGGGTAGAGGAGAGATGGGGAGAGGAGAGGAGAGATGGGTAGAGGAGAGATGGGGAGAGGAGAGATGGGGAGAGGAGAGATGGGTAGAGGAGAGATGGGTAGAGGAGAGATGGGGAGAGGAGAGATGGGTAGAGGAGAGATGGGGAGAGGAGAGATGGGTAGAGGAGAGATGGGTAGAGGAGAGATGGGTAGAGGAGAGATGGGGAGAGGAGAGATGGGTAGAGGAGAGATGGGGAGAGGTGAGGAGAGATGGGGAGAGGAGAGATGTGGAGAGGAGAGATGGGGAGAGGAGAGATGGGGAGAGGAGAGATGGGGAGAGGAGAGACTTTATAAAAAGCATTGGACTCTATTTGGCATGAGGGCTTGTTGTACAAACGGCTAGAAAGCGGCATTGGAGGAAAAACCTTTGACATCATGAAATCGCCAACAACAAATGTGCTGTAAAGATTGATGGAAAACGCACAGACTTCTACTCCCAGGGTCGCAGGGGAGGTTAGGCTGGCTGTGGCCCAACACAACCAGCTATACTCCAGATATACTCTTACTTTTTCAATGTACAAATACTTATACAAGCCCTTAACACTGCACCACATTTACAGTACTTAAAACAACACACAACCAACAGACAACTAATGTAACATTTGGCCCCAGACCGGCCGACCAGAGGGTGGGCCCGCCGGGCATATGCCTGGTACGGTACGTCCCGTGGCCGATCCACCCCTGCTTGTGGACAGCCTGTGTTTTTGGTGCAGGACTAACACTCCTATAGAAGACATGTTTCACTTCTATATGGAATCCAAATGACTGAGAGCTTGAATCCATGAGTATGTCCGTCTGCTTCTGTTGAGCAGGGACATGCAGAGAGTGTGTGCGAGTGCGTGTGTGTGTCCCAGTGCGTGTGTGTACAAGTGTGTGTGCGTGAGCACGTGTGTGTACAAGTGTGTGCGTGCGTGTGCTGTGTTCTCTGTGTGTGTGTGTGTGTGTGTGTGTGTGTGTGTGTGCGTGTGTGTGTGTGCGTGCGTCCATGCGTGTGTGTGTTAGTTTAGTGTGCTGTCATTTCCACTCCATCTCCCCAGGCTATAGAATAAGCAGCGCTCTTTCCCACAGGCCTCCGCTAAGCCTAGCGGAGCGGCCAGTCATGCAGCCGTTAACAGGCCCTGGCACCGGCCATTCTGCTGCGAGCAGGGGGAGGGGTCTATGGGGGGGGAGGGGTCTAACTGGGAGAGGGTGGTTGGGGGCAGAGTAATCTAGTATAAGAGAGTGGCGACACTATAGCGTTGACTCCCCATTGTAACAATGGAATGCGGAAGTGCTCATTCTATATCTCAATGGGATAGTTCCAGCCAATAGGAGCAATGTTTGGAACTATAGCCCCGCTTTGCGGTGAGATCAAAGCGTGTCTCTACTCTACACTCTGGTTGAGGGGGGGGGGGGGGGAGGGGCTGTGTATACTGCCAGATTTGACAAGAGAATAGCAATATATGCCTATGTTTTTTGTTTTGTATTTTTAACGCAACTGAATGCCCCACTTCACTGTAGCCTGCTACAAGAGCACCGCATGCAAGGAGCAAACACGAGAGGAGAGGAGAGGAGAGGACAGGATTAACGGCAGCTCCTCTGGGGGTAAACCCACCACGCCACAGAGAGTGCTGACGGCTCTCTGGCAGACAAGCAGAACAACCCCAAACTCTTTCTACGAAAGCTTTGAGTCGGTCTGCATGGCATCAGCTTTACAGTCCACCAGGCTTACACATCACACAGTCCACTGACAGAGACAGAGAGAGAGAGAGCACCCTGCTATACAGTATCTCAGAGCAGGGTGTGCAGAGCTGAGGCCTTCAGTAGCTGCAGGCAGCAGATGGAAATTAGAATGATAAATGGTGCATTTATATATATATATATTGCTTTTATCCAATAGAGGGTATATGCGCAAGTGAATCGCATGCAGATCGAGTGACAAAGTGAGTTTAATGTTGTTTAAAGTAATTTAATGCAATCAAATAGGACCTTTCTGTTTGGATGTCTGGGGCTGTCAATGCCAGGAAGCAGTTTTTTGCCACTCAGTATCAGTAGCGAAAAAAGTGTATCGGGACATCACTACAAAATACCAAGGAGCTGGCCAGATGTATGGAGAACCTGGATGACTGTGAAGGGCCAGATGTATGGAGAACCTGGATGACTGTGAAGGGCCAGATGTATGGAGAACCTGGATGACTGTGAGGGGCCAGATGTATGGAGAACCTGGATGACTGTGAAGGGCTCGTTTTTGTCACACTGCGACACGTTTTGAGTTTGTAGATCAGCTATTTTTGCTATATTTGAATTGAAATCCTGACATTTCTTTTGCTGTGTAATCCTGAAAAGTTTTGTTTTATTTGATTTCAAATGCATTTTTACTTATGTTAACTGTATGAACTTTGATACAAATGCAATGGACATATTGAAGTAATTAAAGCGGGTCATATTTGGAATTGTAACTGAAATCAACAACAATAACAACCTGAGGGCCACATTAAGTGAAGGTGTGGGGGGTCGCATGTGGCCCCCGGGACACCAGTTGCCCATGCATGACCTAGAGAGAGAGAGAGAGGGAGGGCCGGCGAGGAAAAATAAACACCGTTTTCGGGTTTCAGAAATGGATTTCTTTTCCGCGGGGTCTATAATATATACATACGTATGTACGCTACATTGTAAGAAAGTGGTTATTCCAACAAAAGCTGATACAAATACTACAAAAACTTACGTTAAACTACGTTTAAGCACAGCAACTGTGCTTAAACTATTTTGTCTGCCGTTATAGCTTTACAGCCAGCAGCCATCAACAGGATCGAGAGTAAATTTAATAGGACACGCTTTTTTGTAGACCTTTTTTGAAGACCTTTTGGTCGAAACACAAATAAATTATTAGAATTCTTCAACAAAGACGGAGTGCCTCAGGATTCCCTTTTTTCTTTTCAAGACTGCACCTTTGACCAGCAGTACAACTTGGAGGAAAGATACCTTTTGATCATTTTCTGTGAGACACGTCTGACTACAACGTTAACAAAACATCCCAGGTACTACTGACTGAGTTATCGTATTCTACCAAGGAAAATGATTTACATCTTGCTTCGTCTTCGAAAACTATACGTTCTGGCTTCGCCCCCCACACATTTGAATTTCAAATATATACGGTGTACGACTGACAATCAATTCACTTGTGTGTTGACAGCAGTTAGGAGAGGTTAAAAAAAGAATCATCATTCCAGAAAACAGAACAGATTTCCAAATGGATAGTTCAAGTCTGTTGCTCTCCCCTTGTCCCCCAAATATGGGGACTAGGTTGGTGGAGGGTGTGTAGAGCCCAGGATCACATTAGATGATTGACACAGGGGTGAAAAATGGGTTACAAAATCGTGGGATAAAAAATATATAAAAATAAAATGGATAGTTTTTTTTTTTAAATACGTTATAATATGCTATAGCAGACCGACGATGAGCACAGCTGCTCAGACTGAAACACAAACTGTGAAATGGTAAATGATGCATTTATATAGCACCTTTACTTACCCATTCACACACACATTCATACACAGCCTCACAGCAAGATGGCTAGTATGGTAGTTAGAGACCAGGATTCCTGGATGTTTTTTGTGAGGGTACCTACCCTAGGGGACACGGGGAGAACATGCAAACTCCACACAGAAAGGCCCTTTCACCAACCCTGCCTCGGGTATGGGCACTGGTGACGCGGAGAAGAGAACACGACCCCTGCAGCGCCCACAGCGTCCCCAGCGGGAATCGAACCCAGGACCTTCTAGCTGTGAGGCGACAGCACATAATACAGGATCTTTGATTTGGATGTGGTTTTAAATAGCTTGGAAATAGCCAGGGGTTGGAGAAAGGACTCTCATGTTTAACTTGAGTAAAAGTATACTGCAATATATAGTAGAAATAATTACGTTACATTTACGGAATATAAAATCTACTTGAGTAAAAGTACAAAAGTATTGGCATTGAAATGTACCTGATGTACCAAAAGTAAAAGTATTCATCGGGCAGAATGTCCCATTTCAAGCTCACAATGCGTTGCAAGCTTGTAGATCGGCTGTTTTCAAATGTACTGTATAATATATAGGGTTGAAGCTACTGTACGGAGTTAAAAGTACAATATTTGGAACCGAAATATAGAGTAGAGTAGAAGTAAACGTATTGGAAATTGATGATAATACTCCAAGTAAAGTATACATACCTCAAAATGATAATTAACGGGTACTTAAGAAAAGTATACTTTTGTTACTTTTTGACACCACTGTCTATATGACAGCTTAGGCTTAAAATGGAAATATCTGCAGTGGGAAGAGAGACGGCGGCCGCGGGAAACAGCAGGTCGCCGGTTCGCGCCCCCGCCGCGGGACACATACTAATTGGGACGCACAGCACAGCCTATCGGAGACGTCCAAGTGTCGACGTGCGCCTCGGGAAGGACCCCTGGAACTACACCCCCCTATAGCGTGGCATTAATATCGCTCACTGCTTCTCATCATTATAACGTATATAGTATATGTACAGTATATATACACGAAGAGACAAAAACAGAACAGCGTGTGGGGAGTGGGGACCAAATTATTATTATTATAAAACAGGTTGTTTCGAGGAAGCAATCTGATTGGTTGAAACAGCCTTCTGGCCGTGGTTCAAACGAGCACCACTCCACGCCTAATCAAAAGAAAGAATCCAGCTGCTCCGTTTTCCCAGAGCGCAGCAGACTCGGTGGCTATAAGATAAGATAAGATAAGATAAGATAGCTATAGTTTCTTGGGACATTTGTGGCCGTGGTGACTACATCTGTCATTAAGAAAATATGCTTTTTCAGCTATTTTCTTAGTTTTAAGGGCAACTAATCAGGGGTTCAGAGTCTTGCTCAAGGACACTTCGACACTAACTCTGGGGGAGCCCACAGGGTTCGAACATCCGGCCACTCTACCCGTGAACCACCGCCTCCCGCATGTAGCGCCCAGCCCACATGGTTCCAGCTCCTAACTCAGGAAATGTAGCCCACTGGACGTCATCAGCACAAGGTTCTGGTTCCAGCTCCAATCAGGACATGTAGCCCACTGGACGTCATCAGCACAAGGTTCTGGTTCCAGCTCCTAACTCAGGACATGTAGCCCACTGGACGTCATCAGAACAAGGTTCTGGTTCCAGCTCCTAACTCAGGACATGTAGCCCACTGCTGCACATCAACACGCCACTCAATGCCTTCCTCCAAGGTCTGACATGTTGGCATTAAGACACAGTGAGCAGAATACGGCTCGCCATTCCAGGAATGCATAAAATGAGTTAAAACCTCTGAATGCATGTGTCACAATCACAGATACTGTATGTGCGCGTGCGCGCGCACACAGACACACACACACACACACACACACACACACGAGATCAGATCCAACACCGCAGTCATCACGCACGCACACACACATGCACACACCTCAATTCCCATCCCGTTCTCACCCTCCCTCCTCCCTCTCTCCCTCTCTCTCTCCCTCTCTCTCTCTCTCTCTCTCCCCTGAAGCAGGACAAATCAAATGGATAATGTTTATAAAGCCATACGAGTGAATTCATAAATATTGTTTATTTTATTCGTGTCAGTCATGCTTCGCTGACAGTTGAGCACTTTTTCATCCATGCATTTACCCATGTACTGTATAATCTGGTACTTAATGTCATGAAAAATATGTTATATTATATGTTCTAGGGGGAAATTGGCTCGGCTTTGGAATACATTTAATTTAGAGACAGGCAGGCAGGCAGGTCTGGGCAGGCAGGCCTCGCACTGTCAAATAGGCCTATATCTGGCTTTTGTTCAAGCTGTTGTTAACGCTCTATTTGCTAGCCATTTTGGGCAGAGCCTTGTGGTGCTAAGGGTGATGTATTGAACGAAGGACCTTTTCTGAGGCCCACAGTAAATGTTCTCTTATAGCGAGAATCACACATCATACCTCAAAAGGAAGCTTAACACCCTCCGCGCCATTGCCTTAGATTAATGTCAATTCATTAATAAAACGCAATTGTTGTTTTATAGTGCATTTGATCGATCGAGCCATAATGCTACTTACGTTAGCCGGTTAGCTAGCTGTGTTGTTAGCACAGCATTGGATCGTTCATCTTAGTTCGTCGTCGCCATAAGAATCCATTCTATCCGTTTCTTTCAATCGCCTGTATCTCCTATTCCTTGTCCCAGATGGCATTTTTGGTCAAAACAGCGTTTCTTTGACGGCACGAGCCGACGTTGTGGAGGTCTATAGTGTACCCGGCATGATGTGATCATGTAAACAAAGGTTGTCATGGCAACGTAAAGCTGGCAGAGATGAGCTCACTTCCGGTTGAGGCAAAATGTGGCTTTTCAAAATAAGAGCTCAAATTAAAAAAATGCTGGCGTGAATTAGGACCTAATTTATCAATAAATGGCGGCAGTCTAAGTGTTAAGTTGTCCACTCCAATTTAAAAAAAAATAGGATTTTTTTTTTTTTTCCTTGGGATCACGTGATCGGAGTGTTGTGGTATATGAACCAGGGCTGGTTGATAAATTGCCCGGGTGTGTAGAAAGGCGATTGAAAGTAATCAATAAAAACATGCAACTAAACAGACATCTACGTGTCCCGCACCGGACCGTTGGGATTCGAACCACGGAGAAAACCGTTTCCCGCACGGGCTGTGTTAAACAAGATAAAAACCACCACCAGTGGTCCGCGGACCACTGGTTGAAAACCCATGAGCTAAATAGCTGTTGCAGCCAGAGTTCAGCACCACGGCCAGCGCCAGCTCTGTCGTCAATTTCAGAATTGCCCAAGCATTTGCAGACCGCGACCATGAGTTTGGAAGCACTCGTTTTCAGTAAAGCAATGTCCTGCTGCCTCTTGCATTATTCAAAACAGGTGGTTACACAGGGCAGTTGAGTGATATCTAACGAGCACTTCCAAACTCCAGCACTTAGATCAAAGAATAACATGTGGATTTGTATGAAACAAACACTTTTACTGTAAAATTGTATCTCCATTCACTTCACTGAAATAAAACGGTTTCAAACATGGTTCCCTCCCGCCACAGCGACGCGCAACACACACGCGCGCACACACACACACACACACACACACACACACACACACACACACACACACACACACACACACACACACACACACACACACACACACACACACACACACACACACACACACACACACACACACACACACACACACACACACTTTATTCATGTCCACACAAAGGAGATGCATACAAGAACACAAAATAGTAAAGGTGCATTAGAGTTACACTTACACTGAGTTGTTCCACTTCCATGGAACAACTCAGCGTCTATCTATGGGTATAAGTAGCAGCGTCTCCGCCACGGCTAGCACTTTCATTATTCATCCCCTGCTCATCTTTAACCTCATGCCATCTGGACAGAGATACAGAACCGTGCCGTTTTAGTAGGAGTTTTGTCCCCTCGGCCATCGCAGCATTGAGACAAACTGCCCCGCTGATAGGATGGTGGGAGGAACCTCATGGTGTTGTATTGTCTGATAGGATGGTGGGAGGAACCTCATGTTGTTGTATTGTCTGATAGGATGGTGGGAGGAACCTCATGGTGTTGTATTGTCTTGGTGTCATGTGCTCTGTGTTGTGTTGTTGGTGTGGGTGTTTGAACCATGTTTGAACAGACTGTGAACATCCTTCGGGACTAATAAAGATTATTATTAGCGTCAACACTTCATGTCTGCCTCCACCGAAGCATGAAAGTACATCGCAGCTTCTAATAATAATAATAATAATAATATTATTATGAAAGTACAGCGCAGCTTCTGGCCCCACCGCGACATTCTAAATCCCACACGGGTTGTGCTTATAGCCACGCCTAGCTCCCACTTCTGTGGCCAACGCGGAAGTGCCTCTCGGCCTCTCGCCTACAACAACTTCCGACTAGACCCAAATATAATAACTATGGACTAGGGCCACGCGAGACACCCACCGAGCGAGCTAATGCGAGTGTCGAAACTAGAGTTCTCTAGTTTCGACACTCCATGCCAAAGCACCAGCGCTCGCCCAGCAGTCTGCTGTCACCCAGGTGGAGATATATGTTGATCTGACCCCCCCATGCCAAAGCACCAGCGCTCGCCCAGCAGTCTGCTGTCATCCAGGTGGATATGTTGATCTGACCCCCCCCATGCCAAAGCACCAGCGCTCTCCCATAGCAGTCTGCTGTCACCCAGGTGGATATGTTGATCTGACCCCCCCATGCCAAAGCACCAGCGCTCGCCCAGCAGTCTGCTGTCACCCAGGTGGATATGTTGATCTGACCCCCCATGCCAAAGCACCAGCGCTCGCCCAGCAGTCTGCTGTCACCCAGGTGGATATGTTAATCTGACCCCCCCATGCCAAAGCACCAGCGCTCGCCCAGCAGTCTGCTGTCACCCAGGTGGATATGTTGATCTGACCCCCCCATGCCAAAGCACCAGCGCTCGCCCAGCAGTCTGCTGTCACCCAGGTGGATATGTTGATCTGACCCCCCCATGCCAAAGCACCAGCGCTCGCCCAGCAGTCTGCTGTCACCCAGGCGGATATGTTGATCTGACCCCCCCATGCCAAAGCACCAGCGCTCGCCCATAGCAGTCTGCTGTCACCCAGGTGGATATGTTGATCTGACCCCCCCATGCCAAAACACCAGCACTCGCCCAGCAGTCTGCTGTCATGCATCCAGGCGGATGCTTCTCGCCCTCAGGCGTCTTACTGGAAAATAATGTTCCGACGAGAGTGCTGCCTAATACTATGAGGAAAAACACCACGACGAAAAATGTTCGTCGACTACCTTTTTTCACTGACGAAGACTAAATGAAATCTAAATGAAAACCAAGCTACGATTACTATAAAAGTATGAGACCAAATACATTGACAATTTCGTCAACAAATAAAAACTATAAATGTTTGCAAGGGCCTAGTGGACAGGACATCCAGTATAAGTCATTTTACACTTGGTTGCATGCTGAAAAAATCTACAAGCTCACAACGTGTCGTGCTGCGACGTGTTGTGAACTTGCTTGTGTAAATACAGTCGTTACGACGGCATCAAGGCCCGGCAAAATACATTTGAGTTGACTACATTTTGTCGAATAACCCATTCTGACCGGGCACCCATTTTGGTGTTAGCATCATGTTATGCTTTAGCTATTGAAAAATAGCAGATCTACAAGCTCATAGCGCGCCACCGAGTGGCGCGCTACGAGCTTGTAGGTCTGCTATTTTTGAAAAATCGAAGAGCGACTGACATTTTTAGAATCTGATCTCAGGTCAGAATGGGTTAATCAGACCAGTGTGTGTCCAGTGGAAACCTCGTATGAATTTGATCTCAGGTCAGAATGGGTTAAATGAAGTTTCATTCCAAAGACCATGACTAAAATGAACTAAAATAGAAACGTGCTGTCAAAAACCCTGCCCCTGAAGTAGAGAATTAATTTATGAAAATACAGCAAAAAAGGAAAAGAAAGTATGAAGATATGAGGTTTTCCTGTCCCTCACTGGCGGTATGTTAATGCTTGTACGAGTTATACCGTGTCGCTATCGCTGGCAGGATGAGCATAGCTATTAACCCAATCTATACGGGAACCCCTTTTGGTGTTTTAAGCACTGTGTCAAACTTTAGCTATTGAAAAATAGCAGATCTACAAGCTCATAGTGCGCTATAAGAGCTTGTAGATCTGCAATGTTTTAAACATCGTGAAAATGTGCCTCAGATCTTTGAATATATATTATTTTCACAGCGAACGTTAACTCAAATCTTTGCTTCTGGGGGTCCCTGGAACAACATATTTTCAGATGGGGGGTCGGCGGCCAATTACATATATTTTTGGGGGTCCTTGACATGGAAATGTTTGAGAACGACTGTCAGGATTTAGAAGACATCTGTAGAATGGGCCTCAGGTCTTAAGGGGTTAAACATGTATGGTTCCTGTACCGCATGCAGGTATTTGCATAGCGTGTCCTGCTGTTCCATAAGCCTCTGAGCAAAGCCTGTTATGTTAATACATTATTACACTTTCAGAGAGTGGTGTTGTGCACGTGCGTGTGTGTGTGTGTGTGTGTGTGTGTGTGCGTGCGTGCTCATATTGTTATTGCTGATACACGTGAGGATGCTCCTAAGATTACTGCCCTCATTGCTAAGCATGCCATAGGGGTTTTGCAAGAGTTAGAGCGAGAGAGAGAGAGACAACAAGATGGTAAGTGAGTGTGTGTGTGTGTGTGTGTGTGTGTGTGTGTGTGTGTGTGTGTGTGTGTGTGTGTTGGGGGGAGCGGGGGGGGGGGGGGGGGGTATCATCCTGGTTTTCAGTAACCATGGCAACACTTGGCTGATGGTAGGCAGAAGCTGCTGTGGTGCTGAGAGAGAGAGAATAGCAGAGATGTAGAGACCCAACACATTCCCTCACTCCAGATGTCACATGGGTTTGGGCTCAGGGGAGATTGACCACTGTGATATAACTGTGAGTGGATGCGGGGGGGGGGGGGGGGGGGTGTACCTGTGAGTGGATGGGGGGGGGGGGGGGGGGTGTGTACCTGTGACTGGATGGGGGGGGGGTGTGTACCTGTGACTGGATGGGGGGGAGGTTTATCAAAACCGATCGCATCGCTCCACAGGCTGGGAGCGTCTGTTACGCAACACTCTGTGTTATTTTCCGGTGGAACACGAATAACTCTTGATCTAAATCATTCCGTCCAATTCTAAGCAAAGATCATGTGTTAGACGGCCCACCGCGGTCCCGTCGCTAATCCCGTTAGAGTTAATCAAGTTAAGTGGGTGTGATTTCTTTAAATGATGAGGCCTTAGAGCGTCACAGTCTCGCCCCCTGTCTTGACGACGCCAGGCCCAGGAAATAATTCCCCATTCATTTTCCTCATAGACATTTCAAAACGTATTTATTTAAAGACCTTATAAACGCTTATAAGGTCTTTAAATAGATACAGAGCCAACTCGAGTCGTGACAAATCATGACAACAAACACAATATTTTGGACCAAACAAATAATTACAAAGAAGAAAAACAAGAAGAAAAAGTTTTGTAAGCCGCCGTTTTCTTCTTCTTTCTAATGATTTGTTTGGCTCGAAAAATGTTGTTTGTTGTCATGATTTCTCACGACTCGAGTTGGCATGGAACGAGGCTCAAAAGGTATTTAAATAAATACTTTTTGAAATGTCTATGAGGAAAATGAACGGGGAATCATGTCCTGGGCCCTGGTAGGGGGCGGGACAGCGACGCTCTATAGATTCTGGTTATGCTTGGCTTGCAGAACAAGACCGTTTCCAGAACCCCTGGTACGAGAATGATAGATGACTCTCTCTCTCACAGAGGGCTTAACTTTAGCTCTGGCAGCAGCATTTAATCTGTTAGGAAGAGATAAGGTGGTGACCGCCTTGGACTGCCCCTCTCGACACACACACATGTGCACAAGTTCTGCACACGCATGCACACACGCACACACACAGTATAGCATATACTTCTGAGACATACAAGGCCATCATTATTTGAATAGACAGTGGGTGCCAGACCAGATAGGATCTCTCCCCGATAGAGTCTAGGATTATTGAATCCTAACATATGAACATCAGCGTGCGTGCGTGCATGCAGTCTTCCCTGGCGGTGATAGATGGATCCCGCCCCAGAACCTGTGAAATACATAGGCTGCACAGTGTGTGAAGACTGATCGTTGCCAAGACGAGACTTTTCCAACCAAAAGAACTGGACTGTAAAGTAAAGATTGTATTGAAGGGATAACCACTTGAGATCTAATTTTAGACAGGGACGCGTAACTACAGACAAGATACATAAGTCGTACGGTACGCATGATAAAGACAATATACAAATACATACATACATACATAAATGCACAGACAGCTTGCTCAGCCTCTCCCACATGCTGATATACATGCTGATATACTCATACACATGCTGATATACTCATATACATGTTGAAACGCAGATCTACAAGGTCACAACGGGTCGCAGTGTGATGCGTTGTGAAATTAAAACTAAATTAAAACTATTCAAGAGACTATGACTAAAACTATAAAATCTAAAACAACACTGCTGCGGGGCACTCTGTTTACATTGTGTAAAACAAAGTGACCTGGCCGGTTGCCGTCTGTGTGTGTGTGTGTGTGTGTGTGTGCCTGCCCTGCAGTATAGCCACCAGGCTGCCCATAACCACCCAGGCAAGGCTGCATCCCCTCCATATGTTCCCGAGCAGACAGAGGAAGGCGTTCAGTTGGACAGCTGCGAGTTCTGCTTGTGGTGACGATGCACAGTGACAATTGTATTGCAAACCAACCGGGCGGGTAAGCCGGGAGAAACTCCACAGTGAGAAGCTCGGTAGTCAGTGCATTCAGTGAGTGATCTCTGTTTTGATGTAAATTAAATGGTAAATGGTGCATTTATATAGCGCCTTTATCCAAGGTGCTTCACATAGATTGTACATTACATTCACCCCATTCACACACCGATGGCGGCGGAAGCCATGCTCAAGGACACTTCGACACTGGCAACCTTACGATTACCATCCAGCCACTCTACTCTCAGCCCCCGCCGCCCCTCTTGATGTCCATATAAGTGCTCGTCTGTCATATGGGGTCGTAAATCCGACGTCTTGGGTAAAGAGACAACGCCCTGGTAACGTCTGTCCCAACAGCCAGGGACCTTGGTGTTGTCCTGGACAGTCAGCTCTCGTTCTAAACACACATCACAGCTGTCACTCAATCCTGTATAGGTTCACACTCTATATAACATACGACGAATTAGACCGCTCCTCACCAAGGAGTCAGCTTAGCTCCTAAGTCAGACAACAGTCTTGTCAAAACTTGACTAACGTAACTGCCGCAGCTCGCTTGGTCTTCAACCAGCCAAAATTCTCATATGTCTCCACCTTCTCCGCTCCCTCTATTGGCTCCCGGTCGCTGCCCGCACAGAATACAAAACTCTGATGCTGGCATTCAAAGCAACCAAAGGTATGACGCAAGCTTACGCATGTTTCATGATAACTACTCTGGATTAAGAGTGTCTGCTAAATTGTAAAGTAAATAAACGACAAAATAGCACCACAATCAAAAGACGTTTGACCGATATGGATTTTGGCCGATCTATACGATTACCGATTAGTGGAGAATCAAAGAGCCCGATAGCCGATATTATGAGCCAATATTTTTTTACAGTAACATAAATTCTAACACAATAATTCCTTTAAATGCATTTGGAGAACATGTATTGCTTAAAATACAAAAGGAAGTGCAAGAAGCACCAACATGGTTTCAGTAACACTTTGAATAACCGTCACGCCACCACCCACACCATTCCCAACCGGGCCCAGGACTCTCAGAGTTACAGGGAACATTATGGACTCATGTAGGACTGGGGTGGATTCTATAAACGCCTTCTAAATCTAAAGTTTTCCGGAAAAAACTTCAAATATTTATTCATAAATGCTATGCTGCTATACTGTACAAAGCAACAAGTCCTCTTCCACCCTGGTGAATAAATGGTTAATGGTGCATTTATATAGCGCCTTTACATAGATTGTGCGTTACATTCACCCATGGGGCGACTGTGGCTCAAGAGGTAGAGCAGGTCGTCCAATGATCCGTGGGTCGGCGGTTCGAATCCCGGCTCCTCCTGTCTACATGTCGAAGTGTCCTTGGGCAAGACACTGAACCCCAAATTGCTCCCGATGTGCTGGTTGGTACCTTGCACCGCAATCGGTGTATGAATGTGTGTGTGTGTGTGTGTGTGTGTGTGTGTGTGTGTGTGTGTGTGTGTGTGTGTGTGTGTGTGAATGTAATGCACATCTATGTAAAGCGCCTTGGATAAAGGCGCCATATAAATGCACCATTTACCATTTACCCATTCACACACACACACACACACACACACTCATACACCAATGCTGGAGGAAACCATGCGAGGTACCAACCAGCACATCAGGAGCAATTAGGGGTTCAGTGTCTTGCTCAAGGACACGTCGACACTAACTCTGGGGGAGCCCGGGTTAGAACTGGCAACCTTAGAGTTACCATGCAGCAACTCTACCCATGAGCCACTGCCGCCCTGCTCATCTAGACCAGCTTGTAGATTGCACACACACACACACACACACACACACACACACACACACACACACACACACACACACACACACACACACACACACACACACACACACACACACACACACACACACACACACACACACACACACACACACACACACACACACACACACACACACACCAAGCTCCTGTGAGCTAAATCAAGATGACCCCCAGCCTTACAGATAGTCTCAGGAGTGGAAGTGGGAGGGTGGGGGACCTCATTAAAGTGCTCCACAGTCACATGTATACTATGTATATAGATAATATGTTAGACCAAACCAAGGACTGTATAAAGAGGACGGGAAGCGAAGACCGTAAGGGCGCCGCCATGTTGCTCACATGGTGCTCCATGGAAGGAAAGAAACATGCGCAGTTGCAGACCAAGGAAGCTGGAAGTGTCGGCTGCATGTTTCTGTCCTTCCATGGAGCACCATGTGAGCAACATGGCGGCGCCCTTACGGTCTTCGCTTCCCGTCCTCTTTATACAGTCCTTGGACCAAACTTCCCACCCCACAACCCCGGCGGCCGGACAATAACCTGTGGCAGGGCGAAACTAACCCGTCGCCCGCTCTCCTTCAGAAAGGACCTTCATACATATTTAATGAACAAAGCCTGGAGACTTGACAATCAGTAATTGTGTAAAATAATTTTGTAAAAAAAGAAAAAAAAGAAGAAAAAGAAAATCAAACATTTGCCACGGACAAAGACATGTGTCTATGTGTCCGTCTAGATACTGGTCTATGGAATGTGGAGGTGGGTGATTGTTCGAGTTATACGTTACGGGGACAATGACAGCGATGAGACATGCCTGCCTGCGTGCGTGCGTGCGTGCGTGCACCGCTCCCCGGGAGACTTTCGGAGACTCGCGTGGCTTTTGGCATAACAATTACCCTTCGTGCCGCGCGTCACTCGCACAGTAATCTCATCTCTACACGCCATTTCCACAGGGAGATTACATTCGACACCAGATTCACATCATCCTTGGAGCTTATGTGACTGACGCCCATGGTGGGACCGTCTGTCTGTCTGTCTGTCTGTCTGCCTGCGATAATTTATACTTGATTTATCTAATACACCAAGTTAATGAAAATAGACAATTAACAAGCGTGTCACGGATGCAACACGCTCGTTAATTGTTGTCTATTTGTGGTGCACAAAACACACCGTCATAAGATGGAACATGAATTAATCGTGTATGTGTGTCTGTCAACACTGTCTGCCTGCCAGTCAAGTCTCTCTCTCTCTCTATCTATATCTCTCTCTCCATCTCCATCATTCTTTACATTATTTCCTCTGCCCTACATTCTCTCTCTGTGTGTGTGTGTGTGTGTGTGTGTGTGTGTGTGTGTGTGTGTGACTGTGTGTGTGTGCGCATATGTGCTTGCTTGCACGGTATCCCATTGTGTCACTTTCGGGCAGAAACCTCTTATCTCCATATTCTAACAGTTTTATTTCTTCTTATTTTTGGGGTAAATTAACAGCAACAACAGCATCAAAAGTATAGCAGATCTACAAGCTCCAACTGCGCCGCAAAGTAACACCTTTTCCAGCTTGTAGATCTGCTACTTTTCCCCCGTTTTTTTAATCTCACACGGCAGGCAGAGGACCGACAGGCTTTCATGATGACTTTTCCATCAGGCTGCGATGTTGCCTTGAAGTGACATCACTTCTTAACCTCCAGGGAATAACTCCCCATCACTGACGCGCGCACACACACACACACACACACACACACACACACACACACACACACACACACACACACACACACACACACACACACACACACACACACACACACACACACACACACACACACACACACACACACACACACACAAGGGCTGGACTGAGGCAAAAATTCGGCCCGGACATTTTGGTGGAATTTGGCCCAGGCTGGCCCACCACAACCAGCGCGCTAAAGACACTCACTTACTATATTGTAATGAAAACAGATTCAATATATCATAATAACAATTAGCAGAAGTTGTATTTATTCATAGCAAATATTATTTTAATAACTAGGGTGGATTTGGGTCAATTCAATACATTATAAATAAATTTTCCTCCCAATATTCCGCCCTTCGAGGACACCAAATTAACTTGAACCTTGACCCACCAGAGGGTCGGCCCACCGGGCATATGCCTGGTACGTCCTGTGGCCAGTCCAGGTCGACACACACACACACTGATATAAATAGTGTGCGCGCACACGTGCATGTGCATGCATGTGTGCGTACGTGCACATGCATGCACATGTACATGTATAGGTACATGTGCATCTACCTATACATGCAGCGTCCATCTGTTTTTTGGCATCAAACCGGCTGGAGAGTGTGTGGGCGCATGCGTGCGTGCGTGCGAACTGTGCACGTGTGCATGTGCAGAACATGTGCACGTGGCAGACAGACCTGGCCAATGACGTCCTGACACTGATAGGGGGAGGGGGGAGGGGCTGTGAGACAATGCATTGTGGGTACTTTTGTCTCCCATGAAGTCTGCACTGGACTGATAACGCAATGGATCAGGGACGAGCAAGACCTCTCTCTCTCTCTCTCTCTCTCTCTCTAAGGTTTATGCAAGCACGGGAAATATGAAATAAAACATTTCAGTGTGGCGAGAATGGGGACACATGCAGGACACTGCCAAAGACTCCTGAGCTAGCCAGCAAGTTCGTGCTGTGGGAACCAACACACAGGGACCGGGGATGCACAGGAGAGTGCACAGGACCAATGAGACACCCCTATACCCAAATCCCAACCCTAAACCTAACTTCACAGAAAGCCACGGGTCAGTTGGAACCGGCCGCGCATGTCACTGTGTTCCGGCCGCGTGCATGGAACACTTTCTCTCTCTGCAGTCTCAATTTCAGTTTTCACATTTTCATTTCTGGCCCCCCAATGTCCCCTGAGGAAAAGGGTGGCCGAGACTGGGCAGTCTGCAGCTGATAACGAGCAGGCTCGTGGGTCAGGAACAAACAGGACAGAGTAGCCATGGGGAGGTGGGGACAGCTAGGGGACGAGAATGGTGAGAGAGAGAGAGAGTGAAGTCACCATGCTCTCTCTCTCTGTCCCTCTCTCTCTCTGTCTATTCCTGACTCTCCATTGTCCTCACCTGCCCCTTATTGTCTCTTAAAGTTTCTCTTCATAGAGCACCGAAGTCTGACGTCCATATCGGTAGAGGGCACAAATCCATAGGTTCATGTCACTTTTTATTTATCCCGGGCGATCTTAGATCGCCTCATATAAGAACTGTGTTTGAAAAATCACCCCGGCCGTTTCACTCATATGGATGTGAAGAATCAACTGACTGAGAGAAAACGCTATTGTTACCGCTACTGAATTAGTTACATTTTCACTAGAAACAGACTGTATCATAATATGCAGACACCTCCCATGACAATAACGCTGAGCGTTTGTTTATTTTTGGACCACAATGCTCTCTTCCATTAGGTATCTGCCTCCACTCATGTTCTCCCTCTCTCTCTCTCTCTCTCTCTCTCTCTCTCTCTCATAGACAGTGGTGATTACAACGCATTAGCCTGCCGTGCATGCAGGATGACTAAGGAGTTGACTCAAATTAATTGTGAGTAAGCAGAAAGGAATTAAGACGAGCCACGGAACGCAGAACGCAACCTGTCATAATTATAGAGACGTCTCCCACTCTCCCCCTGCCTGCCATCATTATAGATATGTATATATACAGTAGATATAGCATCATAGAGATGTCGGGACCCTGCCTGCCAACGCCTCTGCAAAAATAAGCTTTTATAAATACTCCAACGGCCCACAACAACAGAAGTAATGAGTTGTGTCGGTGCAGCTTCAATGCCCTTGAGTTACTTTGTTATATAGTATACAGTGTCAACACAAAGTAAGAAACATTGCCAAGGAACAAGCTATGAAACTATGAAAGCTAAAGTGGATAAAGGTTTCATGATGTTATTTTTTTATTTATCTTGTAGGTTTCATGACCTCAATATTGGCTCAATTACACCCAAACAATCTGAACTTTGAACAGCAAAGGCTGGAAATTGCACAGGTGAGAGGACTTTGGCTCATTAGGCCCACTGGCAGAGCCTGACCAGAGCCTTTTGTGGTGGTTCTGGAGAACCGTGGGTCCGACCGGACTCGACACCGGGAACTGCACTGCCTGCGGTGGTGTGGAACGTGCGTGTCAAATTTGAAGTCGGGGAGGCAAACGGTTCTCGAGTTACAGTGGATTACAACTGCACACACACACACACACACACACACACACACACACACACACACACACACACACACACACACACACACACACACACACACACACACACACACACACACACACACACACACACACACACACACACACACACACACACAATAAAACCGAATACCGAATATCCGAATACGATTAATATTATATATATTTTTTCCTACCATTGCTGTCATGGCCGTACCTTAAAGCTACCTGATTTATGGCAAAATAAATGGTTATGGCAAAATTTAACTTGAATAATAATCACTATTATGGGTCCATAAAACATTTATTCAGCTCTTTTGAATGCATTAATTGCATACACTATTCGGTTATATATTTTCGGCCTATTTGGGCCGAAACCGAATAGGCCGAAAATGCATTTTTAGCCATTTTCTGCCGAATATTTTCTGCGGCCGAATATTCGGTGCATCACTAGTGGAGACGCAACAAACCACTTTTAGCGTGACACACAGTGGTGTGGCAGTAGGGATGTCCTGGTGCGCACGTCGTCGGCGCATGGTGTGTGATTCAATGGGTTCAATAGTGTGTGCGTGCATGCAGAAGATAATGTGTACACACTTCACATTTGCATCTTCAAATCCCTAATCCTCACACCCTGTCGTTTCATATCTGTGTGCGCATGGATGTGCATGCGTAATTATGGATCGGGGGGCCATATTAGAAAGAAAGGGCCAACTACATCTCCTCCACTGACATAATGTGCCTTCGGACTATAACAAAGTCACCTACATAATGCATCTTATTTAAACGATTTTATGTAACTATCATCACCAATATTTCATTTGAAATGACCGCAGGGAGCCAGCAATATCACCTATATACAGTAGGCGCCATTCTATTACCGTCAATACAGCCCAATACAACAAGAGGAGACGCAACAACTTTTTCGAGCATTAGCCGACATGATCAGAAATATACATATTACATCTGAACGCCGGGCGGTTTGGACTAAAACAACAACTTGAGTATACTTCGGAGAGAACAAGCAACAAATAAACGACAATGAGTGGATCCTTATGGGAGGCACAACACAGGCACGCACGGACAAACAAACACATAATAATAATAATCTGTATTGTCCCGAAGGATCTTCATCTTCACAGGTCTGTTCAACACCAACAACAAAAACAACACATAGTACAGAAACACTTTAGTAGAGGTCGCAACTCCACGGGTTCATGTACTTTATATTTGCATTGTAATCCCCATAGGGGGGATTTTAGATCGCCTCATTATAAGAACTGCCTTTGAAAAATAAACAAATCGTCCAGGCCTGATTCACTCATATGGATATGAAGAATCAACTGACTGAGAGAAAACGCTAGAATGTTACTGCTGCCGAATTAGTTAGATTTTCGCTAGGAACAGAAACAGTGTCATAATTATATGAGTGACTGACTGTCATAAACGATACAGTGACACCTCCCTGACAATAACGCAGAGACAGCTTGTCCATCCCATTTTGGGACGGGAACTTTTGGTGTTTTAAGCATTATGTCATGCTTTAGCCATTTAAAAAAACTAGCAGATCTACAAGCTCATAGCGCGGCACCGAGTGCCGTGCTACGAGCTTGTAGGTCTGCTATTTTTTTAAATCTTGAAAATGTTGTGCAAATCTTAATAAATGCACATTTCAATCAATCAATCACGCACCTGCTGCATGCAGAGGGTGCAATATGTACCCTGTTGAATGCAGCAGGTACATGTTGCACCCTGTTGCAGAGGGTGCAACATGCACCCTGTTGCACAATGTTGCAGAGGGTGCAATATGTACCCTGTTGCATGCAGCAGGTACATGTTGCACCCTGTTGCAGAGGGTGCAATATGTACCCTGTTGCAGAGGGTGCAATATGTACCCTGTTGCACCCTGTTGCAGAGGGTGGTAAATGGTAAATGGTGCATTTATATAGCGCCTTTATCCAAGGCGCTTTACATAGATTGTGCATTACATTCACCCATTCATACACCGATGGCAGCGGAAACCATGCAAGGCACCAACTAGCACATCGGGAGCAATTAGGGGTTCAGTGTCTTGCTCAAGGACACTTCGACAGTAACTCTGGGGGAGCCCGGGTTCGAACTGGCAACCTTGCGGTTCCCATCCAGGCACTCTACCCCTGAGCCACCGCCGCCCCATAGGGTGCAACATGCACCCTGTTGCACCCTGTTGCAGAGGGTGCAATATGTACCCTGTTGCATGCAGCAGGTACATGTTGCACCCTGTTGCAGAGGGTGCAATATGTACCCTGTTGCATGCAGCAGGTACATGTTGCACCCTGTTGCAGAGGGTGCAATATGTACCCTGTTGCATGCAGCAGGTACATGTTGCACCCTGTTGCAGAGGGTGCAATATGTACCCTGTTGCACCCTGTTGCAGAGGGTGCAATATGTACCCTGTTGCATGCACCAGGTACATGTTGCACCCTGTTGCAGAGGGTGCAACATGTACCCTGTTGCAGTGTGAGAACCAACACGGCGGTCTAAAAATAGACCTTTTCATTTACAGCCTCTCCGACCGTCTGGCTGCTCTGCACCTGACCTCCTTTATGCACGTGTATACGCACACACACACACACAGGCTTGCACGCACACACACAGGCACGCACGCAAACACACAGCAGACACAGACATATGCACACACACACACACACACACACACACACACACACACACACACACACACACACACACACACACACAGGCAAGCACACAGGTACATACAGGTATGTGAGCACTGTGCATACACAGGCACGCATGGACAAACAGACACGTGCACACGAATGCAAATCAGGAACAGGTCAGGGAGAGAACCGTTTGTAATTCTGAGAGTGCACACATGGAACCAATTGGACCCTTTATACGGGTCCATTTGTACACCCTCAGAATTAACAGTGACATTGGTGACTTGCCGGTGTAAATCAGACCGGCTCAGTGTCACAGTCGGCACACAGTCAAGGTCAGCCGGTGCAGTTTCTCTTTTTTTCCTCCACTGGGATCCAATCAGAAAACACAAAGTCACTTACTGCACTAGGCTAACATGAACGGATTCACTCGCTTCGGTTTCCTCCCATTAAATGAGGCTACAAATCCCTCCGTCAGTTCTGTGCCACCTCGCCTGGAATAACGCCCGATTCATACTCCATCTCTATGACAGTCATATTGTTTAGTCACTGGCTTTCACACAAACATAGAACTTAACGACCATCATCATCATCATTTTTCAATCATGCGGATTTCACAATGCCACGCCAGACTTTCCAGTCCTTCATTGCCACCCCCAGTTCCTGCTTACTGATGCATGTGTCCCTATAGCGATGACATCAGGGACCGACAGTTTTCTACCTCTGGTCTGCCTTGAGGCAGGACGCCAGAGAAGAAGGGAAGATAACCTCAGTGTCAGCTCTGTAGCAGTGGCCGGCAAACTGTGTTCTTCTGGATCGGACTAGTGAAGAAACACGGGGAAGGTTGCCGTGTATTAGATCAGTCGATGGGTGGCTCTTCCAAGACAGATTTTGCACTCTCATTAGAAGGCGAGTGTAAGTGCCATCCAACCGTTTACAGTGTCATATGTCATATGACATAATATGACATATGTCATATGACAGTGTCATATGATTTAGTCACTGGCTTTCACACAAACATAAAACTGAACGACCAACGCATGATTCATTCATACAAGATGGCAAACATAATAATGAATTGCATTTTTACAGCGCTTTTCCAAGTGCTCAAAGCGCTTTACAACGGTTCATTCATTCATATTCACTCCACATTTATTAATGCGTTGGTGGAACCCCAGGGTACCTACAGTACCTACCCCTTGTCCTGTCAGAACATTGGACATTTGGTCACATTTGGTCCCAAGAATGTCGTTTTGGGAGAGCGTGTGTGCGTGTGTGTGTGTGTGTGTGTGTGTGTGTGTGTGTGTGTGTGTGTGTGCATGTGCACGGTCAATAGCAACTGCAGAATGGGCTGTTGGGCATTCATTGGCAGCGAAGATCTGTCATCCACGTTTCATGTTCTCAACAAATTGGACAACATTCCTCAAGGGAAATAAACAGGCTTTCCAATTCCAACTGTATAGAAGTTGTGTCCAAGACGTATAGTATACATATCAAGAGTACAGAGAAATAATCTATAGTATACCAAATGCAAAATGTACAAAGAGTGGCTGGATGGTAACCGCAAGGTTGCCAGTTCGAACCCGGGCTCCCCCAGAGTTCGTGTCGAAGTGTCCTTGAGCAAGACACTGAACCCCTGATTGCTCCTGTGCTGGTGAGGTGCCTTGCATGGTTTCCGCCGCCATCGGTGTAAGGGCCGATTCATACTCCTATTTTACCGCTGTTTCGGCGCTGTAGTGCCGAAATTATTTCGGCTCGTCAGAAATGTGCAGTAGCACCGAAGAGCCGACTTTAGGACGGTACCCGCCCCCCGAACCTCAAATGACGTCAAATTGTAGGCTCTACAGAGCCGAACCGACTTTTATTCGGCTCTAAAATAGGAGTATGAATCGGCCCTATGAGTGTGTGAATGGGCGAATTGATGCACAATCTATGTAAAGCGCCTTAGATAGTGTCAATTTGACCTGAGAAAGTTTGGGAAACCCTGCTCTACAGTGTGGTTCCAGATCAAATGTCTTGAGTGGGCTGTATTTTCTTTCCAGGGTTTGCTGATGAAACATCATTTGAATGTGTTTACTCTGCCAACATTATTGTAGCTCACTGTGGAAAGGAGCCAGAATGAGGCTGAGAGCTAAATAACCCATTCTGTACGGGAACACGCTTTTGGTGTTTTTTAAGCATTACGTTATACTTTAGCTATTGAGCTATTGAGCAGATCTACAAGCTCATAGCGCGGCACTGAGTGTCGCGCTACAAGCTTGTGGGTATGCTATTTATTTTCAATCCTGAAAATGTGGTGCAAATCTTTGAATATGTTCTTTCAGAGCAAACGTTTTTAACTCAAAACCTTGCTTCTGGGGGGGGGGGTGGGGGGTCCCTGGAACAACATATTTTCAGAAGGGGGTCGGCAGCCAATTTCATAAAATGTATGGGGTCCTTGACATGACATACTTTGAGAACCACTGATATAGCAACATAGGTTTTTTTTAAGAAAACTGTCAGGATTTAGAAAACATTATTTTGTAGAATCTGCGGTCTCCGGTCAAAAACGGGATAAAGCTTAGTTCCTCGTTCCAATCTCTGCCGCTTTGATTCCATTCCCACAGGCTGTTGCATGGGGAGACACAGCGGCAACCAAACTCACACAATTCAGACGCTCAAGACCCCATCAAAACTCAATTTGCCGTGGACCCCAGAAAATGTTCCGGGCAAAAACAATTACACAACAAAATGTACACAACAAAAATCACACCCGTGTGACGCGAGGGTCGCTCATATCAGAGATTAAAATAGGGTGCATTTTGCATCCCAAAACGCAGTTTATAGTTAAGGGACGCAATAAAACAACGACCTCTGCATTCACAGGATGCACTACTGTACTGTTTTTAATTCTAGTGTATTTTGCTAGCTTTAGTTATAATAATCTTTTCTTATTTTTTTACTATAATCATTTCGTTTTCTACATGAATAAAACCATGAATAAAAACGTAGTTGAAGTGGGACTCAATAAAATGTCCCTGGGACTCATCTAAAAGACCTGCATCCCGGGCTCCACAGGCTGGGAGCGTCTGTTGCACAACATTCGATGTCGCGCAACAGTGGGACGTCATCGAAACTGTTCGCCCCGTTGATCGACGTTAATAACTCTTGATCTTATTCTAAATCACTCCGTCCAATTCTAAGAATAAGAAAAGATTATATGTCAAGACGGTCCGGTCGCTAGTCGCGGTAGAATGAATGAAACCTCCCGTTGTTGTCGTTCGCCTCTAGGGTGTTTTGGCTACATTTAGCTGATTCAGCCACATCCTTTAGAGTGTTTTGGCTACATTTAGCTGCTTCAGCCACATCCTTTAGAGTGTTTTGGCTACATTTAGCTGATTCAGCCACATCCTTTAGAGTGTTTTGGCTACATTTAGCTGATTCAGCCACATCCTTTAGAGTGTTTTGGCTACATTTAGCTGATTCAGCCACATCCTTTAGAGTGTTTTGGCTACATTTAGCTGATTCAGCCACATCCTTTAGAGTGTTTTGGCTACATTTAGCTGCTTCAGCCACATCCGTTAGAGTGTTTTGGCTACATTTAGCTGATTCAGCCACATCCTTTAGAGTGTTTTGGCTACATTTAGCTGATTCAGCCACATCCTTTAGAGTGTTTTGGCTACATTTAGCTGCTTCAGCCACATCCTCTAGAGTGTTTTGGCTACATTTAGCTGCTTCAGCCACATCCTCTAGAGTGTTTTGGCTACATTTAGCTGCTTCAGCCACATCCGGGATAACACCCGGTCCGACGGTAAAAGTGCTCCGCTGCTATAAATCGCTGGGCGCTCTGATTTAATGGATTGAATAAACCCGGGGCGATCAAGGTGTTAATGGGAATCGTATTGTGTTCCTGAACGTCCGACCCCTCTCCCTCTCTCCCCCTCTCCTTCTCTCTCTCTCTCTCTCCCTCTCTGAAAATGCATTCTATTTGGCTCCTCTCTCGTGGGATACGGGGTGTTGAAAAGCGAGCAGCAGAGAGAACAGTGCAGCCTAAATCCGCGCCGTGGTTAGAGTCGGTCCACACAGGATTCATAATCTCCTTCATGCTCAGCCTCTCTGAACAGCCGCGCTTATACAACCAAACCGCGCAGAAACAGGCCGTGTGTGGAACTGGATATGTCTGCACAGAAACAGGCTGTGTGTGGATCTGTCTGCACAGAAACAGGCTGTATGTGGATCTGTCTGCACAGAAACAGGCCGTGTGTGGATCTGTCTGCACAGAAACAGGCCGTATGTGGATCTGTCTGCACAGAAACACAGAAACAGGCCGTGTGTGGATCTGTCTGCACAGAAACAGGCTGTGTGTGGATCTGTCTGCACAGAAACAGGCTGTGTGTGGATCTGTCTGCACAGAAACAGGCTGTGTGTGGATCTGTCTGCACAGAAACAGGCTGTGTGTGGATCTGTCTGCACAGAAACAGGCTGTATGTGGATCTGTCTGCACAGAAACAGGCTGTGTGTGGATCTGTCTGCACAGAAACAGGCTGTATGTGGATCTGTCTGCACAGAAACAGGCTGTGTGTGGATCGGTCTGCACAGAAACAGGCTGTGTGTGGATCTGTCTGCACAGAAACAGGCTGTGTATGGATCTGTCTGCACAGAAACAGGCTGTGTATGGATCTGTCTGCACAGAAACAGGCTGTGTATGGATCTGTCTGCACAGAAACAGGCTGTATGTGGATCCGTCTGCACAGAAACAGGCTGTGTATGGATCTGTCTGCACAGAAACAGGCTGTGTGTGGATCTGTCTGCACAGAAACAGGCTGTGTGTGGATCTGTCTGCACAGAAACAGGCTGTGTGTGGATCTGTCTGCACAGAAACAGGCTGTGTATGGATCTGTCTGCACAGAAACAGGCTGTAATGTGGATCCGTCTGCACAGAAACAGGCTGTGTATGTGGATCTGTCTGCACAGAAACAGGCTGTGTGTGGATCTGTCTGCACAGAAACAGGCTGTGTGTGGATCTGTCTGCACAGAAACAGGCTGTGTGTGGATCTGTCTGCACAGAAACAGGCTGTGTGTGGATCTGTCTGCACAGAAACAGGCTGTGTATGGATCTGTCTGCACAGAAACAGGCTGTGTGTGGATCTGTCTGCACAGAAACAGGCTGTGTGTGGATCTGTCTGCACAGAAACAGGCTGTATGTGGATCTGTCTGCACAGAAACAGGCTGTGTGTGGATCTGTCTGCACAGAAACAGGCTGTGTGTGGATCTGTCTGCACAGAAACAGGCTGTGTGTGGATCTGTCTGCACAGAAACAGGCTGTGTGTGGATCTGTCTGCACAGAAACAGGCCGTATGTGGATCTGTCTGCACAGAAACAGGCCGTATGTGGATCTGTCTGCACAGAAACAGGCTGTGTGTGGATCTGTCTGCACAGAAACAGGCCGTGTGTGGATCCGTCTGCACAGAAACAGGCTGTGTGTGGATCTGTCTGCACAGAAACAGGCTGTGTGTGGATCTGTCTGCACAGAAACAGGCTGTGTGTGGATCTGTCTGCACAGAAACAGGCTGTGTGTGGATCTGTCTGCACAGAAACAGGCTGTGTGTGGATCTGTCTGCACAGAAACAGGCTGTATGTGGATCTGTCTGCACAGAAACAGGCCCTGTGTGGATCTGTCTGCACAGAAACAGGCCCTGTGTGGATTCTCTAGACGGTCGCTGAACTATCGCCCCCTGCGGCTGGTTGGGGTTGAGTTAAGTGAAACAATTGAGTACTTTTCCCACCACTACTGCCTTAATTCCCCTCAATGCTGGAAGGCCAACTGTCGCATCATATCCTTTCACATGTCATCCCCTCCTCAGGGGCTGGGAACTGGAACTGTGATTCTCCACAGGTCGGTACCACGGGGGTCTATGGAGGAGAGGAGAGGAGAGGAGAGGAGAGGACGGTACCCCGGGCGACGGGGGGGGGAAACCAATGGATTCACACGGTAACCATATCTCAAGAGGATGAGGGATGGAGTGAGGAGAGAGAGATAGAGCGACAGCGCCCGTGCGAGAGAGTAAGAGACGGATGCACATGGTGGCACACAATACCATGACACGCACGCACACACACCCGAGAGAGGGGGGGAGGGGGGGGGGGGCACTGGAAGATCCTCGTGTTCATTAGATGATGTGTGAAAGTTGAGAACGATGGGCGGCATGATGCATTGTGAATTTATGAGTTTGATTTTGGAGATTATATTCGGGAGGCGCAACACTGCTGAATGTCAGATAATTGCTCGTTAATACATTGATTCCACCTGCTGCCTGCACAGCGCTGAACATTTTGCTTAATCTGCAGCTATAGTTAAAGAGAGAAATTGCACATACTGTAGATTATAGGCCTACAGGCCGTTTATCGAGGAATATGGCCAGTAAACGATGGGTTTATCCTACCTGGGGTCTCTCAATGCAAAGCCGGTTTAAAGTAACACAAAGGCTTTGCCCGGCGATTTTGGCTGCTTGCTAACAAAGAATATAATTTAGAGAGAAAGTTGAAGCACGGATATCGCCTTCAGAATGTTTAATTTCCACCCAAGAAGACGAAGCACTTTGACGAGGTGAGCGAGTCCATGCTGGCTGTTCTGTGCACCTCGCAGAGGGACCTGCCTGGCTGCGTATTGTATTGTATTGTATTTGTATTATTCAGCACAGTATAAAAAACAACACAGTGAACATATAAATATAAGAAGGGTAAAGTGCTAGGCTGAGGTAAAAAATCCCAAGGGGCTTCTACGATGCCTCTACCTATAACTATGTAAATCACAATGAAACATTGTACATCGTGCTGCCTATCTTAGATATAGCCTATAATAATCTATTCTACACCAATGTAGTAACAATCCGTTTTTTTTCTTGTCTTCCCAGATTGGTAATCACCATAATTTATATCTGTTCTCCAAAAACAGCTCATCTACAAGCTCATGCAGGCTGCATATCGGCAATTTTTGGAGAAGAGATTTATAGACATAATGGGCAAATATAAAATAGCTGTGATACTTATTATATGTAAGTGGTTATGGTGAAATAAACCATTAACACTGGTTAGTTTGGAGGGGGCGAGGGGACTATAGTATGACATCAGCAGCAACTTATGCTGCATTTGCTATACACTTACACTATACATATATACACTTTGCTATATACTCTAAACTTTCCCACTCTGGAAGGTGGTTGAATTAGCAGTCTCTGTGTGGCAAAGGGAAGGTGGTGTAATTAGCAGTCTCTGTGTGGCAAAGGGAAGGTGGTGTAATTAGCAGTCTCTGTGTGGCAAAGGGAAGGTGGTGTAATTAGCAGTCTCCGTGTGGCAAAGGGAAGGTGGTTGAATTAGCAGTCTCTGTGTGGCAAAGGGAAGGTGGTGTAATTAGCAGTCTCCGTGTGGCAAAGGGAAGGTGGTGTAATTAGCAGTCTCTGTGTGGCAAAGGGAAGGTGGTTGAATTAGCAGTCTCTGTGTGGCAAAGGGAAGGTGGTGTAATTAGCAGTCTTCTGTGTGGCAAAGGGAAGGTGGTGTAATTAGCAGTCTCTGTATGGCAAAGGGAAGGTGGTGTAATTAGCAGTCTCTGTGTGGCAAAGGGAAGGTGGTTGAATTAGCAGTC